>NC_143397.1:178905529-179226119 GCF_052110815.1 Crocodylus siamensis
ACATGCCAAATCAATCTCTGGAAGCTGAGGCAGCAGAACCTTCTTGTGCTGTTTCAGCCACACTGAAGCCTCCTGAATGAATTGAAAAAATTCCAGATCACTTAAATGGCCTTTGGATTAAGCTTTATCAAGGGTTCCTGCATTGGCCCTTGATCATATAAGAAGCTAGCCAAGCAGGATAGCAAGCACCTTAAAGTTGTATGGCCATAAAACACTTGCTAGTCCTAGTCAATAGTATACTAAAATTTGAAGAGAAAGAAATCACGTCTGATATACCACAATATGCTTTGCTTTGCATTGCTTCTTGCTTGTTTTCTGTCTTTCTCATTAGGGTAGGCACATCATGTAACTCCAAAAAAACCTCAGGGCCTAAAAAGCCTTAGAATTATTTTGTTAATGCATCATTCAAAACATAGTTATCAATGATTAAAGCATATACATCTGCTATACAGATATTAAAACACAGCACAGGTGTTTTAAATAATCAATTGGTATTTAATTAACAGAAAATAGCTGCCTTAAAACTGAATTAAATCCTGTAAAAGTGTGACCAAAATTCCCATTAATGTTAACATCCTAAGAGTGAAAGAATGCACTGTGATTATTAGAAGAGTATTGTAATTTATGAGGTTTTTGTCAAGAGATTAAGCAAAGCCAGAATCCATTAGACATGGAAAATATTTTAACAGAAAATAATTAAACAGCTTTTTGCCTATCGTTTAAAATAGGCGCATTCCAATACAATATGTTGACTTTAAGAAAAGGGATATTTTAACATGCTCTCCAAAAAACGATAGTAAAACTACTGTACTGATAATTAAATCAAATATGGCACTGGAAAATGCTTGAGGAAAACAATGCAAACTAAACTTTTGTTATGCCTTACTTCTGAAACTATGGCATGAATCTTAATCTATAATGAACACAAGATGTTTTCCAGAAGGTATTTTATGTAAGTTGGTAACAGCAATGCTTTGACTAGCATTTGCTGGGGTGCAGGGGGGAGGGGAGGGGTGAGGGGAGGGGAGTAAGATAAACTCCAGCCTGGAAAATCTTTATTTTTTATCTTATACAATTCACACACTATTTCATAAATGCCTAATTAATAATATAATAATGGGCTACTGTTTATATTAATAATATTTAAACAATATACTGGTTAATTACATCAGACTGCATAGACAAATAGTAGTTGGTAGAATAGAATTTCCAAACATAGGTTTCTTCTACTGAAAGGATTATGGAGCAGGACTGGCTACGGGTATGGACACATACACATTTGGAGCATTTATCAAAAGTGGAATGTTCAAAACGGTAGGAGCTGTTATGTTCTAATTTTTACATATGGACTTTAGAAGTAATATAAACATAGCCAAAGTACTCAAACTTTAATACTGGACAAAGTATACTTAAAGTTGGAGAGGTTTTGCTATATTTCATGGTTTCATAGTTAGGAGGGTCAGAAGGGACCTGAGCAGATCATCAAGTCTGATCCCCTGCCATGGCAGGCAAGAGTACTGGGGTCAAATGACCCCAGCAAGGTGTACATCTAGCCTCCTCTTAAAGACCCCCCCACTTGTCTTGGAAGCTGGTTCCAGATCCTAGCCACCCTGACCATGAAGTAGCACCTCCTGATATCTAGCCTAAATCTACCCTCTGCCAGCTTGTGACCGTTATTCCTGGTCACTCCTGGCAGTGCTCGGGGGAACAGTGACCCCCCAGTGCCTGCTGGTCCCCCCTGACTAGTTTATAACAGGCCACTAGATCCCCCCTCAGCCTTCTCTTGTGGAGGCTGAACAGGTTCAGGTCCCGCAGCCTCTTCTCATAAGGCCTGCACTGCTGCCCCCTGATCATGTGAGTGGCCTCCTCTGGACCCGCTCTTGGCTGTCCACATCCCTCTTGAAGTGCAATGCCCAGAACTAGACGCAGTACTCCAGCTGCGGCCTGACTAGTGCCGCATAGAGGGGGAGTATCACCTCCCTGGACCTGCTTGAGATGCATCTGTGGATGCATGACAAGGTGCGGTTGGCCTTCCTGACTGCACCCCCACACTGCCAGCCCATGTTCATCTTGGAGTCAATGATGACTCCAAGATCATTTTCTGCCTCTGTACTGACAAGAAGGGAGGTATGGTGCTGGTTGTTCTTCCCCAGGTGCATCACTTAGCACTTGTCGGTGTTGAATCCCATCCTATTCTCATCCCCCCACCATTGTAATCTGTATAGGTCCGATTGCAGCCTATTCCTCCCTTCTAGTGTGCCCACATCCCCCCACATCTTAGTGTCATTAGCAAATTTGAACAGGGTGTTTTCACCCCCTCGTCCAAGTCATTGATGAAGATGTTGAACAGTGCAGGCCCGAGGACTGAGCCCTGCAGAACCGCACTGTCCACATCCCTCCAGGTCGACAATGACCCATCCACCACCACTCTCTGGGTGCGGCTCTCCAGCCAATTGGTGACCCAATTGACTGTGTGGGTCTCGACACCACAGTCTCCCAGTTTCTTAATGAGAACAGGGTGAGAGACAGTGTCGAAGGCCTTCCGAAAGTCCAGAAAGACTATGTCCACTGCTACCCCTGCATTTAAGGATTTGGTGATCTGATCATAGAAGGCCACCAGGTTGGTCTGACAGGACCTGCCTCTAATGAACCCATGTTGGTTGCCCCTAAGCATGATCTCCCCTGCTGGCCCCTCATGGATATGCGCCAGAATAATCTTCTCAAAAAGCTTGCCCAGGATCGAGGTAAGACTAACTGGCATATAGTTTCCCGGGTCCTCCTTCTTCCCCTTTTTGAAGATGGGAACCACGCTGGCCCTCTTCCAGTCCTCTGGCACCACTCCAGAGCACCACGAGTGCTCATAAAGCCGTGCCAGGGGTCCCACAATGACCTCAGCTAATTCTCTTAGTACTCTAGGGTGCAGATTGTCCAGATCAGCTGACTTGAATACATCCAGTCCCTCCAGAAGTTCCCTAACTAGTTCCTCACTGACTCTTGGCCTAGGTATGCCTCCCCTGGGGCCTGAGAGGGACCCAGTGGGGGCATGACTGTTCTAGTCCCTGCTTAGGAAAATGGAGTCAAAGAAATCATTAAATATGTTGGCTTTGTTGTCTGGTGTGACGACCAAATTTCCTAGCATATTCTGCAGGGGCCCCACCTTACCCGGAACCTTCTTTTTTCCCTTCTATGTATTTAAAGAAGGACTGCTTATTGTCCTTAATCTGGGAAGCTAGTCCCAGTTCCATCTCTGCCTTGGCCTTCCTGACTGCCCCCCTACATCCCCAAGCAACCGCAGTATAGTCATCCCTGGTGATGGCCCCTCCTTTCCATTGGGTGTACACCTCCCTTTTAGCTAGGAGATATTCCCAGATGCTTTTGGTGAGCCATGGGGGCTAGTGTGCCCTCCTGCTCCCTTTGATCCGTGTTGGGATTACCTCCCTTTGGGCTTTGAGGATTGTCTCCTTAAGGAGCGACCACTCTCCTTAGACACCTGGATCACCTCCCCTCTGGGACCTCAGTGCTTCCCCGACTATTCTCCTTAGCTCATTGAAGTCCACCCTCCTGAAATCTAGGGCTGCTGCCTTGCTGCAGGCCTTTGCCACCTGGCCCTGGATGGTGAATTCCAGCAGGCGATGATCACTGTTGCCCAGGTGGTTGAGTACCTGCAGCCCCCTCACCAGGTCATCTCCCGTGGCCAGCACCAGGTCCAACAAGGCGTCTCCCCTGGTGGGGCTGTGCATCTCCTGGGTTAGATGGAGGTCCTGCATTCTGGCTAAGAACCTATGTGAGCGGTCAGAACTGGCTGACTGCTCTTCCCAGCAGATGTCTGGGAAGTTCAGGTCCCCCATGACTACCACATCCTTTGACTTCACTACCTCTGTGAGCTGACCTAAGAATTCCTGGTCAAGCTCTTCCCCTTGGTTGGGAGGTCTGTAGTAGACCCCCACCCTTGAGTCTCTTTCCCCTTGACTGCCTTGTATTCTAACCCAAAGCACTTCAGAGTGCCCCTCCTCTGATTCTTTGTTAATTGATGAGGATGTGTATTCCTCCTTAATATAGAGTGCCACACCCCCACCTTTTCTTCCTATCCTGTCCCTCCTGTACAGCCTATAGCCCTTGACATTCCTGCCCAGTCATGCGTTGAGTCCCACCACATTTCAGTGATCCCCACTATGTCTGGGTTGGTGTCAGCTAGCAGGAGGGTGAGTTCCTCCTGCTTATTTCCCATACTATGAGAGTTTGTGTAGAGGCATTTGAGGCCTTCTGTGAATATGTGTACTGGCCCTCTACTTTCAGCATTACTCTGACCCCTGTCGCTTACCTGTGTATTTGTTTTGCTCGTCGGTCTAGGCTGTGCTGTACTTGTGTATTCCTTCCTTCTAACGTGCCCACATCCCCCCACATCTTAGTGTCATCAGCAAATTTCAACAGGGTTCTTTTTACCCTCTTGTCCAAGTCACTGATGAAGATGTTGAACAGTGTGGGACCAAGGACTGAGCCCTGCAGAACTCCACTGCCCACATCCCTCCAGGTCAAAAATGACCCGTCCACTACCACTCTCTGGGTGCGGCCCTTCAGCCAGTTGGTGACCCATTTCACTGTGTAGGTGTCAACACCACAGTCCTCCAGTTTCTTAATGAGAATGGGGTGAGAGACAGTGTCGAAGGCCTTCCAAAAGCCCAGAAAGACTATGTCCACTGCTACCCCTGCATTTGAGGATTTGGTGACCTGGTCGTAGATGGCCATCAGGTTGGTCTTACAGGACCTGCCTCTAATGAACCCATGTTGGTTGCCCCTCAGCATAATCTCCCCTGCTGGCCCCTTGTGGACATGTGCCAGGATAATTCTCTCAAAAAGCTTGCCCAGGATCGAGGTAAGACCAACTGGCCTATAGTTCCCCAGGTCCTCCTTCCTCCCTTTTTTGAAGATGGGAACC
The DNA here is from genome assembly GCF_052110815.1 of Crocodylus siamensis. Taxonomy (NCBI): domain Eukaryota; kingdom Metazoa; phylum Chordata; order Crocodylia; family Crocodylidae; genus Crocodylus; species Crocodylus siamensis. The sequence goes on from NC_143397.1 coordinate 178,910,466, forward strand.
ACATCGACCCTCTTCCAGTCCTCTGCCACCACACCAGAGCACCACAAGTGCTCATAAAGCCATTCCAGGGGTCCCGGAATGACCTCAGCTAATTTCCTCAGCACTCTGGGGTGGAGGTCATCTGGACCAGCTGATTTAAATACATCTAGTCCCTCTAGAAGTTCCCTGACTAGATCCTCCCTGACCATTGGCCTAGGTGCGCTTCCCCTGTGGCCCAAGGGGGGCTGATCTGGTCCCTGCTCAGGAAAATGGAGGCAAAATAGTCATTAAACAGGTTAGCTTTGTCATCTGGTATGACGACCAAATTTCCTAGCGTGTCTTGCAGGGAGGGGCCCCATGTTACCCAGTACCTTCTTTTTGCCCCCTATGTATTTAAAAAAGGACTTCTTGTCCTTGATCCAGGAAGCTAGTCCCAGTTCCATCTCTGCCTTGGCCTCCCTGACTGCCCCCCTGCATCCCCAGGCAACTGCAGTATAATCCTACCTGGTGATGGTGCCTCCCTTCCATTCGGTGTATGCCTCCCTTTTAGCTAGAAGACATTCCTGGATGCTTTTGGTGAGCCATGTATCTGGCTTGCATTTGTCTTGCTCCCAGCTTGTCCACATGCAGCATTTAGAACATAACAGTTGTTGCCCTTTTGAAACATTCCCCTTTTGAAACTCTCTGTAAATATATGCATGTTCCTACCCTACCCTGACCTGTAAAGGTGGAAATATCTACATTGGTTAAATTGTCATCCTACTCTCATAAACTCAGACAGACTTCTTCTCTTTCCCACCCCCAACAAACAAGAATCAGCATTTGATAAATCCTACTCCAAATTCACCTGTTGTTCAGGTAAACACTGGAAAGCCATAGATAAATGGGGCCCTGTTTAGGAATTTTCCAGATGGGGTGAAAAGCCAAAGGTGATTTCCTAGCTCATTGATGTCAGTTGGAATGATATCAACAGAGCCAGGTTTTCACCAAGAGAGTTTAGACTTTTGTGTAAAAGGTTACGTAGAAAGTCTGTTATAGAATTAGGAACAATTGTTCCCTGACCTTTTAGTTGGTTAGGCCCATATCTTATCTATTTGGCTACTGTTCTTCTGAAACAATTTGTTTCTACTGTATCTCTTTATTTAGACTGTCTGATATGAAGGTAATAATGTGAACCACCTGTGTAAAGCCTGTGAGATCTGCAGATAAAAAAGTTCAAAGCACAGCCTGGATTATCATCTGGAGGTCTTTATGAGAAGTGCTCTTTTTCTATCTCTGTGATGGGTTTAACGAGACATACCCTTGTTTTTAAATGCCTGGGATTTTTTTTTTAAAGTTCTCTGATAAGTGATGCTAATATTGTCAGCTAGGAACTTTAACTTTTTCAAATAAACATGTTTGTTTCTGGAACTGTATATAAGGGTTTTCATTTCTAATTCCTTGGATACCTAGCATATTCATTAAAGTTGATAACTACTAGGAATTCAGTGTGTTGACTTCTTAGTTTGCCATTCCTGTCATACAAACTTTTAAACCAACCCCCTCCTCTTCCCCAGCAATAAGCAAACAAAATATTTTATACTGGAGATGGGTGGAGAAACATACACTTATATGAAACTAAGATATAATTAAAAGCATCTTGCCTAATAATGTAATAAACATAACATTTTAAAAAATTGTGCAGTTAGCAACTCATAACCATAGAACTGACTGATATCCCTTGTATTGTAAAGTCATTGTTTTATGGGCTATACAGCTTAGGCTACATCTGCTTTTTCCCCAGACCTAAGGCAAGGCACTTTGTTTCCAAAAGCTTGTCTAATGATTCTCCCAATGGCATGGTTTAGGGTTACCATTTTTCTGGGTTTTCCTAGACATGTCCTCTTTTTTGGACCCCTGAGCAGCGTCCAGGTGGGTTTTTAAAATAAGAGTAAATGTCTGGGTTTTCTGCTCTCCTGGTCTGGCTGCTTGGGACTGGGAGCAGCGTGCAAGGTGGCTGTCAGGAGTCACATACTTTGTGTGCAGTCTTCAGCAATGTAGAGTTAGAGAGAGAGAGAGAGAGAGAGGGTGTGTGCACGATGAGGGAGCTGCTTAGGCAGCAGGGCTGGGGGGCAGGGGTCTGTAGGTCAGGAGGGAGTGGCATCAGTAGGGCTGGGAGGCAGAGGCTGTAGTTCCAGAGTGCGGGACACCAGCAGGGCTGTGGGGGGGCAGGGCAGGGTGGGGGCTGCGGTTTGGGAATGAGGGGCATCTCCAGGGCTGGGACGGGGGCAGGGGGCTGTGAATCAGGAGTGAGGGGCATAGACAGGTGACCATGGGTTTGTTTGTGGAGGGTACTGGCAGTGCCAGGACACTGTGGGTCAGGAGTGAGGGGCACCAGCAAGGGGTGGGGGGTAGGACACTGCTGTTTGGGAGTGAGGAGCACTGGCAGGGCTGGGGTTAGTGGGTCCACAGTGAGGGTCAGCAACAAGGCTGGGAGTGTGTGGCTTGTCAGTGAGGGGCAACAGAATGGGCATGCCCTCTCCCCATATTCTCCCTGCCCCCCCGCCCCCCGTGCCCGTTGACAGGTGTCATCCTTTTTGGCTGGAAATATGGTAACTCTTGGTCTAATAAAAGATATTACCAAGCCAACCTTTCTTCTCTGATATCTTGTTAACTTACTGGATTCCCACATAGGGAATTTATTTTTTTCTTAAATAAATGTATACTACTAGATTGTAACACTTCAGTTGAAAATTAATTCTACCTCTTCACTATTTTCTTTGTATAAAGATAACTCAATTATTTTAAAATAGCTTCCTTCTATCTTAAACTGAGTTCTGGTCTGTTTGACAAGCCCAGATAGATAATCAAACTTAACTTCAAACAGATTCATAGATAATGTGAGTTGGCATTTGAAGAGTTTTTTTGCCAAATTCAGAGACTGAACTCAACCAGCAATTTATAAAGCAGATTTTAATTATAATTTAAGTAGAAATGTTAATACATCGTTCACTGTTGAGTTAATCCAGATATCTGAATAGCATTTCTTATCTATTTAGGTCTTATACCACTCTCTTATCTTTGTGCCCTTCAGTAGTGCATTAAGTAATATGATTTGCCTCTATCATATGCTTTCCCCCATTTCATTTCTTGCTTCTTCCTTTGAGACAATTGGATATGGATTATTTTTTATCCCTAGAGATATTACATTATAATTTTTATTAGTGAAGGCAAGGTCAAGGTAGATTGGCTTGAACATGGAAGTGAAGATAAAGTTTGTGGTGGTTCCTAGATCTTGTAGGCAGTAGCATACCTAGGATGAGGTGAGTGGGGAACCCACTCTAGGTGCTGACTATGAGGGAGCACCAGGATCCCCCACCCCATTAAACCTTCCCTTGGAAATCTTTGCTGCAGCAGGGGAAGCTCTGTGTTATCCCTAGTCAGCCATAGGAGTTGGGCAGCACAGTGTCATACCAAGCAAATTGGAGAGATGGCAACAGAGGGCAACAAAAATGTTGAGCAGGGTGAGGCACATGACTTATGAGGATGGGTGAGGGAAAGGGGCTTATTTAGTCTAGAGAAGAGAAGACTTTGGGGAGATTTAATAGCAGCCTTCAACAACCTGAAGGGGGGTACAAAAGAGGATGGAGCTAGAGTGTTCTCAGATGACAGAACAAAAAGCAATGGTCTCAAGCTGGAGCAAAGAAAGTTTAGGTTAGATATTAGGAAGAATTTTCTTACTAGGAGGGTAGTAAAATACTGGAACAGGTTACCCAGAGAGGTAGTGCAATTTCCATCCTTGGAGGTTTTCAAGACTTGGATAGACAAAGCTTTTGCTGGGATGATCTAGTTGGGGATGGTCCTACTTTGAGCAGGGGGTTGGACTAAATAACATCCTAAGATCCCTTCCAACCCTAAGTTTCTATGATTCTATGATTTCTATGATTCTATGATCTGGAGGAAAGGGGGTGGGGGCAGGTGAGTTGGGCAAATGAAGTGGTGCTCCCTTCCCTCCTAGGAATATATGCTATGGCAGGGAAACCCTGTGCTGCCACTGGCTGACCACAGGAGCCAGGCAGTGCACTACCACACCCAATAGTGTATTTGTGGGTTGTGGGGGTGAGTGAGGTAAGTATCATGTTGCTCTCTCTTACTTTCAGGGAGCTGTTACAAGAGCAGGCATATCTGTGCTTCCAATATATATACATTGCGTGGAGGGGAGGAAGGGAACAGGACACCATGATCTGCTCTGAGGAAGCTTGGCCACAGGAATTGACACAGCAGTAGCAGCAGCAGCTGTGACAGGTAAGACTTTCTTTCCCCTCACCTATGCTGCTGCCTGCCCCCCCCCTAACCCTGAGCACTCAATGAGATTGCTATGTCACTCCTTGTGGACTTCTCTAAAATCTTGCACCAGTTCCTAAGGAAATTCTCTCTCTGTGCCAAAGAGATTTATTCTTATGTAGACAGCTCCATTGAGCTTCAGAGACTGGGTTCTTCAGCCACATTTCTCATTCTGCAGCATTAAGTGATCTTGAGGCTATCCCAAGCTGAGATCATGTTGTGTCTTGAAAATAAGGACTAAGACTTTGAATTGATCTTTTATATAAAGTAACTGTAGTGAAAGGATAGATTTAATGTGCTCACACATTGCAAAGGAAGCATGCTGATTCATTTTATATTAGTTTTAGTTTCCTAAGGGCTAATTGTTTCATGTAAAGGTAGTCTATATTGCTGTGGTCTAGAAGAGAAGCAACAAAGCCAGCAGACCAAGGCACTTAAGGGATGCCACCCCTGCCCCAGCCCTGGCACAATCTGTGGGCAAGGCAAGAGCCCTCAAGGGGACACTTGCCTGCCTGTACACTAATGCCAGGAGCCTAGGCAATAAGCAGGAGGAGCTCATCCTCCTGCTCAGTGCAAAGAATTATGATGTCATTGGGGTAACGGAGACCTGGTGGGACTCCACCCATGACTGGACCATGGATATAGAGGGCTATACCCTGTACAGGAGGGATCATGTTGACAAAAGGGGTGTAGCTCTCTATGTGAAGGAAAGCTACATGTCCCTGCAAGCTGATGTTGGCGACGGGCATGGACAGCTAGAGACCCTCTGGGTAAAAATTTGTGGGAAATATGGCACAGGGGACACAACGGTGGGAGTCTACTACAGACCTCCCACTCAAAGTCCTGAGCTTGACCAGGAGTTCGCCCGGAAACTGACTGAGGCCGCTTGCTCCAGGACCTTGGTTGTCATGGGTGACTTCAATTACCTGGACATCTCCTGGGAAGATCACTCAGCTAAATCCGAGCGGTCGCAAAGCTTTCTCTCATGTGTGGATGACCTCTACCTGACTCAAGAAGTCTATGGGCCAATGAGAGGCAAAGCGCTGCTCGACCTGGTACTGGCTATGGGGCACGACCTAATCAGCGACCTAGTGATCGATGGGAAGCTGGGTGACAGCGACCACAAGCTGATCACCTTCACCATCCGCCGTAAAGTCAGTCAGCAACACAGAAGTCCTTGACTTCAGAAAAGCCAACTTTGACAAGCTCAAGAGGCTTGTCGGTCAGGCCCTTAGGGACCATGACCCCAGGGAGATGGGAGTTCAAGAAGAGTGGTTGCTTCTCAAGGAAGCGATCCTCAGTGCACAAGCTAAATCTATTCCAACACGGAGAAAAGGCAGCAAGAGGTCACAGCAGCCCTCCTGGCTCTCCAGGGACCTAGCAGACCTCTTGCGGCTAAAAAGGAAAGCCTACAAAGGATGGAGGAGGGGATTCACCTCCAAGGAGGATTATTCTGCACTGGTCCAGTTCTTCAGGGAGCAAACCAGGAAAGCCAAGGCTGCAACTGAACTAGCTTCAAGCATCAAGGACAACAAAAAGTCCTTTTTCAGATATGTGGGGAGCCGGAGGAAAAGCAAGGGCAACGTTGGACCCCTGCTAAACCAGATGGGGCAACTGGCAACTGATGCCCAGAAAAAAGCCAACCTATTAAATAGGTATTTTGCGTCAGTCTTTCATCAGTCCCATGGGACGCCCATGCCTGCTATGGGACAGGGAGATCTGGGTGATGGGGATCCCCTACCCTCCATAGATGCTGACCTCGTGAAGGAACATCTTGAGAAGCTGGATACCTTCAAGTCAGCTGACCCTGACAATCTGCACCCCAGACTACTCAAGGAGCTGGCGAGCGTCATAGCCCAGCCCCTGGCACAGATCTTTGAAAACTCCTGGCGCTCTGGTGTAGTGCCCGAAGACTGGAAGAAGGCCAATGTGGTGCCGATCTTCAAGAAAGGGAGGAAAGTGGATCCGGCTAACTACAGGCGCATTAGCCTGACTTCTATCCTGGGGAAGATCTTAGAAAAGTTTATTAAGAAGGCCATCCTTGATGGACTGGCCCAGGCTAACATCCTAAGGGATAGTCAGCACGGGTTTGTTGCGGGTAGGTCTTGTTTGACCAATCTCATTTCCTTCTATGACCAGGTGACCTATCACCTGGACAAGGGAGAAGAGATTGATGTCATATATCTTGACTTCAAAAAAGCTTTTGATCTGGTATCCCACGATCACCTCTTGGCCAAACTGGCCAGTTGTGGCCTTGGCTCCACCACGATGCGCTGGCTGGGAAATTGGCTCCATGGTCAGACCCAGAGGGTTGTAATTGATGGCAGTCACTTATCGTGGTGCCCTGTGACCAGTGGGGTCCCTCAAGGCTCTGTCCTGGGACCCATCCTGTTCAACATCTTCATTAATGATGTGGACATTGGAGTTAGGAGTGAACTGGCCAAGTTCGCCGATGACACCAAACTTTGGGGCAAAGCATCCACGCCAGAAGATAGGCGGGTGATCCAGGCTGACCTGGACAAGCTCAGCAAATGGGCAGACGAGAACCTCATGGTGTTTAACACCGAAAAATGCAAGGTTCTCCACCTTGGGAGGAAAAACCTGCAGCATCCTTATAGGCTCGGCAGTGCTATGTTGGATAGCACTACAGAAGAAAGAGACTTGGGGGTCATCACTGACCACAAGATGAACATGAGCCTGCAATGCGATGCTGCGGCTAGTAAAGTGACCAAAACGCTGGCTTGCATCCATAGATGCTTCTCGAGCAAATCCCGGGACGTCATTCTCCCCTTGTACTCAGCCTTGGTGAGGCCGCAGCTGGAGTACTGCGTCCAGTTTTGGGCTCCACAATTCAAAAAGGATGTGGAGAAGCTTGAGAGAGTCCAGAGGAGAGCCACGCGCATGATCAGAGGTCAGGAAAACAGATCTTACAATGACAGGCTGAGAGCCATGGGACTCTTTAGCCTGGAAAAGTGCAGGCTGAGGGGTGATCTGATGGCCACCTATAAGTTTATCGGGGTGACCACCAGGATCTGGGGGAACGTTTGTTCACCAGAGCGCCCCAACAGATGACTAGGTCGAATGGTCACAAACACCTGCAAGACCGTTTCAGGCTGGACATAAGGAAGAATTTCTTTACTGTCCGAGCCCCCAAGGTCTGGAACAGCCTGCCATCGGAGGTGGTTCAAGCACCTACATTGAACACCTTCAAGAGTAAATTGGATGCTTATTTTGCTGGGATCCTATGAGCCCAGCTGACTTCCTGCCCTTTGGGCAGGGGGCTGGACTCAATGATCTCCTGAGGTCCCTTCCAGCCCTGATGTCTATGAAATCTATGAAACAGTGACATGTATAATTAAGACTTCAGTCATATAATCTCTTAGTGACAATTTAATCCCTGAAATATTTGATAAAGACCGCAATAAGACCAACAATAAAAACTATGTGGGTAAGCACATGATCAAATTTGTAATCTGGCTGATTGCTAAAGTGAGGCAGAAGTTAGGTAATTTGATAGGGCCCACATGGTAAATAATTAGATGAGCTGATGGCAGATCTAGAAAGCTTTCTCTTTCAGTCAGCATACTGCTCATCAGACTGTATCACACTTCAAGTTCTCTGGTTTCTTTAACAAAAAGAAGTACAAACTAGACTTAATCAAGCTTAATCCACCAATTAATCAATGAACTCAATCAACCAAAAATAAATGAATTTACTAACTGTATAATAATTCAGCCAAGTAACAAACACCAAGGAAAATAAAATACCATTGACAACATGCCAGAAAATAGTGATTTAAAGCATTTTTTGTAAATGTGTTTAAATGCCTTTATCTTTTTTTCTGATATTAAAAATTGTGTTGTTTTAACTGACAAAGAATGTGTTTTTTAATAATAAAAGTATCAAATGCCACTCTACATTTTAATAGCTTTGCAACATTGCATTGTATAATATCATGCTCATGCCGGTATTTTGCACCTGCCTTAAACTTTGGCCATTTTCCAATGCACATGACTTACTGTAGGCGTCACATTAGACTTAACTAGTTTCATAGAATCTCCAGCCAAGTACATACTAGTGTGTTCCCAATTGTTGGATGTTGACACTTCCTTGTCTGGAGATCAGATTACTGGTTAAAACAATGTCCTTGGGAATTAGAGGCAAACTTTACTTTCTGTTATACACTAATATCATCCATGGAAGCCAATTATTTACAGTCTTATGAACAGATGGTATAAATGAGTGCACTGAAGCAATCAGGCTTGTTCTGTAACATATCATAATGGCCCAGTACTTTGCCTCATGACTTAAAAAATGTTCGCAGAGTACAAAAGTAATTTTCTATATTTAGAGAAACTTGAATAATCACATTATATTTTTTTCATAATTGTCTTGACTGGTAACTTGCTGTAATAAGATATGTATAATTTTATGAAAGATGCTACTTCCAGCATTATCAGAATTGCAGATTATCTTCTAGGCTTCTAATGATGGTTATAAGATATTATCTGTTTTAACAAAATAAACATTTATCTCTGTTAGCCCCCAAATTCATTTAGTTTAAATAAGGCTAGCATGAATCTCCAACCACAGCCTTAGTTGTGTTCTAAATGAAAGCCAAGAGCTGATCGTGCAAGCCTTATGCAGGTAATTCCTGTCACTGAGCTTATACTCCCATTCTAGTCCTGGATGAGATCTTAATACTGAAGAAACTATTAAAGTTATAATATCCTTCCTTCTTACTGAATTTGAGTGATTTCTATTGCAGTAGTACTGATAAGTTTTAGTTACTTAAAATATAGGGTTTCCTGTATAAAATAAAGTTCAAAATTTTAAAGAAAGGCATCCTTAAATATGACCCACAAATTCATATTTAGGCACCTGGTAGTCTTTCCTCAGTGGTAAATTCCCAACAGCTTCAACTGAGTTTAAAAGAAGCAGAGAAGAGTTGGGGAAGTATCCCTCTGCTGTTTCCATGACACATTAAAAAGAAGCTGTGAAGAACCTCTTCCTAGCATTTTGACACTCCAGTTGCTTGCTAAAACCTTGGGGTAGAAGATAATGGAAAAAACTGAAAATGCCAAAACCTTTAGAGGGTTACAGGAGCAAGAGTCTAGGTATTTACTGCTTCCTTATGTTTTGACCTAGTATTCACATGGACTTCTGAGTATAACTATGATTTGGATACAAAGCTAATCTGAAATATACCAACTTTCTTAAACTCATGACATTCTTAAATGTGTTACACTGTTATCTACAGGTTTTAATACACTATGGCCACATCCAGACGTACAGTGGTGTGCGCTTGCAGTGGCACAAATTTGTGCCGCTATTTTGTGCCTCAGCACATGTCCCTGCACATGCGTTTTGCTGCAAGACTAATTGTCCTGCTTTGGGCAAGTTGCCCTTGCCCAGCTCCTCCTAGCTCCTGATAGGCTGGAGCAGCAGGGGAACAAACAGAGCAGTAGCGATGCTGTGGCCCGCAGGCAGAGCATCTCACTAGAGGACCACGCTGCTGGTTTTTCCAGTGCATGCTATTCTCATGTGTTCTGTGCTGCTTTTTTCCCTGGTGCTTTGTTTTGCTACCAGAAAAGCCATGCCTGGATGTCTGGACACAGCCAGTCTGTCCCCTAGGATACCTTAGATTTAAGATTCATTTGGTATCTGAAGAGTCTATTAAACATGACATCCTTGTCCCCGAAACAGTTCTTAGTTTTTCTTCTCCCATTTAGTAATACCGTACTTAAGAACCTAATACTACTGTTCCAATGTCCATGTTTCAGGTAGAAAGTATATTATTATATAGGTAAAACTAAACCAAAAAAATCACTTTTATTTTGGATGAAAAGCCTATAGTTTGGATGCTTATCAAACCCTTTCTTTTTCTTCAACTCCCTGAATTTATTGAGGCTGCAAGTTAACTGAAAATCTGTTGAAAAAAAGGCTTTCATATGAAATTCTAGCACTTCCTACCTTTGGCTGTACAGGAAATGCCTGCTTTGCTTATAGTATTCTAATCTGATTTCTTGGTATTGGGATGAGTCAAGACAAATGATACTTATTAGCTGAATGAGTGATACATTTAAAAAAAGTCATATGGATATATTTGAAGTCCAGAAATCTTTTGGGTTCAGTGGTGTAGACTTCTTAATTTTATTAGAATCATTTAATCTAATTATGGTATGAGACATAATCCAGTGTTGGCTATTAGTAGATATTATGACAATTAGTAGATATTCTAAATTCATAATCAGACGTTGTAACCATCATCTCCTTCAATCTACTTAATAAAGGAAGCCTGAGATGTAGTCCAATTAGCAGTATACTGACTAAGAGGGGAAGCTTTCCTGATCTGCCATCAGCCCATCAAGTAATTTCTGCATGATGCCTGAGATTTCTGCTTGAGCCATAACAGATCTTTTTTGAAACATACCAGACGAGATCCAGACAGACAAAAGAAACAGTTGGAAAGCTTTTGATGGGCATGAATGAATTGAAGTCAGCAGTGCCTGTTGAACTTCATCCCAGGTTACTGAAGGAATGGCAGAGGAGCTCTCAGAGCCGTTGGCAGTAATATTTTAAAAGTCATGGGAGACAGGTGAGGTACCAGAGGACTGGAAAAGAGCCAACATAACATTTTTCTTTTTTTAAAAAAGAGCAAAAAGGAGGATCTGGGGAACTGTAGACCCAGGAATCTCACCTTAATACCCTGAAGTTACTGGAGCACATCATAAGGAATTCATTTGTAAGCCTCTGAAGAAGGAAAGACTGATCATAAGCAGCCAGCATGAATTTGTTATGAACATGTTGTGCCATACTAACTCCATCTCCCTTTTTGACAAGGTAACTACTTGGGTGGATGAGAGGAACACAGTAGATATATGGTATCTGGACTTCCGCAAGGCTTTTGATAAAGTACCACATGATCTTCTTATAAATTAGAGAAATGTGGGTTAGATAAAATTGCTATGATATGGATAAACACCTAGTTCAATAGCTGCAAACAAAGGGTAAATAAAGCCAAGAGTAGGAGGTGTTGAGTGGAGCCCCTCAAGGGTCTGTTCTGGAGCTGGTGCTGTTCAACATGTTTATTAATGATTTGAAACTGGAATGAAGAGCTTCTTGAGCAAATTTGCAGAAGACATGAATCTGGGAAGGATTGAGAACACAGAAGCTCGATTCAGGAGGATCTTGAAAGACTGGGAACCTGGCCTGGAGCTAACAGGATGAAGTTCTGTGTTAATAAATACAAGGTGCAGCATGCGACTCAGAGAGAATAATCAAAAAGACATTTACCAATGGGTGACAACTGGCTGGATGGCAGCACTGGGGAGAAGGATCTAGGAGTTCTGGGAGATCACAGGCTAAATGTAATTCTTCAGTGTGATGCAGATACACAAAAGTTAGGCGCAGGGTTGGACTGCATCAATAGTAGCGTTAGATGCAAGACACAGGAAGTGATAATGCCCCTTTACTTGATACTAGTTAGACCTCAGCTGGAGTATTGTGTGCAGTTTTTGTTTCCATGGTTTAAAAAGGACATGGTGAAGTTAGAGAGGATCCAGAGGTGGGAGACAAAAAAGGTAAAGGGCTTGGAAGGCATGCCATATGAGCAGAGGTTGAAGGAAATAGGCACATTCAGCTTGTGGAAAAAACACTTAAGAGGGGACATGATAGCAGATGTTAAATATCTAAAGGGCTTCCATAAAGAAGAGAGAGAACACCTTTTCTCTATTGCTGTAGAGAGTAGGGCATGGACCAGTGGATTGGAGTTGTAGTAAAGTCGGTTTAGATTGGATATTGGGAAAAAAACTTCTTCATTTGTAAGGCAGTGAAGCTGTGGAATAGACTGTCTAGGAATGGTGTGGATTCTCTACCACTGAAGGTGTTCCAGAAGCGGCTGGATAAGCATTGATAAAGGATGATTTCGCTTTGCCTGTGTTCTACTATGGGTATTTCCCTATCTCCCATGCTTCTGGGCTTTACTGGTTGCTACATGGGGCCAGAAAGGAATTTTTTCCCTTTCTGTCATTACATGTCAGGGTTTTTTTCGTTTGTTTGTTTGTTTTTTGAACCTTTCTCATAAGCATGGGTGTTGGCTGTAGACAAAGCTGGGGATTTTGACTGGGATGTGCTAATGCTTCTGCTGGCACTGAAATCTACATGTTCCTGGCTGGAGAGACTCGCCCTTCCATTCTGGATCAGAACAATTACCACATTTGGGTCAGGAAGGAATTTTATCCCATTGTCAGACAGGTACAGATCGAGGTCTTTTCTTGGTCCTCTTCATTGGATCCCTTGGGCATTTTTTAACAACCTTGGCAACAGCAACTTACTGGCCAGTGTTATTCCCCTGCTTTCTCTCTCACAGATTACAGTGCTGTGCCTTGTGGCTGTGTAACAGGGTTGACGGTGTTGTTTTGGTAATAGGTTAGACAACGATTTGTATGGGATATTTGGAGAGTGAGAATCCCGTCTCAGGCAGGAGGTTAGACTTGATGACCTCTGGAGGTCCCTCCCACCCCTACTTCTCTAGTTCTAGGATTGAGACACTGCCTGTTAATTCCCAAGTAGCAGAAGCAGGCCCTACGTTCTTCTCTGGGAGGAATCTGAGAGATGTGGGCTGTTTCCTGGAATCTGGCAAACTCTGTATAGATTAAAGCCCTTACAGGAGAATCACTGATTATCCTAATTCATCTGTATTCATAATAGTCTATAGTCAAAGCTATATTTGCATTTAATCAACATTTCTTTACATAGATCTTCTGAACCAAAATTTGTATCTCCAAAATTACATTTATGCTAAAAAATCATTTGGGACTAGATTAAAGGATGTGGAGAAGTCTCAAAACTTCAAGGTGGTTATCGTTGCTTTTGTTTTTTAAAAGCTTTACGTAGAATTTGTATTGATATCAGTATGATAAAAGCTCACCCAGGGAGAAGAGAGTGAGTAGAGTATCATAACTGAGATCTATTAGAGAAAGCAAGGCAATTTTTTCCCTCAAAACTACAGGACAAACAAGGTTATATTTTTGTTTGGTTTGTTGGGTTGTGCCTGTTTATTTGTTTTACACTGAATGCTTTCCCTGAACTTAAAAATAAAATGGTGCAAGCAATCAGTCCATGATTTGGTATAAACTAATCAGTCTGGTGCCTCTGAAGGGAAAAATGAACTATGCATTTATGTACTATGCATTTATGATTAAGTAATACTGCATGTTCTTACCATGACAGCTTTGCAAGTGGCAATTCCCATTTGTTATTATATATGATTTCTTTATTGATTTTATGGCATTAAATGTGACAGGGAAATTACTGAAAAATTATGTGTTAAATTCCCTATCCACCAAAACAAATGAAAATATGTAAACATCAACTAATTCTGAAATATATTGTATATAATTATATTTACAATCCAATCCCCAATTGATCCTGCATATATATTATATCTCTAGAACTAGCATTAAAATAGCCATCCCTCAGGTGATCCACTAGTATAATCATCTTTGAAAAAACGCCTTTCTTAATTTATTTTTTGCTTAATTAGGCTTAATAGCAAAATGAAGACATAGATACAGGGTTTTTTTTACAATGGACTGTATATTTTAGTTTTTTTTAAAAAAAATCCTTTTTCCCCCTTTTTTCTATAAACTTTTGTTTTTCATACAAGTCTGATAGATTTTGAGGATCCCAAGATAGGTATTCAGGGGTGGATTAATCCTACAATGAAATAAAAGGCTCTTTATAATACCTAAGAAGGGACTATCCTGGTTTACTGCTGAAAATGGGAAGGTGATTCTGATAGCTCATAGTTTCATAGTTAGTAGGGTCAGAAGGGACCTGAGCAGATCATCAAATCCGACCCCCTGCCATGGCAGGAAAGAGTACTGGGGTCAAACAACCTTGGCAAGATGATTGTCAAGCCTTGTCTTAAAGACCCCCAGGGTAGGAGCCAGCACCACTTCACTCGGAAGTTGGTTCCAGCCATTGGCTGGGAATTGGGAGGCAGGATGAGCAAGAGGATAGGGCTTTTGGAAGCAGGTAGGCAAGCCATGGCTGTGCCAAAAAATCATTGCTCAAGCTGCTACAGGCACTTTCCCCGCCACCACCACTGTCACTCACCCCACTGTCACTGGGTTGAGATCTTGTTTGCAATGATCCCCACAGTCTGGATCTGACCCAGTGGGCAGACTGAATTTAACACTTTTGCTATAGTTGGAGAGGGACCATGAGTTTTGGTTTTCCTCAGAAGAGCAAATATTCAAGGAATAAATAAAATACCCACTTCTGAAGATTCCAGTGAGGAAGCGGATGATTCATATCACTACCCCATATGAAAATTAGTATTGAATAAAAGGGGCAAAAAAGACTATTTGGAGAAGAGATAGGTTGTAGATAAAGTTTAGACCTATTTTCCACTGTGGCACTTGTTGGAGGTACAGAGGTTCCCAGCCTTTGGCCATTCCATATAAACTTTGGTGAGTTTCTGGTTTATTTCCAAAAACTGCTGGTGAAGTTGAATTTAGCTGTGTCAATTTTGCAAAGCACAAAAAAGAAACCTCTTAGAGTAGCAAAGAAATAGGTGAAAAATTATTGCTACTGAACGTAGTTTCTTTTCACTAAGCATGTTTGTTGCGCATTTTTAATGCGCATCCTAAATACTTATTTACTGACTAGCCTGCAGGAGCACCAAAGGGGCCATTTTGGTCTGTAATGTGCACATAAGATAACGTTAAATAGCCCATAAATGCAGCATATGCTCCTTAGCAAAGGTTAACTACTAGACTTCTCCCACTCTGAAGGAGCAGTTTCAGTGTGTCCGTTTTACTTATATGCCCCACAATATCATAGTAGCTATGCATCTCTGAAGTATTTCATAATAGATATAACAATGAAAAGTCTTTATCTTCTTTCTTCCAAGCTTGTGGGAGAAATGGCTTGAATCGTTTCAACATTTGTGTTTCTGAGTGAGACAGTGAAGCACTTACTAGGGGAAAGACACATCAAAGAAAAACATTTTGCTTTTAGTTCTAGGAGTGGTACGCACCATGGTTGTTCTGATTCAAGGAGTTGTAGCCTTTGTCTAACAGCTCCAAAAGTCCTGTATCCTAGGCTCACAGGCCTGCCTGAAAGGTCAGTGGTTTCAATGTACCATGCAATGTAACTATTGTGTAAGTTAGTTAAGCAGTGTTAAATTAGGAAGAAATCAGTGGAGTCCTTAAAATATTAACATATCATGTTATGTAACATATGTTGGGAACCCAGTAGAGAGAGCAGCAATTGTAGCCTCTTCAGTTCATGTAGTTTCACTTTTACATAAGGTTTTGGTTTGGGATTTTTGATAGCATTTTTCCCCAGCCCAGTTTGTACTGATTTGATGACAAAAAGATACCAAACATCAGCCATATTTCATCAGCTGTGACTTAGAGCCACAGTGCTTTCTGGTCTTTAGCCAGGGCACAATCAGTATATCCAACACCCACTACTAATCCTGGCATAGGAGAAAGAAAAACCAGGAATGGGACTGCACTCTAGCAATCCACACTTGGCGCACAGTCCCTTGCAGACAGAGCTGCCAAGAGAATGTGGGAGCTGTTGTCATAAACTAATAAAACAATGGTAAATTGGTATTTCTGGTCTGCTAAGATCGTTCCTGGGCCACAGTCATGATCCTTGATTGTAGGTTCCCAGATTTCATCTTGCTGGTGAAGGACTCATGATCCCAAGCTCCCCCTGCATCAGCAAGTAAAACATAATTAGGATCTTATCCCCAATCCCCAAATTACATCTTCTGCCATGCATATGTGGCATTGCAGGAGGCATGATTGTTGGAATTGGGGCTTAGATCCCATCACATCTAACAGTGAATGTCTCTCAGGGGCCTATGATTATTTTAAATACATGGAATGAAAAGGGCAAAATGATGCCTTAGTAGATTCTTTTACAGTTTGGGAAATGAAATTTTGCATTGTTTATACTTAAATTGGTTATAATTATTTTTTTTCCTGCAAAATCAGTTTCGAGCACAAAAAAAAAAAAGTTTAATACAGTTTCAGAAAAAACTGCAGAAAAATGCACCTCTGGGAATAAAATAATTCTTTGTATTGTAGAAGGAAACTCTGCTTAATCTTTCCCAGTTCAGATGTATACAAATAACTCAGTACACAAGTCACTTGAAGGATAACATGTCAAACTTTTAAAGTATATCTTCAATGTTATGTAAGCTAAGCTTTGCTTCTTTGCCTGTGCAGAAGTAGTAACAGTGAAACTGCAATTAAATTAAGGAAAAAAATCTGGCTGCATAAAATAAAACCAAACTTTTAGGGACAGAATAATACTACTTTTCCTAGTACCAGTTTCTCAAAGGAGGAATCTCCCACAGCAATTTTGATTCTGGTCAGATTTGGGTTTGTATTAATTTTTCCCCTTCCATTTTTCCTTATCTCTTTTACCTTTTAGGCCTTTAAATATACATTTCCAGGAGAATTCACTGTACCGCTTACTGCTTTAATGAAAGCCACGCTGGCAAGTTAATTGGAATTTGCAAGTTGTGAAACAGATAAGAGATTCTAAATACTTAGAGATACCGATACTTTTCCCAGATGTCTACCTTTATGGGACTTTTCACTGCAAAGTGAGAGAAGAGGGGTATGGCATCACTGAAGGTTCCTGTCTGTTTTTCCTTTACTTTATCAGTTTCTGTTAAATTGTAATTTCCATATTCTTATATAGTCAATGGTACGTGATTTAGTATATGTTAACACTTATATCCCCTCATTGGATCCCAGAAATGTATTTTTTATTGGTCTGTAATTGTATAAATTATATGTGGCCAGATTTTGTAATCTCAAAGATGTATATGAGGTCCTGGATACACAAACGTTAATCTGTGAACATGCTCCAGTTAGAACCATAGTTTGTGTAATCAAAAGAAGGTCATTGGGCATTGTCATGCCATTTTCTTAGTCTTATCCTGCAGTGACAAGTCTACCATAAGCAGGGGGAGTATACAGTACCATCCAAAAAAGGGGCAACCTTCCTGGAGCATCCTTGAGAGACAGTGAGCTCTTGAATGCCCTGACTGTCTTTGTGATCTATTATAGTTGCTACATCTCTACAGAGCTCGTATTTATCTCCTGCAATCTAGTCGTTGATGATTTAACGCTATAAGCTTACATATTTGACTAGAGGGGGAGTGGATTGTATAACAGACTATCAAGCAAAAAGTAAATAATATATATAAATCCTTCAGTGCTGGGATTGTTGCAGAGTTGGCATTGTGTTGGTACAGAAGTTTTCTGATTTCCTCCACAGATACACATTTTTGGGACAGGGTAAACTGGGGTAAAAAGGATTGCATTAATTCTACTAAGCTTTCCCTAACTATTCTGATGAAAAGCTATGGACAATAGAGTCCTACCATAACACAGATGACGGAGATTTTCAAATACACAAAGCATAATGATGTTGTCCTGTTCCACTGAAAGTTGATGAGAGTTAACTCTCTAGTTCTGATTTGTTCTTTTGAAAATGTCCCTCCTAGGTTCATTGGGGGGAAGGTGAAGATGAGGGAGAAGGAAGCTTTGGACTGCTAAACCAAGCAGCACTCACAAGTACAGCCCAGCCTAGACTGACAAGTGGAATATATACACAGGAAAGCAACAGGGGCCAGGGCAATGGTGTGATTAGGGGCCAGTGCACACATCTACAGGAGGCCTCAAATGGCTCTATACAAACACTTGTAGTATGGGAAACAAGCAGGAGGAACTTACCCTCCTGCTAGCTGACACCAACCCAGACATAGTGGGGCTCACTGAAACGTGGTGGGACCCAACGCATGACTGGGCAGTGAATATCAATGGCTATAGGCTGTACAGGAGGGACAGGACAGGGGGGAAAGGCAGGGGTGTGGAGCTCTACATTAAGGAGGAATACACATCCTCACCAGGTGGCACAGTCAGAGGAGGAGCACACAGAAGTACTCTGAGTTAGAATACAAGGCAGTCGAGGGGAAAGAGACTTAACGGTGGGGGTCTACTACAGACCACCCAACCAAAGGGAAGAGCTAGAGCAGAAATTCTTAAGTCAGCTCACGGAGGTAGTTAGGTCAAAGGACGTGGTCATCATGGGTGATCTGAACTGTCCAGACATCTGCTGGGAAGAGCAGTCAGCCAGGTCTGACCATTCTTGTGGGTTCCTAGCCCAAATGCAGAACCTCCTTCTAACCCAGGAGGTGCACAGGCCCACCATGAGAGACACCTTGTTGGACCTGGTGCTGACCATGGGTGACAAAGTGGTGAGGGGGCTACGGGAGCTCGACCATCTGGGTGACAGTGATAATCGCCTGCTGGAATTCACCACCCAGCACAAGGTGGCAAAGGCCTGCAGCAAGGCAGCAGCCCTAGATTTCAGGAGGGCGGACTTCAATGAGCTAAGGAGAATAATCGGAGAAGCACTGAGGCCCCGGAGGGGAGGGGAGTCAGGTGTCCAAGAAGAGTGGTTGCTTATTATCTCCAAAGGGAGATAATGCCAACATGGATCAAAGGGAGCAGGAGGGCACAAAAGCCCCCATGGCTCACCAAAAGCATGTGTGAATGTCTTCTAGCTAAAAGAGAGGCATAAACCCAATGGAAGGGAGGGGCCATCACCAGGGAGGTTTATATTGTGGTTGCTCGGGGATGCAGGGGAGTAGTCAGGAAGGCCAAGGCGGAGATGGAACTGGGACTACCTTCCCAGATCTAGGACAACAAGAACTCCTTTTTTAAATATATAGGGAGCAGAAAGAAGGTACCGGGTAATGTGGGGACCCTGCAAGATACGCTAGGAAATATGCTCATCACACCAGATGACAAAGCTAACATATTTAAAGACTTCTTTGCCTTCTTTTTCCTGAGCAGGCACCAGATCAGCCCCTCCACCGGGCCCCCCTTGGGCCCCAGAGGAAGCATACCTTGGCCAAGGGTCAGGGAGGATCTATTCACAGAACTTCTGGAGGGACTGGATGTATTTAAATTAGCTGCTTCGGATGATCTCCACCCCAGAGTGCTGAGGGAATTAGCTGAGGTCATTGTCGGACCCCTGGCACAGCTTTACCAGTGTTCTGGTGTGGTGGCAGAGGACTGGAAGAGGGCCAATGTGGTTCCCATCTTCAAAAAAGGGAGGAAGGAGGACCTGGGGAACTATAGGCCAGTTAGTCTTACCTCGATCCTGGGTAAGCTTTTTGAGAGAATTATCCTGGCACATGTCCACAAGGGTTCAGCAGGGGAGATTATGCTGAGGGGCAACCAACATGGGTTCATTAGAGGCAGGTCCTGTCAGACCAACCTGGTGGCCAACTATGACCTGGTCACCAAATCCTTAGATGCAAGGGTAGCTGTGGATATAGTCTTTCTGGACTTTCGGAAGGCCTTCGACACTGTTTCTCACCCAATTCTTATTAAAAAACTGGGGAACTGTGGTGTCGACACCTACACAGTCAAATGGATCACCAACTGGCTGGAGGGCCGCACCCAGAGAGTGGTAGTTGATGGGTCATTTTCGAGCTGGAGGGATGTGGGCAGTGGGGTTCCCCCAGGGCTCAGTCCTCGGGCCTGCACTGTTCAACATCTTCATCAGTGACTTGGACTTGGAGGGGGTAAAAAGCACCCTGTTCAAATTTGCTGATGACACTAAGATGTGGGGGGATGTGGGCAAGCTAGAAGGAAGGAATAGGCTACAATTGGACCTAGACAGGTTACAGGGGTGGGCAGATGAGAATAGCATGGGATTCAACACTGACAAGTGCAAGGTGATGCACCTGGGGAGGAAGAACCAGCACCATACCTACAGGCTGGGGAACTCCCTTCTCATCAGTGCAGAGGTAGAAAAAGATCTTGGAGTCATCATTGATGCCAAGATGAACATGGGCCGGCAGTGTAGGGATGCAGTCAGGAAGGCCAACTACACCTTGTCATGCATCCATAGATGCATCTCAAGCAGGTCCAGAGAGGTGATACTCCCCCTCTATGCAGCAATGGTCAGGCTACAGCTGGTGTACTGTGTCCAGTTCTGGGTGCCACATTTTAGGAGGGATGAGGACAACATGGAGAGGGTCCAGAGGAGGGCCACTCGCATGATCAGGGGGCAGCAGGGAAGGCCTTACAAGGAGAGGCTACGGGACCTGAACCTGTTCAGCCTCCACAAGAGAAAGCTGAGGGGGGATCTAGTGGCCTGTTACAAATTAGTCAGAGGGGACTAGCAGGCACTAGGGGAGTCCCTGTTCCCCCTGTGCACAACCAGGAGTGACCAGAAATAACAGTCACAAGCTGGCAGAGGGTAAATTCAGATTAGATATCAGGAGGCGCTACTTCACAGTCAGGGCGGTTAGGATCTGGAACCAACTTCCAAGCCAAGTGGTGCTGGCTCCTACCCTGGGGGTGTTTAAGAGGAGGTTAGATGAACACCTTGCTGGGGTCATTTGACCCCAGTACTCTTTCCAGTCATGGCAGGGGGTCGGACTAGATGATCTGCTTAGGTCCCTTCCAACCCTACCAACTATGAAACTATTTCAGATTGTAGAAGATCAACATTAGTAATTGTCTGGTCACAGTACAGATGCAGAAGTAAGAGCACCTTTCACACTCCACCCTCATTCCTTAGGTCAGGAATTATATTGGATATAATTCTTTGTTACATGCCGTAGAATGGTTTAAAACATTATGAGGAAAGATATTGTGTTCTATTAAATGATATTTTTGAGCAATGTTTCCAGAAACCCATTGATATAAAGCCATAAGTTGTTGCTGAATGGTTACCAAGAGAAAAAGACTAGGCATCATTGTTAATATGTTTTGTTGCTTGCCTGGTACTTTTCCATAAAATTCCATTTTTTTTTTTTTATTTTTAATGATATTTTCAGAGTCCAAGGAAAAAGTGTATAGTTGTACCTGCTCTTTAATCTCTGTGTGCTTGCATATACTTCCACTCTCAGTTCTGTACAAGTGTGTGTATTAGTAATGAAGAAAATGTGACTGGGGGAGGAAAACTTGTCATTATGTGAATTTAAGACCCTTTCATAAAGAATCTCAGTGCCAGATATTGTCGCATTCCTGAATCAGTAAATAATGTTTATTGCCCTTCCTTAATGAACAAATACTCAGAGGAAGAGAAATTTCAGTGGTGGCCACATTCAATTCACTAGACCAACACAAAATAATTAAGTTATATTGATTTCATACACTGGGGTCATATTAGGCCCTTACATAAGCAGCTTTGTCCTTTACACTTTGAAGGTGGTATTATTCTTAAAACGTTTCAAGCTATTATTACAGAAAATTATGAGACAGTGACTAGTAGCATGTATTTTGGTTGCAATTATGTCCAAACACAGGTAGAATAATACAAACCTAAGCAAAGTCAATATTACATGTATATGTTCTCTTAACCTTAGAAGGATAAAAAAAATGCACGGGATGCTGGATATTTAGGAGAGGTTTCATGATGGTGCCTTTGTTGTTCTTGGTGCATCATAGCTATGGCAGTGATAAATGGTGTTTTTTCCAATCGCTTGCTAAATCCTGATGAGGTTTTTAATAAGCCAGGAACAATCCATGGCTTCTCACACCTTGATTTCTAGTCCATTTAATACAGCCCATAATGATTATAGAGTTAATAAGCCGTTCATTATTTGTTAGTAATATATTTGTTATCTTTTTCAGATAATTGCATTGAGACCTGTCTGGCCTAGAATGTGAAAGCAGGTTTTGTTAATGCCATTCCTAACCTAACTTCAAAGAGCTAAAGTTTCTCAATCCCAGATGAATCTGTTCCAGCCATTCTCTTGACATGTGTACAATCCTTCCAGCTTCTAGTGTTCCCTGTCAGCTCTCACTCTCCTCCCCTTAAATCAAGTTACTTTACCTTATGCCATCTGCCAACTAACAGTAATTAATTTTATGGTATATTTGGCAAGAGTTGCATGTCAGTTCATAAATGAGTATGGTATTTGGTTTATTATGTTGTTTTAAACTTCATCCTAATTAACATAGTGTCTGCTGCTGGATATTGGTTCTCATATATTTACTTGATGGCAGGGTATGACGTTTTAAAGATGAATAAATAACTACATCAGAAAGGAACAGTGGTAGTTAGATTGTAAGCTCCTCAGGGCATTGTCTACAAATCACTAAGCACATTGTAGACACTACAGCTAACAATAACACAATAAGAGTGTTAGAGGAAATCAGTTACCTAACTTAATTTTATTTTTATGTTTGCAGTCAGACATGATCAAGCTAACTATTTTTGTTCGTTTGGCAAGCAATGATAGAGCAGACAACATGTTTCAGATGAATAATTTATTTGCCAAAAATTGCAGTTTGGGGGGTGACTGAAATTATTCACATAATTTAGTTTGAACTTGCACATATGTTTCAGCTGAAAAAATGTAGAGAAAAGGTTTCTGAAAAGTGAAGATGTTTAATTTGGACACTTTTTAAAATGATACATTTTGACATTTTGTTTCAAAATACCATTTTATGTAGAATTTTAGTTTGATTTGATTTTAATAAGAGGTTTAAAACAAAATAAAGTATTTTGTTACAGGTAATTTTTCCCTTTCATCTTTTTCATAAGAGGAGATTTTTTGTGTGTGTGTGTAAAAATGACATTCTGGATCCACCTGAAAGCGGTCTTTTTTCTTCTTTTGTTTAATTTTTTTTTTGAGTTCAGCCAGCATACCAGAAATAATTATTTGAATAGTCCTAATAGGCAGAGGTGTTGAGAGTTGGGAACAGGCATGAAAGATAGGTGAACAGAGTTGGGTAGGACCTTAAGACAAGGGTGAGAAGCTTTAACATGATTTGTTGGACAATGGGCGGCCAGTGGGAGATTTTGAGGAGGGAGTATCATAATCTATTTAATGGTCACTTAAGTCAAGTTTTAATAGCTAAGAGAGAACAGCATGGCTAATCGCAAGTACTTCTTGTACCTGAGTAACTAGTGTTTGCTGGATAAGCCAAGTATTTCAGAATCACTTCTTATAGCTGGTTTCATTATCCCCTGAAACTTCTTCCAGTTATTCTCATTGCACAAAGGGGCTATTCCTTCAGTGGTTAGAGTCTGACAGTAATGCACCGGAACACATCAGCATGAAATATGGGTTTTGATTTTTATATATTCTTGATCATATTTTTTAAAGTATAGATACTGAAACTACTTCAGGGCATAACTGAAGAGCCTTTTTAAAATGTCCCTGCTGGCTGCATTGTGCTGATGAGGCTGATAGCGAAACTGGCCTTGCTGATATAATAGTATCTGTGCTGGGCTGTAAACGATGACTTTAATCAAGATTCTAAATGTTCTGCAGACAAAATGTTCTTTCCAGGGTTTCCTGATTTTATGGAGCTGGAGTGAGTGTTTTGTTTTTGTTTCTGTTGTGTAATTTTTGTTCTCCTCTCTGCCTTCATTTCCCTATAAATCTTAACTATATGGAGGCAACTGCTTCAACTATTTTTATTCACTGATACCTGTTAATATTATACATTATATGCTTTAAGTAGTGTCTTTGCTAAATTGGAAAGCCAGAAAGGAACACGCAACTCCTCTTGGGGACACATTTGGAAAGCATTTCTGAGGGGTGTGTATGTACAGGTTTGTACACACAAACCCCTCATTTTCATACAGACTGATATTAGCAAGTGCAAGTTGGGAAATGAGGGTCACAAAATTTGCATGACTGTGGGCGAATCTATACAAGATGCCTTAATGCACAGTCAGTTGTTCTACTGCACATTAGCGCATTGTGGCAAAAACTATGCTCATGTGTTAATGTGCAGTAGAATTATTCTATTGCACATTAAATGTCAAAAAAGAGTTTGCCTTTGCTTCTGCACATTAGTGCAGCTTCTGTGCCTTTATCTAATACCTCCTATTAGAGATACTAAACTTAATACACAGTAGCAAAAACACATTAATGAATGTGTAGATGCACCCTGTAGCTGCATCCAGATAAGCACAGCCATGTGATATGTGCTGCTGCAGACATGTCTGCAGCAGCACATATCACATGTTTAGTTGTTTTCTGCACTGCAAGGGAGCAACGTGGGATTTTTTTTTGACCCCTGGATATCCAGGATATAAAAAAACCCATGGAAAAAAAAGTGGAACAGTATGCGATGGCAGCACACACTGCTCAAAACCAAAGCTGGGCCAGCTAGAGCCATGCTCCAGCTGCCAGCCTGGCTCTGCACAGCAGGATTGCCACTGCTGCCCCAGGAGGCTCCCAGGACCCCGGGTAAGGCTGCTGGGGCCAGCTCAGTGCTAGCTCCAGCCTCCCCTAACCCACCTGGGGTAACTTGCCATGCACCAGAGGGCACGTGGCGCAGGTGTTCCCCAGGGACAACTAGCGGTGGAGCAAGGTGCACCACTGCTAGCTCTCCCCAGGGAACCAAATGTCCAAGAATGTGTGGACATGGTGTGTGAGTGCATCTACAGGAGAGGCTTACTGCAGAGTTAACCAATTAGCTCCACAGCAAGGTGTCAGTGTCTACATGAGTGGTGCTAATAGATAAGAGTAAACTAATTAACTCCACCATAGGATAATACTGCCTGACACAAACATTATTCTACAGTGGAGTCATTTATGTATATGTAGACAGTGACCAGGGCTGGCTGGGGCATGGGGGTGCCTACCAGCTAGCCCTATACTGTAACACTCTTGTGGCCTCACCAGGCCCTCCACAAGATGTTTAGCTGGGGCAGAGCAGCTCCAGGCTGGCAGGCTGACCCCCCAGGCCCTTCCAACTAGGGCTGTGCCACCCCAGCTCAATGTGCTGAGGTTCCAGGTGTCTGTGTTAATGCTGTGCCTGAGAGCAATAAACAAAAACTATGTTGGAGTTTATTCAGGCACACCGATTGCATGTGTAAATGTGCCCTGTTCGACAAGGAATGAGTCTCCAAAAGAAAATCAGAAAACCTGCGTGTATAACTGTATGTTTGCAAACACAAAGATATGGTTTGATCATCCATTTGGGTGTCAGTATTAATTAATAGAATCTATAGACTTTTTAAGTGCATTAATAAATAGACCCAACTATCTGATGGATCATGGCAGCCCCACAATAAGAGAATTGGGGAATAATTCACCCAGAGACAGATTTCTGAAACACTACACAAACAAACATTTAATAATTGTCTCATTTCAATTTCAATCCTTCAATTTTAAATTATCTTGAAATGTATAATTCCCCCAATGAAATTATATTTATTATGAAAATGAAATATCAGAATATTTCATTAAAAAAAATTCCAGCGTGACAGATTCCACACCCCCCCCAATGAAAATCTGGAAAAGTTGATGTGATTTTGTAAAGTGTTTGTTTTGATTAAACTATATGTTTTGATTGATTATGTTTTCATATGAGTTGTTCTGATCAGTTTGACTTGTAAGGCTCCTTCATGGCAGCCTGGGTCAGGTCTACAAGGCTCAGGCAGGCTCCTTCCCTGCAGCCCTTGTCCACTGCACTGACATAGTTACCACTAATCAAGGCCAGCTGACCCCCAGCCCTTTTCCTCTGATTGGTTCTGGAGCTGCATTAAGGAATCCCTACAATTTCTGAACCTTGCTGCACAAGACATTGGTCTCCAGTCTCTGAACATCTCTGGCTTCCCTGGTTCCTGACCCTGCCTTTTGGCTTCTCTGGACTGGAAGCCACCCTTGCAGTTGGGGCTATTTATAAAGGCACTTGTACAGTGCTAGTTGCTGCTCTCACACCCACCTTTACAATGTGCTGAATCTGGCCAGGTCTACTATAACCCTTTTCACTTTAATAATTCCATGCCTTTCCCGAGATTAAGCACTGAGAAAAAGCCTCATACATTACACAGATTGGGAATAGAATCCAAATGTCTAATATGATTTCATAGATGTCATAGACATTAGGGCTGGAAGGGACCTTGGAAGATCATTGAGTCCAGCCCCTTGCCCCTGAAACTTCTTCCAGGGGCAGGAAGTCAGCTGGGGTCACAGGATCCAAGCAAGATAAACATCCAATTTTCTCTTGAAGGTGTTTAGAGTAGGTGCTTGAACAACCTCTGGTGGCAGGCTATTCCAGACCTTGGGGGCTTGGACAGTACAGAAGTTCTTCCTTATGTCCAGCCTGAAATGGTCTTGCATGAGTTTATAACTGTTTGACCTTGTCATCTCTTGGGGGGCTCTGGTGAACAAATGTTCCCCCAGATCTTAGTGAACACTCCTAATAAACTTATAGGTGGCCACCAGATCGCCTTGGAGCCTGCACTTTTCTAGGCTGAAGAGTCCCATGGCTCTCAGCCTGTTGTTGTAATGTCTGTTTTCCTGACCTTTGAGTATGTGTGTGGCTCTTCGCTGGACTCCCTCAAGCTTCTCCACATCCTTTTTGAATTGTGGAGCCCAAAACCGGACACAGTACTTCAGCTGCGGCCTCACCAAGGCTGAGTACAATGGGAGAGTGACGTCCTGGGATTTGCTTGAGAAGCATCTATGGATGCAAGCCAGTGTGTTGCTCGCTTTACTAGCTGCAGCATCGCATTGCTCGCTCATGTTCATCTTGTGGTCAACGATGACCCCCAAGTCTCTTTCTTCCGTAGTGCTGGCCAGCATAGCATGCCGAGCTTAAAAGGATGCTGCAGGTTTTTCTTCCCAAGGTGGAGAACCGTGCATTTGTTGGAGTTAAACACCATCAAGTTCTTGTCCACCCACTTCCTGAGCCAGTCAAGGTCAGCCTGAAAAACTTAAATGTTAGGTGTTGGTTCCCCTCAAAGAAGCTGCCAAATGTTTGTCTGTGACTGGCTGTGTCTACAGGAGACCCTGACTGCACAGTAGCCCAAGACTCCTGCACAGAAGTGTCGCATGGCAGAAACCATGGCACAATGTTACTGCACAGTAGTCTCAGGGTACTGTGCAGTCACTGTTTCAAAAAAGCCATTCATCAGTGCTACTGCACAGTAATGCAGGTTACTGTACAGTCATTTAGTACTTGTATAAGCAAGTAGTAAATGACTGCGGAGTAATGACTGTGCAGTCAATGTCTCATGTAGACATGCCCTCTAATGTCTAAAAATGAGGCAGCTCCAATTGAAATTTAACTCACAGTAGGATATAGAGCACCCTGATAGTAACTTTAATTTACCTCATCTGATACCAAATCTCTGATGACTGAAGCATCCTATGAGTCCACTGTGTAGGCTGAGGTGTTATGGGCAAGGAGTTTTAACCCAGCTCGATGCAAGCTTGATTTTATCCATATTCAGATGGCCTTTAGCTGCTTTGTTAGCATTGTGTAAATAAAGCCCTACTGAATCACGGTTCTGAACATATATGACTAGCTTTTCTTCTTTTTTTCCAGTAAGTGGAGGTTGGATTAAACTGAGATTTTTTTCTTCAGCCTGTGATAGAAACATTGTGAATTACTAATAACAAGTGCTTGGCAGAATTAAAAATTTGGGACTTAACCTTTAGAGGATTCTGAAATACAAGGCAGAGGCAGACAGGGCATTACCAGGTGTAATGAAAAGGATTAGAAATTAGATACATTTATTTTAATTCTTTAGAACACCTCTATTTAAATAAAAATGTTTTAACTGTCTACTTTGCTTTGCAAAATGAAAAATGTGAAGAAGTATAAGGTTCAGTAGTATAGAATCATATTTTTAGCAAAAGCAAGAGGTTACAATACCCATTTCCATATAGAATATAAGCAGGCTACTATTCCCAAACAGAGAATTACACACCGTTTACCTTTTGCTGACAGTCACTGTTTCCCTATGAGCCAGAATAGACAGGAATGCCATTCCTATGCTAATGGAACAAGAACACTCATTGTCACAGCAATATATCATGCAGTATTTGTATTATATATCTTATTATTCATTTTTCCCAATATAAAATGGTGCACACAATTATGCTTATAAATACATCCATTAGTCTTGAGACCATGTGAATCTGCTGTAGACTAGAGAAACGATAGGATAATGTGAAAGAACAAAAACTAGTAATGTGATTCTGTCTACATCTCAAAAAAGTTGTGTTCCATTTTTATAGCTGGCAAGTTCTTTTTCCATTTACAGATAAAAGTCAGGAAGGCAGCTAGAAAAATTCTTCTCTATTAGATCTTGCTTATGTGCCAACTAATGGGAATTTTCATGCTGCCGATCCAAACAAGCTAGGTTGGACAATTAGGAAATAGACGTTAATGGAGACACAGAAAATCCAGAAGATCATAGAAGAATGAAATTTGTATACCTTGCTTTGTAGCAGCCATCAACTGTAGCAAGCAACCCAAGGCCAAATAAAAGGAAGAATCTGCAGAACAATAACTCTATCTAGAAGATATTTCATTAATGCTGTTTTGGTCTATAGCATATCTAGCCACAGACATACTA
Source organism: Crocodylus siamensis (assembly GCF_052110815.1). Classification (NCBI taxonomy): domain Eukaryota; kingdom Metazoa; phylum Chordata; order Crocodylia; family Crocodylidae; genus Crocodylus; species Crocodylus siamensis. Next base: position 178,939,167 of record NC_143397.1, read on the forward strand.
AATGCCATCATGAAAAAAAGGCTGCTAGTATAAAGTGACACAGCTCCATTAGCATAGTTCTCCATTAACTTCAACAGGGCTATGCCAAATTACATCATGAGAATATGAATCATAACTTTATGTTGCTTATTTCTTTTGTTTATACTGAAATCAACAGCTGCTCCATCTCTGTTTTCTGATATCAGATATACAAGAGAAGGACTAACAAGAGACAGCACAGGGGGAGAAAAACAGCAAACTTGTCAAATCAGATGGATCTCATTTTTGATCATGCCTATAATTCCACCATGCTGAGACTAGAATATGATCCAGTGTGTGAATGATAGTAAAAGTCTCAGTTTATGAAAAAAAGTGGGAAATAATTTTTGTTAAAGGTGATGGGATTTAAGGGGAAATCAAAGCAAAATATTTTTGGTTTTAAACACTGGCAATTTACTGGAGAGAAATAAGACATTGAAACTGATCCTCTTCTGTTCAACTTGTTTGACGATGCTTTTTTTCCAACTAATTATATTACTACTGATTTATGATAGGAGTTATTCCTAAATTATACAAATGTAACTGAGAGAAGAACCAAGACTACTATTTTTACTATTGCATCCCCACCATGCGCATATTCATGAGCATTGATTCCTTGAAACATGGTATTACATCTGGAGTAACAGAGCAGTGAGCAAGGCCTCTGCCACTATCTGACCACTCACAGGGCTCATTCTTTTCTCAATAGAGATTGGTGGGGGTTGTTTGTTTTGGGGGGGCATTGCAGCTTGTTATTTTCACCTAACAAATATTACATTGGTTAAGTGCAGAAAGAATGACTGCCTGAATTACCATTACCATTTAATTACCATTAAAGATCCTCTCCCATCAGGGGAAGACATTGCTTAGTAATAATAGAAGTTAGAAGAAAGAAGAAAGAAGACCTCTTGAAAGTTGCGTCTTTAGGTATTTAGCACTACTGAGGAGTACAGAAAGAATGATAATCTTTATGCTCCTTTGAGAACTGGAAGATAGACTCTTTTGATAGGGGATGTTATACTGGTAGCTAGTTGCACAAAACATTTCCATTTTCACATCAACATCACATCAGTCTTATTCAGATTTAGTTTCAAACAGCATCCATTCACTGAGACTCTGATCTTGCAAAGAATCTCTGTTAGTCAATATAAAAACAATGCAAAGCTACATATCATTCATTTACTGCTGGGATTTAGTTTCATGTTGTCTCACAATCTCTCCTAATGATTTTAGATGTTAAAATGAAATAGGAGAGGATGAAGTTTTGTAGAACTGCACAAGAGACAGCTTTGGATGAAGACATACAGGGTATAGATAGAAGTGTCGCTCCCAGCTATAACTCAAAAGGATTTCTGTAAAGTGTTCTGACTTAAAACGTTACTACAGACCAAACAGAAGTTCACTGTTGGTTTCAAGGAGGATGGGAATCTAGCTGTGGGTTGGAAGCCTGCAGCCAGGTTCCCATAGCAATAGCTATGCTCACTGTTTTCAGAATTGGAGACAGACAGTAGAAGGAACTCATTCTTGGGCCTCCCCAGCTGGTGCTGAAGTGTGGGGTGGGTAAGCTGGATCCCCCCCACCTTGCGGGGAGGAGGGAGGCTGCAATATGCTGCTGAAAATTCCCTAGACTGAACTCCCTCAACTCCCTTTCCCCCGCTCCTGTTCTGAAAACAGTGACAGGCTCAGAGCTCTGCAGACACAAATTACAAAAGACACTACATTTTGTAACATCTTTATCTGACACCATATGCAATGAAAAGTGAGATTTTCATACAGTCAGCCAGGTTTGAAGCTGTTTGCAGCTGTACACTTATGTTTAGTCACGACTATGAACTGCTTTCCGTGGCCAGATCAGATGAAAATTGTCACTTCTGTCTGCACCCACATTGCCCACCTGTCATAAATTTCTAGGTGTGATGACCCTATTTGTTTCATATAGTACCATACAACTACTCAAAACAACCCCAGTGTTTTGATTCATGTGTAGCTCTGTGCCATCTTTCAGGCTAATTAATTCAAAATGGATATTAAGGAAAACAGTGGCATTTCACACCTCTCACTTTCTTTGCACTGAGACTAACTCATAGGATTGCTCACAGAGTTAAAATTGGAAAATTCAATTCAAAGTGTCATTAGTTGTGAATTTTAGCCAAAAACAAAAAAGGGGCAGCATTTCCCTCAACTATAAAACATCTGTACTACAGAAAGTACAAAGCTGTGAAGAAACAGCCCCTCTGATATCAAAATTCTGAGCTCCTTTGTTCCATATCCAGGACCCAGTTAAGTCTCTCAGGAACATCAGAAACATGTTATGACTGTATTGGAATCTACTTTTTTGTTTTATGTGGCAATCTGCAGGGTGTTGAATATCATTTTCTGTTTAGGTTTTTTTTGTTGTTTTGATTTTGTTCCTATAATTTGTGTTGAAGTTTCCTCATTTTTTTAAAACTAGGTAGTCTATTTGGAATATGTATATTGAAGTAAATAAATAAACAAACCACAGGGTTTAACATTAATCATATATGCCCTAACCAAGTATAAATCCTGATGAGAAAAAAGCTGGAGACAAAACAAGTTGGACATGCACATGAAGCAATATGGTTTTAAGCACTGGCTGCCTAATCATATGTATGGAGGACTGCTTTCATTAAAAAAGTCATTGACTATTTTTACCACCAGTTTCAAAGGTGATAGAGTCAAATATCAGTGGCGAGGTTGGTTTCTTTTAGTTTTTCAATGACCACTTGATGTTTAACTAGGATGAAATCTGAAAAGCCATCATAAGTTGATTATATAGCTGAGACAGGATCATATGAGATGACTAAGATGATTATATATAAGAGCTTGAAACAAGAAATTTCCATTCCAGATCAAATTTCAAGCAGCAACCTAGTTAAAATAATTCTCCATTCTCTTTTGACCACCACTGAAGTCTCAGAGGATGTTTTTACTCCGGGAGTGGAGGGGGAGCTTTAATTAGAGCAGCTCTGAGAGCCACTCTAATTAAATTGCTTGTAGCGTGTTGTGTATCAGTGTCCATACACTTCAAAATGGTGGGAGGGGTTTCATAGTTAGCAGGGTCGGAAGGGGCCTGAGCAGATCATCAAGTCTGACCCCCTGCCATGGCAGGCAAGAGTACTGGGGTCAAATGACACCAGCAAGGTGTTTGTGTAGCCTCCTCTTAAAGACCCCCAGGGTAGGAGCCAGCATCACTTTGCTTGGAAGTTGGTTCTAGATCTGAGCCACCCTGACAGTGAAGTAGTGCCTCCTGATATCTACCCTAAATCTACCCTCTGCCAGTTAGTGACCGTTATTCCTGGTCACTCCTGGCAGTGCTCGGGGAACAGGGACTCCCCCAGTTCCTGCTGGTCCCCTCTGACTAGTTTGCAACAGGCCACTAAATCCCCCCTCAGCCTTCCCTTTTCGAGGCTGAATAGGTTCAGGTCCCGTAGCCTCTCCTCATAGGGCCTGCCCTGCTGCCCCCTGATCATGCGACTGGCTGTAGAACCTCTCCTGGCTGTCCACATCCCTCCTGAAGAGCAGCGTCCAGAACTGGATGCAGTACTCCAGCTGCGGCCTGACTAGTGCCTCATAGAGGGGGAGTATCACCTCCCTGGACCTGCTTGAGATGCATCTGTGGATGCATGACAAGGTGTGGTTGGCCTTTCTGACTGCATCCCCACACTGCCGGCCCATGTTCATCTTGGCATCAATGATGACTCCAATATCCTTTTCTGCCTCTGCACTGAAGAGAAGGGAGTTCCCCAGCCTGTAGGTATGGTGCTGGTTCTTCCTCCCCAGGTGCATCACCTTGCACTTGTCAGTGTTGAATCCCATCCTATTCTCATCCGCCCACCCCTGTAACCTGTCTAGGTCCAATTGTAGCCTATTCCTGCCTTCTAGCATGCCCTCATCCCCCCACATCTTAGGGTCATAAACAAATTTGAACAGGGTGCTTTTAACCCCTCACCCAAGTCATGGGTGACTTCAATTTCCCGGACATCTCGCTAAATTTGAGCAGGCGCAAAGCTTTCTCTCATGCGTGGATGACCTCTACCTGACTCAAGAAGTCTATGGGCCAACGAGAGGCAAAGTGCTGCTTGACCTGGTACTGGCTACGGGGGACGACCTAATCGGCGACCTAGTGATTGATGGGAAGTTGGGTGACAGCGACCACGAGCTGATCACCTTCACCATCCGCCGTAAAGCTGGCAAGTCAGTCAGCAACACAGAAGTCCTTGACTTCAGAAAAGCCGACTTTGACAAGCTCAAGAGGCTAGTCAGTCAGGCCCTCAGGGACCATGACCCCAGGGAGTTGGGAGTTCAAGAAGAGTGGTTGCTTCTCAAGGAAGCGATCCTCAGTGCACAAGCTAAATCTATTCCAACATGGAGGAAAGGCAGCAAGAAGGCACAGCAGCCCCCCTGGCTCTCCAGAGACCTAGCGGACCTACTGTGGCTAAAAAGGAAAGCCTACAAAGGATGGAGGATAGGATTCACCTCCAAGGAGGATTACTCCGCGCTGGTCCGGTCCTGTAGGGAGCAAACCAGGAAAGCCAAGGCTGCAACTGAACTCCAACTAGCTTCAGGCATCAAGGACAACAAAAAGTCCTTTTTCAGATATGTGGGGAGCCAGAGGAAAAGCAAGAGCAATGTTGGACCCCTGCTAAACCAGATGGGGCAACTGACAACCGATGCCCAGGAAAAAGCCAACCTATTAAATAGGTACTTTGCGTCAGTCTTTCATCAGTCACACGGGATGCCCATGCCTGCTATGGGACAGGGAAATCTGGGTGAGGGGGATCCCCTACCCTCCATCAATGCTGACCTCGTGAAGGAACACCTTGAGAAGCTGGATACCTTCAAGTCAGCCGGCCCTGACAACCTGCACCCCAGGGTACTGAAGGAGCTGGCGAGCGTCATAGCCCAGCCCCTGGCACGGATCTTTGAAAACTCCTGGCGCTCTGGTGTAGTGCCCGAAGACTGGAAGAAGGCCAACGTGGTGCCGATCTTCAAGAAAGGGAGGAAAGTGGATCCGGCTAACTACAGGCCCATTAGCCTGACTTCTATCCTGGGGAAGATCTTAGAAAAGTTTATTAAGGAGGCCATCCTTGAGGGACTTGCCCAGGCTAACATTCTAAGGGACAGCCAGCATGGGTTTGTTGCGGGTAGGTCTTGTTTGACCAATCTCATTTCCTTCTATGACCAGGTGACCTATCACCTGGACAAGGGAGAAGAGATTGATGTCATATATCTTGACTTCAAAAAAGCTTTTGATCTGGTATCCCATGATCACCTCTTGGCCAAGCTGCCCAGTTGTGGCTTTGGCTCCACCACGATCCGCTGGCTCGGAAATTGGCTTCGTGGTCGGACCCAGAGGGTTGTAATTGATGGCAGTCACTCATCGTGGTGCCCTGTGACCAGTGGGGTCCCTCAAGGCTCTGTCCTGGGACCTATACTGTTCAACATATTCATTAACGATGTGGACATCGGAGTCAGGAGTGGACTGGCCAAGTTCGCCAATGACACCAAACTTTGGGGCAAAGCATCCACGCCAGAAGATAGGCGGGTGATCCAGGCTGACTTGGACAAGCTCAGCAAATGGGCAGACGAGAACCTCATGGTGTTTAACACCGAAAAATGCAAGGTTCTCCACTTTGGGAGGAAAAACCTGCAGCACCCTTATAGGCTCAGCAGTGCTATGTTGGTTAGCACTACAGAAGAAAGAGACTTGGGGGTCATCATTGACCACAAGATGAACATGAGCCTGCAATGCGATGCTGTGGCTAGTAAAGCGACCAAAATGCTGGTGTGCATCCATAGATGCTTCTCGAGCAAATCCCGGGACGTCATTCTCCCCTTGTACTCGGCCTTAGTGAGGCCACAGCTGGAGTACTGCGTCCAGTTTTGGGCTCCCCAATTCAAAAAGGATGTGGAGAAGCTTGAGAGAGTCCAGAGGAGAGCCACGCGCATGATCAGAGGTCAGGAAAACAGATCTTACGATGATAGGCTGAGAGCCATGGGACTCTTTAGCCTGGAAAAGCGCAGGCTCAGGGGTGATCTGATGGCCACCTATAAGTTTGTCAGGGGTGACCACCAGGATCTGGGGGAACATCTGTTCACCGGAGTGCCCCATGGGATGACGAGGTCGAACGGTCACAAACTCCTGCAAGACCGTTTCAGGCTGGACATAAGGAAGAATTTCTTTACTGTCCGAGCCCCCAAGGTCTGGAACAGTCTGCCAGCGGAGGTGGTTCAAGCGCCTACATTGAACACCTTCAAGAGTAAATTGGATGCTTATCTTCCTGGGATCCTATGACCCCAGCTGACTTCCTGCCCTTTGGGCAGGGGGCTGGACTCGATGATTTCCCGAGGTCCCTTCCAGCCCTAAAGTCTATGAAATCTATGAAATCTATGAAATCACTGATGAAGATGTGGAACAGTGCAGGCCCGAGAACCAAGCCCTGCGGAACCCCATTGCCCACATCCCTCCAGGTCAAAAATGACTCTTCCACCACCACTCTCTGGGTGCGGCCCTCCAGCTAGTTGGCGACCCATTTGACTCTTTAGGTGTTGACACTACAGTCCCCCAGTTTTTTAATGAGAACAGGGTGAGAGACAGTGTCGAAGGCCTTGCAAAAAACCAGAAAGACTATGTCCACTGCTACCCCTGCATCTAAGGATTTGGTGACCTGGTCATAGACGGCCACCAGGTTGTTCTGACAGGACCTGCCTCTAATGAACCCATGTTGGTTGCCCCTCAGCATAATCTCCCCTGCTGCCCCTCATGGATATGTACGAGAATAATTCTCTCAAAAAGCTTACCCAGAATCGAGGTAAGACTAACTGGCGTATAGTTCCCCGGGTCCTCATTCCTCCGTGTTTTGAAGATGGGAACCACATTGGCCCTCTTGCAGTCCTCTGCCACCACACCAGAGCACCACAAGTGCTGGTTAGGCCGTGCCAGCGGTCCTGCAATGACCTTAGCTAATTTCCTCAGCACTCTGAGGTGGAGATTGTCTGGACCAGCTGATTTGAATACATCCAGTCCCTCCAGAAGTTCCCTGACTAGATCCTCCCTGACTCTTGGCCAAGGTGTGCCTCCCCTGGGGGAGCTGATCTGGTCCCTGCTCAGGAAAATGGAGGCAAAGACATCGTTAAATAGGTTAGCTTTGTCGTCCAATGTGACGACCAAATTTGCTAGCATGTCTTTCAGGGGCCCCATGTTACCCAGTACCTTCTTTTTGTCCCCTATGTATTTAAAAAAGGACTTCTTGTTGTCCTTGATCTGGGAAACTAGTCCCAGTTCCATCTCCGCCTTGGTCTTCCTGAGTGCTTCCCTGCATCCCCGAGCAATCGCAGTATAATCCTCCCCGGTGATGGCCCCTCCCTTCCATTGGGTGTATGCTTCCCTTTTAGCTAGAAGACATTCACACATGCTTTTGGTGAGCCGTGGGGTCTTTTGTGCCCTCCTGCTCCCTTTGATCCATGTTGCATTACCTCCCTTTGGGCTTAGAGGATCATCTCCTTAGAGAGCAAGCACTCTTCTTGGACACCTGACTCCCCTCCCCTCCATGACCTCAGTGCTTCCTCAACTATTCTCCTTAGCTCATTGAAGTCCACCCTCCTGAAATCTAGGGCTGCTGCCTTGCTGCAGGGCTTTTACACCTTGTGCTGGGTGGTGAATTCCAGCAGGCGATGATCACCGTTGCCCAGGTGGTCAAGCACCCACAGGCCCCTTACCAGGTCATCATCCGTGGCCAGCACCAGGTTCAACATGATGTCTCCCTTGGTGGGGCTGTGCACATCCTGGGTTAGATGGAGGTCCTGCATTTGGGCTAGGAACCTAGTGAGTGGTCAGACCTGGCTGACTGCTCTTCCCAGCAGATGTCTGAAAAGTTCAGGTCACCCATGATGACCACGTCCTTTGACCTAACTACCTCCGTGAGCTGACTTAAGAATTCCTGGTCAAGCTCTTCCCCTTGGTTGGGTGGTCTGTAGTAGACCCCCACCCTTGAGTCTCTTTCCCCTTGACTGTCTTGTATTCTAACCCAGAGCACTTCAGAGTGCCCCTCCTCTGACTCTTTGCTAATTGATGAGGATGTGTATTCTTGCTTAAAGCGCCACACCCCCACCTTTCCTCCCTGTCCTGTTCCTCCTGTACAGCCTATAGCCATTGATATTCACTGCCCAGTCATGCGTTGGGTCCCACCATGTTTCAGTGAGCCCCACTATGTCTGGGTTGGTGTCAGCTAGCTGGAGGGTAAGTTCCTCTTACTTGTTTCCCATACTATATGCGTTTGTGTAGAGGCATTTGAGGCTTGCTGAGGATGTGTGCACTGGCCCTCTACTCTCAGCATTGCCCTGGCCCCCGTTGCTTACCTGTGTATTGGTGCCGCTCGTCGGTCTAGGCTGGGCTGTACTTGTGGTTGTTGCTTAGTTTGGCAGTCCATGCCTTCCTCCTCCCTGATCTTTCCCTTCCTCCAACGAGCCTAGTTTAAAGCCCACCAGAGGAGATCCACCAACCTAGAAGAAAACACACGCTTAGCTTTACGGGAAAAGTGGAGCCCAACCCATCCGAGCTTTTTAACCAAAGTTTGTTTGCCAAGCTTTAGGTAAAGCCCCTCCTCTCTGCCCCCCCGAAGGTCCATCTTGAAGTACAGGGATGCTGATATGCAAGATACAGAGGTTGGCTGGAGAATACTAATTAGAATGCTTCAGCAGACTCTTTTAATCAGGTCTGCTCCAACGCTCTGTAAATACAGTGCGTTGGAGCAGCCTCCCTGCAAATGTACAGGCACCCAGATTGTCCATCACTGTTTGATGACACTTATTTCTCTCCAGAGTTGTGACACTGTTAACATTTCTCTCTCATTTTGAATGAGTGTAAATGACCACACAAGAAAGGACTAAATCAGATTCATACTGCTTTTTGTTGTTGTTGTTGAAATCACTCCAAGGTATTAAAGCTTCCTGGTATGTTGATAACCACCTTGCAAAAAAATTTTCCTATTTGAAACTTTTAGAGCTCTTTAATGCTCTAAAAGTATTTTAAGTATTTAAAAAGATTTCTTAGGATATTATTGTTTAGTTGACCAGCTATGTAGCTGGGACCATCATGGATACAACATTACTTTTATACTACCATAAGTATTTAAAGTAATAGGTGACTTCCCTATGGAAAAAATTACATGGTACTTACAGAGTTTCATTTCTGTGCCCCATAACTGTATTTTTAAAAATCAAATGATTCTAAATTGTTATTCACCCTGCTCATCTCTTTCATTGTATTTTTATACCCAAGTCCTCCATATTTTATATTTCTTCCCTTTTTCTTATTCTAAACCTCTGTAATAATCTGTAGAAGTAGTAGGCACAAATAGTAGCTTATCTGACAATCAGATACATTATGGGTCATTCAAGGTGAGTCAGCAAATAGAATTTACTGTGAAGCTGCTTACATATGTATGTATACAAATGACAAATACAGAACACAATGTCAAAAAGCAAGAAAATGCAATCAAGAATTTATAAAGTGCCATTACCATTCAAGTGGAAAAAAGGCTTTAAAAAAATGAAGCCACCCTGGATCTGTCAACTAAGAAACAAATGCCAGTGTAAGTGATTACCACTAATATTACTTGTAGAAATAATATCTAAATAAGCAGCAGTTCTTTCAGAACATCTTTAACTATTTATTTGTGTATAAAAGAGCAATGTCTTTCTCCCTTTTCTCTGTTCTTGAAGGTGCTTTTTATGTTGAAGCAAGTGATGAATTAGAATATATTGGGTGCACAACTTACTGGGGTTATTTGAACCCAGCAGTCTTTGCTGCCCAGAGTAGGGGGGGGCTGATGATTTCACGAGGTCCTTTCCAGCCCTAAACTTCTGTGATTCTGTGAATAGTTTCAGTAACTGCTAGCACAGAGTTTGATTTTGATTGTGTCCTTATTTCTTTTTTGAACAAATGTATGCATGAAATATGATTTGGTAGGGTGGTGGTCTGTTTGAGATTTTGAAACCAGAGGAATAATGTGATTTAGAGAAAGGGGTGAACACCTTTTTGTTACTATTATTCATTTGTATTTTGGTGGCCTATTAAGTGACCATTCATGGTTCAGGAGCCCAGTGTTCTAGGGACTTTAGAAACAGAATATAAAAAAGATCTCTTCCCAAGTTTTTCAAGGGTGTGTTCCCATTAAGTTTATACAGTTATAGAGGTAATCTAGGTGAAGTAGGTCTTAGGGTAGGAAAGGGATACAAGATTCTAATGTAGGAAAGGGATACAAGATTCTAATGATATGGGATAGATTGTAGGTACTTGAACCACCTCCGATGGCAGGCTATTCCAGACCTTGGGGGCTTGGACAGTGAAGAAATTCTTCCTTATGTCCAGCCTGAAATGGTCTCGCTGGAGTTTATTATCATTTGACCTTGTCATTCCTTGGGGGGCCCTGGTGAACAATCGTTCCCCCAGATCCTGGTGAACATCTCTGATAAACTTATAGGTGGCCATCAGATTATTCCTGAGTCTGCACTTTTCCAGGCTGAAGAGTCCCATAGCTCTCAGTCTGTCATCATAAGGTCTGTTTTTCTGAACTCTGATCATGCATGTGGCTTTTCTCTGGACTGTCTCAAGCTTCTCCACATCCTTTTTGAATTGTGGAGCCCCAAACTGGACACGTACTCCAGCTGTGCACCAAGGCCAAGTACAATGGGAGAACAATGTCCTGGGATTTGCTTGAGAAGCATCTATGGATGCAAGCCAGTGGTTTCCTCACTTTACTAGCCGCAGAATCACATTAAAGGCTCATGTTCATTTTGTGGTCAATCATGACCCCTGAGTCCCTTTCATCTGTAGTGCTAACCAGCATAGTACTACCAGGCTTATAAAGATGTTGCAGGTTTTTCTTCCCAAGGTGGAGAACCTTGCATTTTTCATTGGTAAACACCATCAGGTTCTCATCCACCCATTTCCTGAGCCTGTCAACGTCAGCCTGGATCACCCTCCTGTCCTCAGGTGTGGATGCTTTACCTCAGAGTTTGGTATCATCAGCAAACTTGGCCAGTCTGCTTCTGACTCCAATGTCCACATCATTAATGAAGATATTGAACAATATAGGCCTAAGGACAGAGCCTTGGGGGACTCCACTGGTCACAAATCACCATGATGTTTGACTTCCATCAACCACCACCCTCTGGGTCCGACCACAGAGCCAATTCCCCAGTCAGCAGATCATGGTGGACCTGAGGCTGCAGTTGACCAGTTTTGCCAAGAGGTGATCATGGGATACCAGTTTGAAGGCTTTTTTGAAGTCAAGATATATGACAGGTGTTATACTACACCTTTATTGGGACTTCAGCTTTCTTGGCTTCCACCCTTTTTCTCTACCTCTGCTTCTAACCCAGGCCCACTGTGATGGACTGGCTTCTGGGCAGCAGCTCTTATCTCAGTTACTAGAGCCCTGGGCCTCAGGCCCTGTTTCCACCCTGCCCTGCGGCCCTGTATCAGCCCTGATTTGGTTCTGCCTGGGCCCCCTGGCTCTGTTTCAGCCCCTCTAAGCCCTGATTTGGGCAATGCTTGTACCTCCTTTAATTTTGAATAGACCCAAACCCAAATTGCCAAAATGAACTGAAACAAGGAAATACGCATGCTGGCTATAACACAAACTAAACCTGTGCTGGGTCCAAAGCCCATGAGTAGCTTACTGTCAGAGCAGTCATACCTCCCCTCTCCCTGGCATGAAGTTAGATTGCCAGGTAGCTTATGGATGGTGCTGTGGAAGCCCTTTGCTGCCCAAAGTAGATCCTGTCCTATTACCTGGCAGCTAGTTCTTCAATAGGCACTCACAGCCTCTTGCCCTAAACTGCCTGTTCTCCTGCAGCCAGTTCACCCTAGGCAGAGTTCTCCTGACTATCTGAAGGTATGCCTTTTCTCTCAGTGGCACTCCCTGCCTAAGCAACAGTGCTTCTTTGATGCCTTCCCTCTAGTAGCTGGTCTGAGTTCAGCTGTCTGAGCTCCAGTAGCAGCAGTTTCTCTCCAGCTGCAGTTTTTCTATTAGCTGCAGGAAGCCCCAGGCTCTCTCTTACAACATGGAATAAGAATTAGGCCCAATAATCATGAACAATGTGTAGTAGAAGAAGCAACAGGAACCGCGATACCAAAAGTTACCTAAAATAAGTATTATTACTGGGGTTTTTCTCTAGGACAAGATGAGGTGAGGTACACCTGATTTTAATAACATTTTCCTATTTATTCTAGCTGTCCACCTTCCAAACTGCTCATAATTCTGTACGTGACACCACACGCATTACTCTGTTATTCACAAACAATGAATAATTTTTGAAAGGCATATCCCTGTAGCATGAAATATGTACACTATTTATTCATAAATGAAATGTTAGGAGGACAAAAGCAGAGACACGGCAGGTGAGATAGTGCAGCAGATATTCATTCAATTGGCACACGACTCTTATTAGATGATTGTCAGTGCAAATACTTACTGTTCAACAGGAAATATGCATCTGGGATGCATATTTGAAATCCTATTCACAGCAATGTCACAGGGATCACTTATTTCTAGTAGAGACATTATAAAATATCTGTGATATGCTGTGAATATTTTATGGAACTTCGTAAAGCTATTAGACTCCGTATCTGGCTTGACTTAACATTTGGGAAGTCAATTCATAGCTGAATTTTATTATTTTCAATAAGAATTTTCATGGAAAAATTGCTATTGTTGGACAGATTTTGCTTACTTATAGAGTGACTTCAGTGAATTCCAGTAGTTTTGAAAGACATTCACTGTAGAACAGACAATTGCTCTGTATAGGTCTTACCCTTAGACACATGGGTCATCTTACTTTTTATATATTCCCTATTGGTAAGGGAAGGTTGATTGTAAATTCATCTCCTCTGTTTCTTTTAGAACACAGCTCTTTTAGATCATATCCATTCTAATCTATAACACATCTCTGCTATCCCAGTCCTGGTTTTCTCCTGAGAGATGTCAAATGTTACCTGTGTGTACCTGCTGTTGTGTACACAAATATGTAGTAAGGACTAGATTTACATCACCAATCTAATTTGCATTTTTCACTTAAAGGGAGGGAGGAAGGGTAGCAATCCCATGTGCTCCTAAAGCACTCGTAAGCACAGTAAGAAGGACAAGCCCATAAAGTCAGTGAGAGTTGATCCCAGAGAATCTGGAGAAGCTCAGCATCCTGAGAGAGGGCAGAAATAAGGACTTGGAGCAGATAGGTTTAGGGTGTGGGGACCAGAAAGACAGAGATGCTAGGGACAGACATTCAAAAAGCATGAGCCTGAACTGATTCAATCTTTGCAGGTGAATATAATCTGGCTAGGCTAAATCAGTTTTGTAACCAGACACGCATCCCAGAAATGAAGGCACATGCCTGAAGTGGCTCAGGCTACAAGCTGGGGAGGGTGCTAGAACACTCTTCCCTTCCACAGAGATAAGCTGAGCTGGGGGCGGGGGGGGGGGAGGGGCATGGCCAAGCCCCAGCAGGATGCTGTGATTAGGGAGGGGACCCCCGCCCAGCTCAGCAGGGAATGTTTATTATCTCTTACTCAGTGTTTATCAGCCCATTAAGAAAACAGAGGGACATTACCATTGATTCTGCCTTTGTCCCATGTGCCACAGCTTGGAGGTAGCCAGCATGTGGTCTGCTAGCTAATGCTGAGAGGTGTCTGTGAGAGACAGGGGAATGCCTGCTGAGCAGAGAGTGGGGAGGGGATGGAGGGAGCAGCCAGGGTGCAGAGAGGAGGGGTGAGCCCTGCTGTGGAGCAGAGAGCTCTGCCCAGCCCAGCCCAGAAAGCATGTTGGATACTGAGGGTGTCTGATTTAATTTAAACCAGCAAGAAGTCTGGGACAGACTTTGCATAAACCGATTTGACCCAAATCAGTTAAGTCTGATATTACATTCAGCCAGGTTTATCTCAAACTGGTTTCAGCCATTCTCAAACTGTTTTATGTGCACTGAACATCTGTTCTGTTACAGGTTTAAACTAGTTTCTTATCACTTAAATTGGTTTATGTGTAATGTCTTCCCCTACACAGAGAGACCAGGGAGGTTCAGCAACCCAAGAGAGGGCAGAGCTAGTGCACTGAAAGACAGACAAGAATCTAGGATGCTGAAGCTTGGTCCAGTTACTGAAGTAGAGCTAGAGGGCTCGGCAAGAGCAAAAAGGCAGAGGCTGAGAAAGCCAAAACCTGACACATGAACAACAGCAGGCTCACTGTAAAATCCTCAGGCAGCCTCCTTGCTAATAAATCATAACATCAAAGGGATGGTGCTTGAGTAAAGGAGGTGAGGGCCCCTAGAGCTAGATCCAGGGCAGGAATTGTGTGGTCACCAGAGGGCACCATGGCCACCCCTGGGACCCAAACCTGCCATAGTCTCTAGAAGAGCATTTGAATTAATGTGCTCTGAGCTCATGAACTCCAACAACATGTATCTTCAAAAATATAATAAAGCTATTTATGAAGGCTTCATGAAATTACTTCCATACAGTCCGGGACTTTCAAATATACCTAAGTGAGCTGGGCACCCAAATCCCAAGGATGTGTATTTAGAGCTGGTCTCTTAAACTCCCTTTAAAATCCAACCATATTATTATACCATAATGCCTAACTATCCATCATTCATTAGTAATTATAAATAATCAGGTATATATGCTAGTTCTTAAGTTGACTAGCAGTTAGTAGTGGTATAGGGAAGTTGGCACACTCATCCTCATACAAGATCTCACCCATTCAATTTAAAGGTTGGCCCTGCCTGCTTAGGCTCTGAGATGTGTACAAATAGTTTTACGTTTTATTTCCTTGAGCACAGAAACACTGATCGACGCTGTCCGAGGGATTACCAGAGAAGGTCCCTTGATCAGGATCCAATTCACACTCACACTGGGAGTCCAGGGTCCGGGCGTGGAACAGGAGTGACTGTTCTGTTCCCTCCTTCCTACTGGTCACCTGATGCACACAATTTTTATACCTAGTTGTGACCACCGGACTGGGGGGGGGTTCCCCCATGGGTAGCTGCCTGAGGGTGGAGGACCACCGCTGCTCACCCTGGGATGCCGTTGACCCGGAGTAGATGCTGAGTCATCCAGTTCCTGCCCTGGTTCCCGCCCGCCATGACTTGTTGTTAGGTTCAGTAGGGTGGTTCCTGGTTACTCCCCAGCCCGGGATCCCCAGCGGTCACATTGTGGGGCTCCACCACCCCTTGCACCCCGGCCTCACGCCTCCTCGGGTGTCCTCTTCTAACAAATACCCTGGCTCCCTATCCCAAGGTCAGTTGCCTCACCGGCCCAGCCGACCCTTATCCTTGGGCTCCTCGTGCCCTGGGTGTCACGGGGCCAGGTCCCGGCCAAGACAGGGTTTCCTCTACAGGCCTCTGACCGGACCTCCCCAGCTATACTCCTCGACAGGGGTTCCTCCTTTAATGCTAGGAATCTGGAAAACTAAAGCTAGGTCTTTAGCCCGGACCTTCCTAGGTCCCTTACAGGCAACCCTTCTCTTGGTCTCTGGCCGCCAGTGGCCGACACCGGCCTATGCCCGACTGCGCCTCCTCGGTGCCCTCCCGGGCCCGACCCTCCCTGGAGGTATCGCCTCCTGGTGCCGACGCCCCAACCCTGGACCTGTAAGTCCAGCGTGCCGCGGGTTCACAGTCCCAGAACTCTTCGTTGCTGGATCCCTCATCCTCAGAGCCTGTCTGCCGCTCTCCGCTTGTTGTGCTGGGGCTGGCCACCTCTGATATTCTCCCCTCTGCTTGGGTGAGCTGCAACTCCCCGCTGGGGTTCCCTGTCTCCCCTTCGAGCAGGTCTGCTGCTCGGCTACAGCTGCCGCTCTTTATCCCTTGGGCTGGGCGGATAGCAGCTTGCCTGCTCCCAGTGTCCCTTGACCCTCCTCTTGAGGGGTTTGGGGCCCATCCCCCTCTGGGGTCCTCACTCCCGGTGGCTGCGAGGTTACCTGCTCACTCCACCCTGGGATCCTCTGCCTCAGCAGGAGAGATGCTCCTTCCCGGATCCCGCCGCCGTCCTTCCTCGGCGGTCGCTTTTATTGCCAGCCTCCGACTGCCGGCACCGGCGCCGGCTTCCGGCCGCGCCGGCGTAAACAAGCAGCGGAAGTCCTGCTCGGGCTCCGCCGCTGCTGCGGGTAAGTCCCATTCCGGCTCCCCGGGACACAAGTCTTATGCTAATCTGTTGGCTTTAGAGCCACTCATAATCTTGTTCTATAGCTATTAACATATGGAATTAAAGGTGTTAAAAATTATTATAAAAGGTTACTACCCAGACTTGGGTTTATCCAATAAGTAAATTATGATGCAGCATCTTCAGGTTTGAAATTAACATTACTCCACCTAAACCCAACCCCTTTAGAACTCTCTGACTATGCTTTTTTGAGATGTGCTTTCCTGGAATGTGCTGGGTAGGCCAAGCAGTTGAATCTAGTCTTTATCATCATCAAGGCTAAATTCTGAGCAAGAAAGAACTGTAGGTCAGCTAATTTTACAACTATAGCTTTGTCTCTGAGGCAAAGTCAATTCCACAAACAGTTACAAGTTACATTTGCAGGTTACAAAAATACAAGCTTTGTATTAGAAAAAAATTCCAGATGCCTCTAAGAAGCACATAGTTATTGCTTATTAATTTCTTTGGTTCTTGTCACCACAGGAGGGACCTGAACAGATCATCTAGCCTGACCCCCTGCCACAGGCAGGAATGAATGCTGGGCTCACAACCCCCAGACAGGTGATCATCCAACCTCCTCTTGAATTTGCCCAAGATAGGGGCAAGGACCACTTCCCAGGGAAGTTGGTTCCAGATTTTGGCCACCCTGACTGTAAAATATTGCCTTCTGATCTCTATGCTCCATCAGTTTATAACCAGTGTTTCTTGTCACCCCAGGTGGTGCTGGAGAGAAGAGGGCTCTACCTATTTGCTGTTGATCTCCCCTGATTAGTTTGTAGGCAGCCCCTCAGCCTCCTCTTGCCAAGGCTGAACAGGTTCAGGTCCATCAGTCTCTCCTCATAGGGCCTGTCATGCTGCCCTCTCACCAAGCGGGTGGCCCTCCTCTGAACCCTCTCCAGGCTGGCCACATCCCTCTTGAAGTGTGGCGCGGAGAGCAATGAGAGATTTTTTTGCTATATTTCAAATTCCAGTGCGGGGGCAGAGGATGAGCATTTGAACTAGGAGAAAGTGACTGACTGACTACAAGCATAAGTAATTCTTGTGTCAAGGCTTTGACAAGTCGTTTGTTGGAAAACCTATTTTACTGATTGCAGTCTACACTTAACAGATGTGCCATTCGGGGATGTGTCAGCTCCCTTGCAGCATACCAATTAATGGCAGTCAGTGGTGATGAAAAGTAGCTCTTTTAATCTTATTAAAAAAGGTAGCATACAATATAATTTCCTTTGTAGAAATGTCTGCATGTGTTTTATATGCTGAAAAAGAACCACATCATATTTGAACAAGCCTGACAAAAAAAACCTGCCCCCATTCTACTGCATTTCTATCAGCTGTCTTTTGTTTGTATGTAGATTTCATGCATTTCAATCAGATAAGCTTCAATAGAAAGATAACTAATTGTGTAGGCATTATGCAAGTATACTTAAATATTAATGTGAGTTTTAATTAATCGTATTTTGTATTGATAGCTTTTAAAATATATCAGTGGAATATTGAGCGTGTCACTGTTTTGGTCAGACATTTTATATCACTCAATTTTTAATCAGATGATTGCATGAAAAGCAGAGGCTAAGGGTTAGATCCCACAAAGGTATTCATGTAACTGACAATCTATGTACCAGAACCCCCATTTAGCTACTACCTAACCCTGTAGTCACTAGGGGAAGTTTCCACTGGTGGGTGTGAACACACTGGCCTAAGTCCTGATGTGAGGCAGTTTCTTGCTCATGGCTAAGAACCATCAGGATTCTCAAATGAAAATGTTCTTGCAGCTGCCTTACCAATAGAGCATGATTTGGTAGGTGTCCTCAGACCAGTCTACCAAGACCTCACAAAAAACAGCTGGGAACATGACTCTTGTATCATTATAGCCACAAGCCCAGTTCTGAAAGCTTTTACCTAGAAGGTAAGCAACCTGTGTTCAAATCACTGTTTAGCCTGGTTTGGCAAAGGACAGGAACATCATGTGATCTATACCTATTGTTAGTGTCTTACCTATCTCTGTTGGCATGAGCGTTTCTCCATCTTTCTTATTAGGGTGTTCTATCTGGCATAATGTAAATATTCACTGGAGCAGGAACTTAAGCTCCCATATGCCCTAAAACTGCCCTAACCACCAACTTCACATTCTCTTAATCTTCCTCATTCTCTTTTAATCTCTCTATCAGTGAAGATGTTTTATATGCAAAACCAGGAAAAGTAGGAACAGGTTTGCCACCTCTCAGGTAAGTATTTAACTCTGGCATTATTGACTAAGGCAGTAGGTATGCATCTTCTTTTTTTTTTTTTAACAGGGAAAGACTGTGTTTTGCCATCTTTCCTCAGCCAGGATTTAGACAACTACTCTTTGAAGGCAAGACTAAGACCTATCCTGACTCTCTCCTTGGCATTCCTGGTGGCTGGTTTAGGAAGCTCTCTGCTCAACTTTTTGTCTATGATAAACTGCATGCTTAGGTACTTAACTCTTCACATGCATCAGTTGGGTAAGCCTGGTTACCATATTTAGGGCTGAGAATTATACTGGATGGCAGGGGAACTGAAAAAAAAAGATGCTACACATATGTCCCTTTGTGGGATAGCTCTAAGCCACCTGATTAATGTACATCAATTTTAATATAAAACACAAGCTTAATATATCAAACAGATAGAATACTACATAATTAGACAACCATAGCAGAAAATATGTTGCTGTAAAATTGCCTTTGCTTTATGTCCACTGAGATTGATAGCACCATTCCTTTCTGTCTTGCAATACAGGCTATTTATTAGTAGCATAACTAAGGGAGAGTAAGCAAGACAACAGCTCTGACTACTGACTTAACAGGAGCACAAGATTGGCCACTGCTACAATTGGCAGCCCTGCTGCTGCTTCTGCCTTGGCCACTGCTACAGCTCACAATGCAAAACAGTTTGTTATTTCTCTGCTATTTATTTGAAAAAAATATGTAACCTTGATCAGCAGAAACATGAGCAAGATCCCACTAAAAATAGCATATAGATAAGAGCATTGGGTTAGCCTGCCAGGAATCCCTGGGACATTTGCCTTAGATTTTCCAAGTCTGTTGGACCTGAGATGTTTAGAAAGAAACAGTGTGGCCACAACTGGAATTTCCTAAAATAATTTTGTTCTGACGAAAATTTTTCAGAAAACTCTAATCATTGTCTCCATCTTACAGATAAGGAGACAGGCAGAGAAGATAGTGACTAATGCCAATTAATCCAGCTGGCTAGTGGCAAAGCCAGAAACAAAGAATATCTCTTGTGTCACAGTCCAGTTTTCTGTCCACTTAATCATTAGTCACTGTGAAAGTCAAGGGCTTGTATGTTCAGTCACAAAAAAATTCAGCTACTTAGGTAGCCAATGAAGAGCTATAGAAATTAGGAGGGTATCTTTTAGTTCTCCTATATGTATCTTGAGACCTAGTTTATCTGATACTCTCTGTCCTGAAAAATGGGCAGGGGAAGAATAGGTGCAATCTTTTGTTCATCCAGCAGAAAAAAATGGTAAGGTAACAAAGTGAAGGAAAGATATCTATTTATCTAAACTGATAAAAGATTTGGCTACAGAAAAGAGAAATTCTCCACCTTATACCAACAGAAACAAAATCAAAGGTCTTCTCTTTCTCTCTTTCTCTTTCTTCCAAGGACTAGTGGTACAACTTTCTCACAATTGAAGAATACTATCATCTAACACTTGATTGATATCCACTTTTGTCTGAGTTCACTTGGCACATATAACATTATCCAGTAATGTTTAACACAGGACCTGTCACTAGATGTCAAGCTTTGGATAATCAGTTGGAAAATGTCTCATCCTTATTGACTATTCCAGAAAATATTTCCTTTCTAACTGAATTGAAATAGGTTTCTTCTTTCTTTCCTTCTATTTTTTTTCAATTTTATTTAAGTATCTGTACAAAATAGTCAATTAAAATATTTTCTTCTGATACCTACATTCAGATAATACCTGTCTTCTAAAAGCTCAAAGAGAAAGATGAGGTTTGCTTCTTTCTGTTAAAGTCAACATATTTAGGCTACATCAGACTGCAAAAGATCACACCTCAGGCAATTTCCATATCTAAACAAACCACTTGGAAGTTAATCCAAATTTTATTATATTAGTTCTGAATTGCCAGAAACCTGATAAGTGAAACAGGGAACCAACAGCTACAATTCAAGACTCAGTGGGAGAATATGCTGGCACTGAGGATGAAAAAGTAAGATTATAAGAGAATTTTCAAAAGGTTATTGATAAATAGAAACCCAAGATTACATCAACAGATATAGAAATTCTTGCAGAATTGCACCCAATCTTAATGTCAACATAGAACTAGGGAAGAAAGTACTTTTTAGAAGTATCTCAGAAAATATGCTGAAGGAAAAAAATATTAATTCATTTTGGGGGAAAAAAGATCTTTGACAGTTCTCACATAGACAGTTTATAGAAGGTAATGGCTAAAATTTGTAAAGTAGAAAAAGCTACAGTAACAGTAAACTTTTATGAAGGCATGAATATGGTCTAAAAATTGACCAAAAATTAACAGAATGGTTTAAGATAGTGACAGGAGTCAAACAAAAATGGGTGTCACAGTCCCTGTTTTATGATTGAACCATGAGAAAAGCAGTGGAAGGCTATAACCATGGAATTCCTTAGGTTGATAATAGGACATTTGAAGAGCTAGATTATGCTGATGACACAGTCCTTTGTTTTTGCCCATGGCATACGGACAACCCAGAAGGTAATTAATATAGAGCTATAAGATTCAACAAAAAATGATTAAGATTATGACAGCAACCTTCCATATAGCCTTCTTTTTCTTGGCCTGTATGGGCACATCCACACATGCAAGCATGTGCGTTTGCAGCAGCTCAAATCGAAGTGGTGCAAATTTGAGCTGGGCCCAGACATGCACTTTGCTGTGGAGCAGATTGTGCCACTTGGGGGAAAATAACCCTGCCTGGCTCCTTCGAGATCTGCAGCTAGGGAGAGCTGGAGCCTGGGGCCAGCACCCTTGAGAGACTGGAGATGAGCAGGGGAATGAGTAGGAGGCTGGAGATGAACAGGGAAATATCTCCAGCTCATCTCCAGGGGCTTGTCTCCAGCTCCCTGCTCATTCTCCTGTTCCATCTCCAGTCCTTCAGAGGGTGGCGACCAGCGGGGGAGTGATTAGGAGGCTGGAGATAATTCAAGGATTCTCCGGTGGACTCCAGGCTCCTGATCACTTCCCCACCTGGCTCCATCCTTCTGCACTGCCTGTAGCTTAGCACCAGCAGCAGCGGTGGTAGGGGCCGCTCGGGGCCTCATGGCACAACTCCTCACATGGCATTGGGCAATGTGGGGCAGCAGGGCTCAGCCCTGGCCACCTGGCACCTGTGCTGCTGCACAGTGAGGGTGCAGCCTGGCTCGCCAGTGTACCATGCTCTCAGGAGTGCTGTAGCTGTCATCCAGGGCTCAGTACCACTCAGCCTACTCAGGCTGGAGTCTGAGACAGTGTGAGGTACCCTGCAGAGTCCGGCCACACCCGTGCGATGCAACAGCAGGGGTGTCAGGTAGCTAGGGCTGAGCCCCACTGCCCCCCCACACACAGGGGGGCTGTGCCTTGAAGACCTGAGAGGCCCCGACCACTGCTTCTACTGCTGGTGAGTGTGTGAGGCCTGAGGGAATGAACAAGGGGTGGGGAGGAATGAATGGGGCTGGGAGGAAAATGGGGAGTTGGGGAAATGAACAGGGGCTGGGCTTCCCCCATGGTCTCTTCCCCACTCCTCCAGCCCCCCAACCCGCTACTTACCTGGCAAGCTGAGTCCAGGTTCCTGCAGCTTGCACAACTGCCTGCCTCTCACAGGCAGGAAGTGTGTTTCAGCACCAAGGCAAGGGCCAGCCATAGAGATGCTCTAGCAGGCTACCAGCGTGTCTCTGTGGAGGACTGAGACTCCGGTTACCTCAGGGCATGGTCCAAGACTATGCCCTGCCAGGCTTTTCCCCCCTGGATATCCAGGGGTCTAATTTTGCCCCTGTGCTGCAAATTTGCAGCCTGGGGACCATTTTTTTGTTTCCGCACATGCCTCTTGCAGGAGCCCCATCGAGGTGCTGCAAGAGGCACATGTGTGCTTGTATGAGGGCTAAATTGCTGTTTACTGTCCTGTGGGCTTTTGTTTTTCATTCTATGTTGAACCTAATTTAAAGCCTTCCTCACTACATTAGCAAACCCCTATGCAAACACTCTTTCCCTGCCTTA
Source organism: Crocodylus siamensis (assembly GCF_052110815.1). NCBI lineage: Eukaryota > Metazoa > Chordata > Crocodylia > Crocodylidae > Crocodylus > Crocodylus siamensis. The sequence goes on from NC_143397.1 coordinate 178,961,634, forward strand.
TGTGTCCCCATCTCTGCTGAGTAGATCTTCTTCATTACTCCCTAATATTCTTCATGATTCCAATTTGCTAATACTTCTACTATTGAATGCAACCTAGTTCCTATATGATACTTTTTGTTTTCAGCCACTGGATCTTATGTCCACACTTCTCTTTTCTCTCTTTCTAAATTGGGTTTCACCATACTTCTTGTTATCATGCCTGATATTGCAGATCCATTCCTAGATCTTTACTAAGCTGGAATGCCATAATGCTTCTGATATAATGTGTCTGACATCTAAAAATCCTCCACTTGCATAAATTTTCAAGGATGAGGTTCACCCGGAAGATGATTGCGTATTCTCACAGCCCATTTAGAAACTAGGAGATATTAGCAAAGTCATGGATGAAGTTTGTGACCTTGGAATGGATGAGAAAAGAAATATAGCTGTGCAGATTTTACTGTCAAGTAGGATAAGTTCTGATTTGTTTCAGAGATTTTCAAGCACTTCTTTAGTCTATTTTCCCTACCTTTTCCTACACTTCCTTTTTTTTGGACTATTCAGTGTATATAAGACTTGATAGAGGATACCTGCAGACATAATAAAATGCACAAGAGAAGTGATGAGATGATGATTGGTTTTGTTTGGGAAGTTCTGTTGTACTCCAGCAAATTGAATTTTATTAGTAAATGTTAACAGTCATGAACCAAAAAATTACAAAGCTGTAAGGGAAATATGGAGTGCCCGAGTGAGGGACTACACATATAACACACCCAATAGAAGACCAAACCATAAGCTCTCCCTTTTGCATATCCAGTTCATTACAATACAGCCACACATTTCTATTTGTCATGTGAATTTCTTCCTGACCCTAGTATACATTTTTTCAAAGTATTCAGATTTTGTTGAAATTCAACAATATTCCTAATCTCTATATCCCGTTTCATCCATCATTTCCCCTTACCTGGGTTCACTGTTTGAGTTGTGTGAATGTATTTGGTTCTGAATTGCACAGCCTTCAACAGACCATTTGTTGATTCAGCTTGGAGAAGAAAGCAGACCAAATTTTAAGAACAGTTGGTATGGACTCAAATGCAAATCCAACATCAATATTTGCGCATGGTCCTCTGGTTACATTTCACTGGAACCTGTCAAATGTTAAGTGATGAGAGTTAGAGACCTCTTTGTAGAAAGATGTTCTCCTGGCAGGTACAGAATATCATTCCTGCTGTTACTGTTGTCCAATAAATATGTTGGAGGAGCATCAAATCAATATCGCTGTGAACTGGGAATAGAAGTCTACAGCAGCAGAACTAACTCCAGTGTTTCAGGGCATCTCTGCACCTCCGACCAGGCTAGGGGTCACTCCCATAAAAATACACTGGTCCACTTATTCCCCCTCAGCAAAGCAGTAGCTACCAGAGGAGCTCTTGGTGTGTACTAATAAGCACGCCAAGCCTTAGAATGGTGCTGAGTCTGCCAAACAGTAGCTACATTATATTTTTTCAGGAGCTGGCATGCACAGAGCAGGAACAAGTTGCTGGGGCATACATTCACGGCAGAGCTCCCAAACATGGTCTAAGATAGACATGGTCTTAGCCTCTAAACATTACACAGCTGCCTATATCTCACCTTAAACTCTGTCTGTAAAAACACCGCAAACCAAACACTAGTATTGTAGTTGCTCTACCCGTTTAATTTTTACTTTACGTTTTCTTCAGATCTGTTATACCCCTTTAAATCACAGTATTTGCCGCCTTTCCAGATTTAACAAATTTAAATCAATGGTCTTGTGTGAATAACAACTTTTCATATGAATGCTGGATTAATAGCGAGCAAAGGTATACAAGGGTACGCCCAATGTTTCATAAATGACAATATATTTTAAACAACATATGGGATCTTTTATTTTGCAAAGCAGCCATACTAGTATACAATACTCCATTGAGAGAAAGCCAAATTTGGACAATATTAAGCTTTGAAAAAGGTATTTTTCTCCGTGCTGACTCACTGTGCAGCCTAGGATAATTTAATTTACACATTTTATGTCTCAGCTTCTCTGTACTTCAAATGAGAACAACAATATTACCTCATGGGGCATCTGTTATGTGGATGAATTGAATATTTGAAATGTACAAAGAAAAAAGTAGCAAGGCTATAATTAAGGGGTAAGCATTGTACAAGCGTACCAGATACACTTGCTCGTGTGCAAACCTGGGGGCCAGCTGTCTTCTGTTGTTACCAGAAGTCAAAAAAAAGTATCATTGGTAACAATGGTAAGTCTGTACAATTTATTTATGTGGGTCTTTTATCCTGTGGTCAAGAGAGAAAAACCTGACTTTGAAAGGTGAGGCTGTGCAGGTAATGGGTGAATAAGTCTGTCTTGGCTTTAAGTTGCAATAAAAATGACAATGTAGCTTGAGCTTGCACCACCACCTTCCCCTATCCCCCTTCCACACAGTCTGCTTTTTATGTCATCCTGTACAGTTTAAATTGAAACACCTTTTGAGAACCACTTCCCTAAAGGACATTTTCCAGAGGACTTCTCTTCATTTACTTTTAAGATGTGTTTCCTTTTCTACTGTCATAAATGTACTGTATTTAGCTCTTGTGCAGTTTTTGTAGAACCAATTGATTATTAATGGGAGTTCTACAACTAGTTTGGGGCAGGAAAATATACTGCTTTTTCTGGAAGGCAGAAGCATCCCCATTTTGCTGAAAACCTTTCTTAATATTTCACAATTAAATGGATATAAGCTGGTAGCAATATTGGATTCCTGAAAATATTCCTCAGGATTTTACAGCCATCGTTGGTCTGCACTTCTTCACTTTGTGCTGTAGTTTAGAGGAAGAGTGTTTACAATGACTGAAAACATAAAGGGCAAGGTTCAATGTAGCTAACCCTCACTTCTTTCTCTTTAAGCTTCTTAAACTGAGATTGCTGTGGCATAGTAATCACTGTATAGTCTCTCATCATGTCCAAAAATTTATGCAGAGATTAGAGCAGTTAAAAAGACAAGCCTGAAAGTGATCTGCCTAATATGATGGCAAGATACTCTCCTTGGATGTGTTATTAGCTTTGAACATGTTATCAAAATGGATGCAATAAACATCTGCCGGTTTTATTGGGCTTCCCTTGCTTGTTGATGGCTGTCTGTTTCAAAGCTTTGCATTAAGGCTCCAGTCTTGCAGAGACTTGTACATTTCCATAACTTTACGCACTGTGAGCATCCTGAGTGACTTGAGTGGAGCTACTTACTGCATGTAAAGTTTAAGTATGTTCACCATTGCCGAAAGATTGGGGCTTAAGGCATTACGTAATGAAAGAGTGATGAAGGAGATAATTTGACTGATGCCAGCCTAGTTTTTTGCAAAGAATAAATATGTCCCCTAATGACTGCAAAATGTGACCTGAGTTTTCTAGAAAGCTTGACAATACATTGGAGGAGTGAGAACAGCAACTTTCCCATATGCATATTGTATAAATTCTGCAGTGGGTTCTTACTGAGGCCTGTTTGCTGCTGTACTAGCCCTTCCCATATGTAAAATGTTGCGAACAGGTAGCTGGCATTTCCTGCTTTTCTTGGTACAGGGAAAAATTGTTTTTCTCTAGCAGTTCCAGAAGAATGTTGTGGGCCCTTGCTGTTTAAAAATGGGTGTTGATTGTGTAACAGATGTAGAAATTGCTAGCACCATCTATTGGTAAAAAATATAGCATTTAAAATAATTCTCTCAAAATATGCATCTTCTCCAATTACAGTCTGATTGAATAAATGATTGCTCTTGTTTTAATTATTTTAAATGTCATGAAAATTAAAATATATGTAAATATTCTTTTATTAATCAGACATTTTATCTAGGGTTTGCATCTTATTGGAGACATTTATGACTTTAGAACTACTTGCTGTTATATACTGGGAAAGGATGAGGTTCTGAAAATAATAGATACTAACCTAATATTGTTATAGTTTTCAAAACAGGAGAGTGGTTAGAGATAGTTGTAGTGAAGGCTATTGAAAAGGTAGGTTAAAATTGCTAGATAATTCTCAAGGTTAATTTAGAAATAGCCTGGGAAGTGGATATCTTGGATTTGTGTGTCTAACATATATATTTGTTCATTGTATGTATTAATGTGCTATAAAATAACAGCAAATTCCTTCACAAAAATTTACTTATCCTAAGAATCAGGAAACTGAGAAAGGAACCATGAGGATTTTTTGGCTATTTTTTTGCCAGTACTCAAACAAAAAAGTCTCCCACTCCATATGTGAATTAAATATCTCATACTGTTCTTACACATTGACTCCAGTGTCTGTGGTAATAAAACTAAGTGAAGACCTTGACAATCTTGACAGATAAGCCACATGTTGATTTGCTCCTGATATGATGGTATATTGACTGCTGTGTGATCTTTGAGAAAGCCATAGACACAAACTTGCAGCTTGTTTTCAAAAGTAATTGCCGATGGCTAAGACAGCTTCTTGGAATGACACCTAGTGAGCTGCTCCACTTATGTAGACATATGTCTGTACATTTCTTCACATATTGTGTCTTCTGATTCACGGTCTCAAAGACTTCTATTTTTTAAATCAAATGTGATGGGAATAGGGCTGAATAAACATAATTGTAAAAATGGTGGTGCTTAAACAACTACATCTTTTTCTTACCTTCCCTGACTCACTCACACACCAACCAGCATTGGAGGTTACCTCCAAGCTAATGTATGATGGGTACATTGTGAGGGCCAGCAGTGAGACTTTTCTTTCAGCTATATAGTCTCTCTCTTTACATTTCCTTAGTTTGGATAGTGTTAACTTTGCTTCCCGGCCTCTTGAAGGCTCAGACCAAGTGTAGTTTCTTAGTAGAATCCCTTTCAGAAATATAGTCTTGCTTGGTAGGATTACCAAAATAATCAGCAGGGACCATGATGAGGCTAAGAACAATATTTGAATTGCATTTATGAAGCATTTAATTATGTCTGAAATGTTGATTGAAGGTCAGGACGCATGAGAGCACAGAAATAGTCATGCAAAGTTTTTAACATATTGCTTGTTACAGTAGCCACCAGGGAAGCTGAGGAAAGAAGCTCTTCTGATATTAGATATAACAGTGCTTTGTATAGGTTAATTATTTATCTTGAGCCTACCCCAGCTGGAAAACTCTGCATTCCCTCCCTCTTCAAGAATAATTAGGGCTCTACAAAGACCAAGTACTGTTTGCGGGGGGGGTCTCGTTCTTTCTCAGTTTCTTAGGAGTTTTTCGGAGGAAAATCTCTCCTCCTCAACCTTACTTCAGTCCCTTTCTGCCAGATAAAAGAGCTTATGGTGATTAGATAATTCCATGGGAAGTCCCATGCAGTTGAATTTCCCCAGGATGACATTTACAAGATGGCTTTCCAAAGAGCTCCTCAAAATACCCAGTATAGAGTCCACATTGAGTGCAGAATGAAAGAGCACAAAAATGGCCTAAAGCTCCCCTAAGAAATTCACCCAGAGAAACTCTGTGGCAGAACATTTTGTGGCCTCTAATCATTTTGAGTCTTAGGTTGATGCTTACCCACAATCTTATATTTCTCTGCTAACATATTTAACAAATCTGAAAAGGAAATCACTTTGATTTGGAGTGAAATGTGGGCCATGTTCTTAGCTTCCTGCACAATTTCCTCCTGGCTACCCATACCTTTGGCACTATTCTTTAAGTCATTTACTGCCTGGATTTTGTCCTGTAATAATCCAATGATACCACCAAGAAACAAGTGACCTCTGCTGCATGGCAGAGTCTTGTCAGGGAAAACTGATGTAGAGCCCATCTGAGTGGACCTTAAGCCAGCACCAGCAGGAAGAAAGGAGGAAGCTGGCAGTATATGTCTGATCTCCAGCTGGCACTGGCAACACGTTATTTTGTGAAATTGCACAATCAAAACGCATTCTGATCCCTGTGGGGATTTTGAATCAGCTTTAGATCAGGAAAAGAAGCCTGAATAACATAAAACCTAACATACACCAGTTTATATTCATTATGAAAATATTTTCATTACGCTTCTTCAGTATAAAGCATTATTTTTTATCATTCTAAGCTGACTTTAGACACCTGGAAAGTCTGAAGCTGAAGGAGACCCTCCTTAGGACAAATTTCACAAAAACCTATAATAAAAACAGCATAAAATAATGAATTTTTGATCCAAGAATCTCAATGAAATCTTATGAGAAAAAATGTCTTCACCTTGTAATGTAATGAGAACGTTGTTGTTTTCCCCTCTAGAGAATCAATATTGCGTTGTTTATTTCTTGATAAGACTTGGCAGTTGGTCACAGTCCTCACTGACCTTCCTTGCTACACTTACAACCTCCCTCCCCTAAAAACTTGCAGTTTGCTCAGCTCTTGAAAGAATTGAGGTGAATAAGTGAGTTTGAAAGCTCTCAAGTCCTCTTAACAGTGGGCATGATCCTTCATTGTCCTACTCCTTCTGTATGAGTAAATGTAGGCTTTATAACAAACAAATTTCATATTGAGCTGGGTGCTTTTTACTACTTCCTCTTCCCATTAGACAACCAAACATTATCTTAAAAATAACAGGGCTAGATTTTTCCTAATTTTTTTTTCTACAGCCTACAAAGTCAACGTTAGAGAAATAAAACTCAACCAAAGACTATGTTTCATAATTGCAGAGTGATAGACACTCTGGAGTTTGATTAAATACAATCATAAATGTGAATGGTCATGCAGAAATGTTTGGCCCTGAAGGCCCTACATCTGCTTACAAGCTGAAAGACAGAATTGTGTGCAAAGCTGCTTGGAACTTTTTTCATTGGAAAACACCAGTTAGTGAAAATAGAAATGGTTATGGAAATATGCCAGTTTTGAAGTTTAGAAAGACTGCTCAGATCTAGGATGGAATTTCATGCCAGAAGGAAGAAGGACATGAACTCTACAACAGCCAGGTGTTGGAGCACCCACTTGTTGTATAAAAGCATAACAGGGTAAGGACTTGAAAGGGGATGCCCCACATTCCAGATTGATGCTCTAAACCTCAGACTCACCACACGCTCTCTCTTTACACACTTAATTTTCATGGAAGAACTTTTTAAAGAACATGATTTCTGACCGGGAGTAAATTTGGCTCCCATCCACATCTCTACACAAACACCATAGCACCATAATGCCAAGTAAATTTGCTACTTGCATTTGCAGGTAGCAAATTTACTCAGTATTAGGGAAATTTACTGTGGAAGTAAACATGTGCATGGGTAAAACCACATGCTTACTTCACAGTAAACTATGCTAATTTACCATTAAGCATCTTGTGTAGAGGCACCCACTAAGGTTGACTCAGGATCTTCTGCACTGTTTTGACCTAAATGATTGGTCAAATCCTCACATTACAAGTAAGTGCTGGGGCAAAGGATTGAGTTCTAAGTCTTGAAACTCATTTCTTTTCAGGACAGGGGTTTTAGCAAAGTAGCCAGAGGTGCTAAAGCAATGAATGATTGTATTCCAACATTTCAAACTTACCCATGTTAGTCTGAAGTCAAGCAGAAGGTAGGGTAGAGATGCACTTTATAGACTAAGTGAATGAGAGTTGTATCATGAGCAGTAGTTCACTTCATCAGATGCTATGCACCAGAAGCTCATGCATCTTTGAGTCAATCAGTCTATAAGGTGCATCTTTACTCTACCTTTCACCTTTGACAGAGAATGCTTTAAAAATCAAAGCAACATTTTAAGGCCAAGCCTGTAAAGGCCAAGCCTGACCTGAAAAGCAGAAAGCTTTTTACCTGGAAACAAATACAGTTATTATCATGCATGCCACTGTATTAACACACCTCTCACTATGTGGATGCTTTTCCAAAAATCTCTTTTGCCCTTTTTTTAAATGTTATCATTTCCCAAGGAGCATTATCTGTGTTGCAATCTGTTCTTGTTCCACATTGACAGCTGCCATGGCCCCATTGAGCATGTGCAGTGCCATTTCAGATACTGTCCTGTGTCTTCCCTACATATCTATTGACAGATCTGAACTCTTCTATTATCTCAAGTAGCCAACAGCAGGACCTGTCACTGAAGCAGAGAAGCTCTGTGTATCTGAGCTACTATCACGCAGCCCCATTATTTGTCCAGTGACAATGTCTTGTGATAAATGTTTCAGAAATGACATTTGAGATGACAGAGGAGGAAAACTCTTAAGAGACTACAGCTCCCAGTGTCTCTTGAGCCATAATGCTGTCAGTCAAGCATAGATATTTGCAAAGAGGTTAGAATGCATGGTCCAAAATCAATTTATTAGTAGGCCACAAAAAATCTTACATTAAAAAAAAAATATAAAATCAACATTTGCATAACTATGTTAACTTGTAAATAGGGATGGTTTTGTTTTTCTTAATGGGTCTATGTAATTTTTAAAGACAGTTATATCACTTTTTCTTTAATGTGTATAATACCCCCCACCCAAGGGGGAAAAAAACCTTTCTCTAGACAAGTCCTGAACTGAAATACAGAAGACTGTTAAATGCATAAGCATAGAGAAGCAGAAGAAGTTTTGAGGCTTAGTCACTGGACTTTGTGGCTAGTGGTGTAGAGATACACTGCCCCATGGGAAAGGATTGTCCTTCAGAGAGACAGAATGACACAAACTCATAAATGAATGGAGTTTAAGGTTATACAGGAGCATTAGACCATCTAGTCTAACCTTCAGCTTAACACGTGCCATCAAATTTCACCCAATTACTTCTGTAATAAGTCAGTAACTTGTGTTTGGCTATGACATATATTCGAAATAGGCATCTAGATTTCAGCTGAAGATATGAAGAGACTGTTGACTACAAAGGACCAACTCACGGGATCGTAATAAATGCTAGTCTATTGGATGGGATGTAAAGTTACCAATAAAATCATAAATGCAAACTTTGAGTTATGGGTGATACTGGTCACCTTAGCACATATACACACACATGCACTCACTCATTCAAACCCACATCATTCAAACCCATGTAATATAGTGTATAGTAGTTGCTGTAGTGATTGTGAGAGCACTGGTGTCAGTATACCTACCTGTCTGAGACCCTGGAGTATGCTGTTGATGCTTAGCTTCCTTCAAGATGATGTCTTCTCCAGAAGAGGGGGCTCCTGCTTGTCCTTCTGTCTCAGTAGGTCAGGTGCTGGATGAGAGGGTGCCACTGAGGGTCACTCTTCACTGCCTTTTGTCCCTTTCTGGCAGTCTTGTGTGATCCCCCAGCATCATCTTGCTATCCGGAGGTTGCTGTCCCACGTGAGTCTTGAGTAGTACCTGACAGCTGTTAGTCACAGGGGTCTTGCCTGCTGGTAGGGCAGTTTCAGGAGTCAGTTTGTGATTTTGATTAATTAACAATGGTATTGTTAAGGGTTGCAGGAATAGTCAATAGGGTAGGTGCTAAGTTCCAGGAATCAGTTCTTTTGCTTGATTAGCTTAAAATGGAGTTCCTTTGGCTAGGCTATTGTCTACTGATGATCATCATTCACTTGCATTCACCCAAGGGACTGCCCAATATAACAGATTTTATCACTTTATAATTACAATTTCAATGCAGTTTTTAACAATGGTGCAGGGTGTAACTTTATTCTACAGGGAGTACATTTCTTAAGGGTTTAAAAGTATAAATATAAAACACAAAATGCCATGGTAAAGATGAGACAGATAAAATATAAAAATGCACTGTGTGAAATACATAAAAATGCAATATGTGGTAGTGAGGATCAAAGGCTGCTGGGGACATTAAGTGAGTTAGGTTAGCACAGGATATATTTACAGTCTTTGCAGTGGATATTTTAGTTCCTTTGTTTTCTTTAGTGATACTGAGCTTAATTGATCTGTAGATGTAGTTTCTAGGCTTCTCCTACAGAAAGTCACTTTAGGTTTCTGGCTTGCTCTGAGCCTTGCCACACCCATGCCATGTGTGTTCTAGGTCTCTGCCAATACTTAGAAGGAAAAGAAATGCACAAAATGGTGAGGGGGAAGAAGGAACGTGTGCAGGCAAGAAGGGGCTTCTGTTATATCCATGTCCAGAAGGGAAATGTACAAAGGGGGCTTTCTGCTACAAGACAAAGAATCCTGCACTTCCCTCAGTGGTTAATCCCATCCTCTGTTAAAAGACTGTACATCATTTCTAATTTTAATTTCATAGAATCATACAATAATATAAAATTAGGGTTGAAAGGGACCTCAGAAGGTCATCTAGTCTGCTTAAATTCCCAACTAGATCATCCCAGCCAAGACTTTGTCTAACTGGGCCTTAAAAATCTCTGAGGATGGAGATTCCACAACCTCTCCAGGTAACCTGTTCCAGTGTTTTACTACCCTCCTAGTGAGAAGGTTTCTCTGAATATCTAGCTTAAACCTTCCTTGCTGCAACTTGAGACCATTGCTCCTTGTTCTGTCATCTGCCACCACTGAGAACTGTTTAGTTCCATCCTTTTATAAAGGCTAACCATACCTTGTACACAGATCCACAGATGCATCTCAAGCAGGGCCAAGGAAGTGTTCCTCCCCCTCTATATGACATTGGTCAGGCTGCAGCTAGAGTACTGCATTCAGTTCTGGGTGCCGTGCTTCAGGAGGGATGTGGACAGCATTGAGAGGGTCCAGAGGAGGGCCACACGCATGATCCAGGGACAGCAGGACAGACACTACAAGGAGAGGCTACAGGACCTTAACCTGTTCAGCCTTCTCAAGAGAAGGCTGATGGGGGGACCTGGTGGCTATCTCATGGTGGGGGGACCACCAGGATTTGGGAGAGACCTTGTTCCCCGAGCGCCCCCCAGGATAACAAGGAATAATGGCCACAAGTTGTTAAAGAGTAGGTTTAGACTAGACATCTGAAGGCACTACTTCACAGACAGGGCGGCTAGGATCGGGAACCAACTTCCAAGGAAAGTGGTGATGGCTCCTACCCTGGGGGACTTTAAGAAGAGGCTACGTGGCTGGGGTCATTTGAGCCTGGTCTTTTTCTCCTGCCCAGAGCAGGGTGTTGGACCTGATGATCTACAAGGTCCCTTCCTACCCTACTTCTATGAATCTATGAATCTTTTGAACCACACTTCAGGTAGTTGAAGCCTGCTATTAAAGCCCCCATAAGTCTTCTCTTCTCTAAACTAAATAAGCCCAGGTCATGCAACCTCTCCTCAGAAGTCATGTGCCCATCCCCTAACCATTTTCACTGGCCTCCACTGGACTCTATCCAATTTATCTACATCCCTTCTGTAATGGGGGGCTCAAAACTAAATATAATTCTCTGGAAGTGGTTTTACTGGTGCTGAATAGAGGGGAATAATCACTTCCCTTGATCTGCTGGCAGAACTCCTACCAATGCAGACCAGTGTACCATTAGCCTTTCTGGCACCAAGAGCGCACTGTTGGCTCATATTCGGCTTATTGTCCACTGTAACCCCAGTTGGTACTGGATTTATGAATCTGGTGCAAACAATCCCCAAGTCCTTTTCTGCAGAGTCACTACCTAGTCAGTCAACCCGCAGCCTGTACAAGTGCCTGGGATTGTTCCATCCTAAGCACAAGTCTTTTCCCTTGTCCTTATTGAACCTCATGAGATTTCTTTTGATCCAATTCTCCAATTTCTTGAGTTCATTCTGAATCCTAGCCCTACTACCCAGCATATCTACTACTGCTCCCAGCTTGGTATCATCTGCAAATTTGCTGTGGGTGCACTCTATGCCATCTTCCAGGTTGTTGATAAAGACATTGAACAAAACCGGGCTGAGGACTGACCCTGGGGAACTCTACTTGATCCTGGCTGCCAATTAGACTTTGAGCCATTGACTACTACCTTCTGAGCCTGATTATCCAATGAGTTTTCTATCCACCTTACAATCCATTCATCCAGCGTGTACTTCCTTAACTTGCCTGTAAGAATGCTGTGGGAGACTGTATCAAAAGTCTTGCTAAAATCAAGGTGTACCACAGCCACATGTCTCTGTGCATCCACTAAACCAGTTATCTCATAGCTGTAGCTGTACAGAAGTTCAGGACAGTTCGATTGGTCAAAAAATGGCTGATGCGATCCAAGTTAAAGGTACCGCTGAGATAGTCTAGTTTAGATCAGGCCAAGAAAGACTAATCTAACTGAACTTCTTTACAGTGCAGCCCCAGGGCTGGAGAAGCCCAGCCACTGGTCCTGGAACTGCGCTTTTCCTATTCCTCCACCAGAGTAGCAAGCGGATTTAAGGTTAAAGAACAGGTTTTCAAAATGACAAAATGATAGGAAGATGAACAGTAGCGTTTTATTTGATAGGAATAATGGAAATCTTTGTGCCAGTTGCATTTATTTCAGTGGGTGGACATTTGGTTTCATAGTTTCATAGTTTCTAGGGTCAGAAGGGACCTGAGCAGATCATGTAGTCCGACCCCCTGCCATGGCAGGAAAGAATACTGGGGTCAAATGACCCCAGCAAGATGTTCATCCAGCCCCCTCTTAAAACCCCCCAGGGTAGGAGCCTGCACCACTTCTCTTGGAAGTTGGTTCCAGACCCTAGCCGCCCTGACCATGAAGTAGCACCTCTTGATATCTAACCTAAACCTACCCTCTGCCAGCTTGTGACCGTTATTCCTGGTCACTCCTGGCGGTGCTCGGGGGAACAGTGACTCCCCCAATGCCTGCTGATCCCCGCTGACTAGTTTATAACAGCCCACAAGATCCCTCCCTCAGCCTTCTCTTTTGGCGGCTGAACAGGTCCTGTAGCCTCTCCCCATAGGGCCTGCCCTGTTGTCTCCTGATCATATGAGTGGCCCTCCTCTGGACCCTTTCCATGCTGTTGACATCCCTCTTCAAGTGCAGCGCCCAGAACTGGAATCAGTACTCCAACTGTGGCCTGACCAGTGCTGCATAGAGGGGGAAGATCACCTCTTTGGACCTGCTCGAGATGCATCTGTTGATGCATGACAAGGTGCAGTTGGCCTTTCTAACTGCCTCCCGACACTGCTGGCCCATGTTCATCTTGGAGTCAATGATGACCCCCAGATCCTTTTCCGCCTCTGTGCTGACAAGGGGGGAGTTCCCTAACCTGTAGGTATGGTGCCGGTTGTTCTACCCGAGGTGCATCACCTTGCACTTGTCTGTGTTGAAACCCATTCTATTCTCATCCTCCCACCCTTGTAACTTGTCTAGGTCTGGTTGTAGCCCGCTGCATCCTTCCAGTGTGCCCACATCCCCCCACATCTTAGTGTCATCAGCAAATTTGAACAGGGTGCTTTTTACCCCCTCCATCCAAATCACTGATGAAGATGTTGAATGGTGCAGGCCCAAGGACCGAGCCCTGTGGAACCCCACTGCCCACGTCCTTCCAGCTTGAGAAGGACCCATCCACTACCACCCTCTGGCTGCGGCCCTCCAGCCAGTTGGTGACCCATTTGACTGTGTGGGTGTCTACACCACAGCCCCCCAGTTTCTTAATGAGAATAGGGTGAGAGACAGTGTCAAAAGCCTTCCGGAAGTCCAGGAAGGCTACGTCCACTGCTACCCCTGCATCTAATGATCTGGTGATCTGATCATAAAAGGCCACCAGGTTGGTCTGACACGACCTGCCACTGATGAACCCGTGTTGGTTGCCCCTAAGCATGCAGTCCCCTGCTGGCCCCTTCTGGATGTGTGCCAGCATAATTTTCTTAAACAGCTTGCCTAGGATAGAGGTAAGACTAACCAGCCTATAGTTTCCCGGCTCCTCCTTCCTTCCTTTTTTGAAGAATGGAACGACGTTGGCCCTCTTGCAGTCCTCCGGTACCTCACCAGAGCACCACGAGTGCTCGTAAAGCCGTGCCAGGGGACTTGCAATGACCTTGGCCAATTCCTTTAGAACTCTAGGGTGGAGATCATCCGGACCGGCTGACTTAAATATGTCCAACCCCTCCAGAAGCTCCCTAACTAAATCCTCGCTAACCCGTGGCCCAGGTGTGCCTCCCCCGGGGCCGAAGGGGGGCCCAGCAGGGAGGTGACTGTTCTGGTCCCTACTTAGGAAGACGGAGGCAAAGAAATCGTTAAACATGTTAGCTTTGCCATCTGGTGTGAAGACCAAGTTTCCCATGGCGTCCTGCAAGGGCCCCACATTACCCGGGACTTTCTTTTTACCCCCTATGTATTTAAAAAAGGACCTTTTACCCCCTATGTATTGTCCTTAATCTGGGAAGCTAGCCCCAGTTCCATCTCTGCCTTGGCCTTCCTAACTACCCCCCTACATCCTCGAGCAACTGCAGAATAGTCCTCCCTGGTGATGACCCCTTCTTTCCATTGGGTGTAAGCCTCCTTTTTAGCAAGGAGACATTCCCGGATGCTTTTGGTGAGCCATGGAGGCTTGTGTGCTCTCTGCTCCCTTTGATCCTCATTGGGATTACCTTCCTTTGGGCTTGGAGGATCGTCTCCTTAAAGAGCAACCACTCTCCTTGGACACCTGGCTCCCCTCCCCTCCGGGACCTCAGCACTTCTCCAACTATCCTCCTTAGCTCGTTGAAGTCTGCCCTCCTAAAATCTAGGGCCACTGCCTTACTGCATGCCTTTGCCACCTTGCGCTAGATGGTGAATTCCAGCAGGCGATGATCACTGTCGCCCAGGTGGTCAAGCACCCGCAGCCCCCTCACCAGGTCATCACCCATGGCCAGCACTAGGTCCAACAAGGCATCTCCCTTGGTGGGGCTGTGCACCTCCTGGGTTAGATGGAGGTCCTGCACTCTGGCCACGAACCTATGTGAGCATTCAGACCTGGCTGACTGTTCTTCCCAGCAGATGTCTGGGAAGTTCAGGTCCCCCAAGTTCAGGTCCCACTAGTTGTACACTAGTGGATGGATTCTGTGTCAGATTGAAGTTAATTAAATTCAATTAATTACACTAATTAATTAATTAGTTTTAAAATTATATCCATCTTAGAAATAATGTCCTTTAACTGCATTATTCTTTGGTATGTGTTCTTTGCAAATAACTTAGCAAAGCAAAACCATTTATTCATGGAAACAGGTGTATTTTCTGTAACACACTCTGTGGTGTGCTATAACTAAGTATTTTCTAAGCTATCAGAGGAAAAAATAAAAAAGAGTTGTGGAGGAAGCACTGAAATGCTTGATAGTCTTGTGGGGAAAAATCTTTTTTTGGGTAGATTCAAATTTAATTCCCCAACCTATGATGAATATTTTATTTGTTTATTCTGGTTCACTTTCAAGAATGGTTAAGGAAAAATAAATGAAAAAAATAGAACTCTAAAATTTTTGAGGTAGGTAGAATGAATTTTCCTCTCCCTTACACATTTTAGATATTTTCAAAATTGTTCCTGGGAGTAGATTTGGCTCCTATCCACCAGGAGTAGATTTTCAAAAGTGCATTTGGCTGGGAACTATTCCAGTCAGGAGCAGGACGAAGCCGCATGCCTCAGTTGGGTGATTGAAGCAGAGGTGGGGGAGGTCCCACCCCATGCTGTGATCTACCAGTGGGGTTGCTGTTGCCTCTCCCCTGCAGCTCTTTCCAAGCTCTTTGCCCCTGATCAGGGAGCAAGGGTCAGCAACTCCCTGCTGCCAGAGCAGGGGGACATTGTCCCTACTGCAGCAGCAGGCTGTCTCCTGGCCCAGTACTCCCTGCCAGCCTCTCAGCTAGCACCCAGGGGAAGCCTGGAGCACTCCCCTCCCCAGGCCCCGGAGCACATTGCAGGGCAGCAGGGAACAGGGAGCAAATCTGTTCAAAAATCCCTCCATGTGTGCATACCTACTCAAAAATCCAAAGGAAGCAAATCCATCCTAAGCTACTGCACACTAAATCTAGGCTGGAGTAAATGCATGTGTAGATGCACCCAATGTGCATTAGATCAGGGTCCAAATTAGCCATCTAAAACCCAAAGCTTGCATGCCAGATAGTACTTTTGTTCCATTAAATCCATTTTTCTCTCAATTCACAAACTCATCAAGTGAAGATAATGGTGCCTGGCACATCTTGCTGGGCTGTTATTAACATAAGGATTCCATTTTTCAAAATCATCTTAGTCATTTGTGAACACACTGGGACTTTTGCTCCTAAGTCATTTCGGCTTTTCTTGAAAATCCTACTTTTATTTAATTTTATAAAGTCCTTTGAGATCCTTGGAAGAAAGCTACTCTATAAATAATTAATATCATGCATTTTTTTTTACTTATGCAATAATCCATGGCAGAAAAGAAACAAACCTTTCTATAGTTATATTTTTTTAGGTGTTTATATAATTATATATTTTATGTTTTTGTCAAATATTTTTCAGCTTCTTTGGAAGAGCTCTTGTCCCCCCCCTTCCCCCTGCTCCCCATGCACTTTCTATTAAATGAAGAGTTTGAGGATTGGGAATAATAGAGTCCTTGTAAACTCTGTCTGTACACAGTATTTATTATTTATCCACTGAGCAGGTAGAGTGGAAGCAGACACAATATTAAGTGCTATTGCTCTAACTTCAAGGCAGACAGCTTGTTGTCTGTGGGGAAAAAAGCATTTAAGTGTTACTGTTCTTAGTCCCATGATTTTCGGTACAACTACTCCCCCTTCCTTGTCTCTCTCTTATTAATTGCTGTCTTCCAATATCTTTTGTACTACATCAACACTGGCACTGTGTGCAAAATCCAGTATAATAATATTATTCATCTTTAGCTGTGCCATTTAGGGACTCCATAGCATATTTCATACCAAAGGTAAAGATACATCTCCACCTTGCCTCTTTTAGGGTTGTGATTCTTGAAGCAAAGGCCAATATTGGAATCTAGTTAGTACATCTGAGCCCTAGCCCTGTCTCTGAAAGTTAAAGCTGAAAATGTGGTATCACATACACTTATATGGAGTGTCCAATGGTCAGATTTTGATGGAGGCAGTGTTCATTAGCACATCCTACCTGATCATACACAGAACCACAACAGTATGCTGCATTTTTTTTTAGATGGTAAAATACCACAAAGAAGGTAAGGGAAGTCATGGTGAAATTACTCATGATATATAAAACAAAATTAATGTGTTAATAATAGTGGATATCTCAGCAGAAGCTGTTATCTAAGCCTTCTGTGACATGCTGTTATACTTCTCAGCAGTCTGAAAATGATATGCAGATCCTAAGGTGTGAAAAGTTACCCTTGAGCATGGTAGTGTTCTTATTTTAAAAAGTCTTGAAAACTAAAATAATTTCCTCTGAAGCAGTTTTTGAACAAAAAGTTGGATTTTTGATTATTTTTCCATGAATGTTTTGCTTTCCTCTGAAATTTTCCATTTTTCATTGAAATGCTTCTTCTTTCAGATCAAAAACTTTTCATTTTTTCATTTCTGATGCACTACTGTGTTGGCTCAGGTCCCTATTATTATCTATGGGTTGGGCTTCCTCACCAGGTTTCATCTCCAATGATGCCTAACTCCCTTCAGGAAAAAAATAAGGGAGAGGAAGATAAGGATTTAAAGTAGAAAGGATGAAAAAGAGGAAAAACAGAGTAATGCAGCCAACATTTATGGATTACACAAATACATTTTATGAAAAAAATTACTGTTACAGAAGTACAGATTGTTGCCATGTTGGTCTAAAGACATAGACAGAGAAGTTTCTTTGGGTAAATCTGATAACTTTTATTAGATCAATTCAAATAGTTGGAAATGTTTTCTTTGCAAGCTTTCAAGTACAAACACCTTTCTTCAGGCTGAGGAAGCATTTGCAGTTGGTCTGTGCTCTTCCTGGATGAAATAGAAACCAGAGACTAATATGCATGTGAGAATGCCAGTCAGTGAAAATGCAAATCGAGGCAGTCAATGGGTGAGAAACAGGGGTGGTTGGGAAGGGGGAGAAGGTGGAAGGGGGAAGGAAACTTGGTGATGATTAAGAATATAGCTGGTAAATAGTAGAGACAATACTTGAGGTATCAAATGTTACGCAAGTTATAATGTATCATAAATCCAATATCTATATTTATTCCATGATTTTTTTTTTGTATCCAGTAGCTTGATGAAGTGAAGTCCGTAGGCTTGTCTGTGAAAGTGTTTGTAAATTCCCTTTGAGGATTAGAACTGAAAGATTGGAAAGGGAGCTGTTTTCTTGTGAGAAATATGCCTCCACAGGTAATTGGGTATTCCTGTCTTTGATAGATTTTCAGTGTGTGTTAATTTTGGTACACAGTTGTTGTTTGATGTCTGTAACATATGTTCCACTGGGGCACTTTGTGCACTGGATGAGACATATTACAATTCTGAAGAAGCAGGTTTAAGCTCCAGGAATGTTGATGGGTCTATTGTGGGGTGTAGTTATTGTGGGGGTGGTGGAGACGTGTTGGCAGGTTTTACATTTTCTTGTCATGACATGGTCTAGATCCATGTGGTGTGTTTTGGGCCATAGGAAGTTGGCTTCTGGTGATGAGGTTGGTGAGGTTCAGTGTTTATTTAAAGGCTACATGGTTCTGGAAAGATATTTTTAAGAAACTGGTCTCCTTCTATTATAGGTTGCAATTTTTTGAGAATTTTCCATATAAGTTCCAGGGAGGGATGATATGTGCGATTCACGGGCAGGGGGTGGGGAGGGTGGGGGGGCAGTTCTTTCTGGACGGCAGCAATTCTTCATATGGTATCTGTGTGGCTTTTTCAAAAGTGCAATCTAGCTCTCTGGAAGAGTGTCCTTGTTGAGTGAAAGCCCTTTTGAGATTTGTGAGGTGATGATCACAGCTGTAAATTCAGTGGTATCAGAGGCCTTGGCTGTATATTACAGCTTTCTTGGTATGTTTAAGGTTCTGTGAAGATATGTATGTTGGTCCATGGGTTTCTTGTGTATGGTGGTCTGTATTTTACAATTCTTGATAGTGATCATAGTGTAGAAAAAGGAAATGTTGGTGCTGGAGTATTCAAATGATAGTCTGATGGAGGAGTGATGTTTGTTGAATTTTTGATGGAAATCAATCAGAGATTGCAGGTTTTCAGTCCAAATTACGAAGATGTCACCTATAAGTATAGTAAGGGTGTGATGGTGCAGTCCTTGAGGAATTCTTCTTCCAGGTTGCTCATAAAAAGGTTGGCATATTGTGGGGCCATTTTGGTGCCCATAGCTGTGCCCATGCTCTGGAGGAAGTGTTAGTTATTGAAAGTGAAGTTGCTGTGTGTGAGGATGAAGTGTATAAGTTCAGTAATATCTTTAGGTCTATACTCTGAGTTATAATCTTGCTCTTGTAGATATATGTTGGGCAGGCTTTGAGGCTTGATGTGGGATGTTGGTATATAAACTATAAGCTTGTAACATCCACAGTGGCTCGGAGGGTGTTGCTGGGAAGTGGTCTTTGTTTTTAAGTTTTCATAGAAAGTCTGTTGTGTCTTGAGCAAAATGCACTCTTTGGGTGACAAGAGGTTTTAGGATTGATTCAGTGAAACCTGATATTTCCTGAGTTAGGGTTCAGAATGCATTTGGGCCTCTAAAAATGTGTTCATAAAATTATTCCCAACTTTTTTCCTGTTCAAGCAGGGCAAAAAGGGCCTATATCAGATAAGTTAGAACTGAAAGTAAATAAACCAGAACATGCTATTTATATAAAGGAAAAGAATTAATGTATGTGTGTGTGTATACACATATATATTATTAATTAACATTGTTAACAAAGCAATAGCAGCATATCAGTGATCAAAATTAGAACGGACTTAATGAGAACCTAAAAGGGGCTGCAAAACATTCTCCAGAAGAAAAGACTTTAGTGCCTGAATTTATTTACTTCCATGCACTGAAAGAGATACACATAAAAGAACACCTGCCCTAGGCCTGTGGCACCTCTGGCCATCTGTTGTGTCTATTGCTTTTGTACTACACCATTAATTAAAAATACCCTATAGTAACCATTAGCAAACCAAAAGTGCAGTACCTTCCCCAGTACATAAAAATACTACCCTCCAAACTGTATCAGCAAGTAAAATTGATCCCCAACATTTCCCTCTGTCAGGAGCTCCATGTAAAGAAATGCACCAAATAATCCTATGCAGTGTCCAACAAAAAGTTTAAGAAAGCACAGGAATTATGGCTAGCAGCTACTGGTGTCATATCTACTTTTTTATAAATACTCAGATTTGTCCTAATGTCCTAATATTCCTCAGTCACCTGTGTCCGCTGAAGATGAACACATTTGCATTACTTTAGACCGTTGAGGAAAGTTGTACCCATAATAAGGACTGGACTGTGGTACATTATTCATAGTTCCACACTGGGCAAAGACACACAGCTATCATAAGAGACATTATATTGCAGTAGTTTCTTACATTTTGAAGTACAATCTGAATCAATTTTTAGAGCCAGGGATCAAGTTTTATATATGTAATTGGCAGGTTTTTGAATAAAGAGCCAGATAAACAACATACCTTTTAACATGCATAACTGTTGGTGTCAACAGTTGAAAGTGACATCAAGAACTCTTGTCTTCTCTTGCAACATGTGCACCCAGAAGCAGGTGAAGTACTAATAAACCCACCTGGTTATTAAACTGAGCAACAAAAGATGAAGCCGTCCTCTTAATACAAGGGCAGAAAAATAGATATACTTTCCACTTTTCCCTGTTTTTATCTCTATTTGCTTCCTTCAGTGGACAAGCACTTTTTTGGCCATCTATAAGAAAAGACTATTTCACAATCAAACATTACTCATCTTCTTGATGCTGTCCTCATCCTACAAGAATGTCCCTTTCACTGTCTTTTGCCCTTTCCTTTGAAGAGAAATATTGTGGAAGTATTCAGTGCAAGAAATTCATTGAACTCCCTTTATGGGGATGTACTGAACAAACAGGGGAATGGGGAAGTAGGAAGCAGGAAAGGGACAATCTATTTTGTTGAGCTACAAAGAGGGATTTCTGCAGTAACCCAAGGAAAAGGTCAATGATGTAGTTATTTAGGCAGCTGCACAAATCTCATTCTATATGGACTATTTTATTATTGTTTGGTTTTAAAAGTATTTGAGAAATATAATAGCTTTCCACTGTGAATGTGGTAAAAGATTCTTGAAATAAAAAGTATCATGTAATATCAACAGTTCACACATGCAAGTGATTTGGTTATAATTTTACTACTTAAAACTATATAAACTGTGAGCCAAACTCAAGCTTTGCCAATTTGCAGTAGATGAGGAACTGACCTTTGCTTTTTAAATTTCCCTGCGAGACAAAAAATTTGCTGTATAGATATTCAGCACAAAAGCAAAATCCCCACTTAAATTCTATCTGATGCCTTGATTGGTGATAGGCCTTTAGCAAACCTCAGCAATGAGAACCAAAGCAAGATGAGGATGACTTACAATGTCTGGGTTTTATAGATGGAGAATTTTTGGGCACCTATACACATGTCTGGTTCAGTGCATGCTCTGTTAGAGTAATCAAGCATGCCAGACCTTGTTAATTAGCAGCTAATCAAAGCACCTCCCCTCACCCTGAAACACATGTATAGATGCCCTGAGGCACAAACCTATTGGTCACTCACCAGGTGAGTAGCAGAGTTAAGAGGACAGCAGAGAAAGCATCTCAAGGATTTCCTCAAGGCAAGCTTGAAAAAATGCAACATTGACATCAACTTGTGGGGGAGACTATTTCATAGATCTCATAGATGTTAGGGCTGGAAGGGACCTTGAAGATCATCAAGTCTAGCCCCCTTCCCCTGGGGCAGGAAGTCAGCTAGGGTCAAAGGATCCCAGCAAGGTACGCGTCCAAGCTCTTCTTGAATGAGTCCAGAGTAGGTGCCTGCACCACTTTTGGGGGGAGGCTATTCCAGGCCTTGGGGGCTCAGACAGTAAAGACATTTTTCCTTATGTCCAGCCTAAAATGGTCTCAGAGGAGTTTATGACCATTGGTCCTTTTATCCCTCGGGGCACTATGGGGAACAGACATGCCCCTAGATCCTGATACACACCCCTTATGTACTTATAGGCAGCTACCAGGTCCCCCCTGAGCCTGTGCTTCTCCAGACTGAAAAGTCCCATAGCTCTCAGCCTCTCTTCATAAGGCCTGTTCTCTTGCCCTCTGATCATGCACGTGACTCCCCTCTGGACTTTCTCAAGCTTCTCAACATCCTTCTTGAATTGTGGAGCTCAGAATTGGATGAAGTACTCCAGCTCTGGCCTCACCAAGGCCGAGTACATCAGGAGGATGACATCCTGAGATTTACTTGAGAAGCATCTATGGATGCAAGCCAGAGCTTTGTTTGTGTTACAAGCTGCGACATCATATTGCAGGCTCATGTTCATCTTGTGGTCAGTCATGACTCCCAAGTCTCTTTCAGCTGTGACGCTAGCAAGCGTAGCACTGCCAAGCTTATAAGCATGCTGTGGGTCCCCCCCTGAGGTGGAGTACCTTGCATTTATCAGTATTAAATGTGATCAGGTTTGTATCTGACCACTTACTAAGCTTATCCAAATTGGCCTGGATCACTAGCCTATCCTCAGGTGTGGACGCTATGCCGCAAAGTTTAGTGTCATCGGCGAACTTGGCCAGTGTGCTTCTGACACCAATATCCATATTGTTGATAAAGAAGTTAAAGAGAACTGGTCTAAGGACAGAGCTTTGGAGGACACCACTGGTCACAGAGCCCCATAATGATTCACTACCATCGACCACTACTCTCTGGGTCCAACCTCGGAGCCAATTCCCCAGTCATTGAACTGTGGTGTAGCTGAGGCCACGACTGGCCAATTTTTCCAGATTGAGACTTTTTTCCAGATGTGGGACACCAGATCGAAGGCTTTTTTAAAGTCCAGATATATCCAGGTGATATGTCCAGGACTACCTCAAGTGGAGGAAGAGCCTGTTGCAAGGAGCTCAGTACTTTGAAACTTTACCATGACAACAGGAGATGAAGAAATGGGAATAGCAGAAACAGTGCGTCACAGACTGAATCAAGAATCCAGAGCCACCCACCCCACACAGTGACATGTGCCTGAGTTGCAGCAGAGTCTGTTGATTCCAGATCAGCCACATCAGTCATCTTCAGACCCAGGGGTAAGACAATCATGGAAGACAATCATCCTCCACTGTGAGGGATTGCCAAAAAGGAAGAGCAAATTAGGACCGAAACCTAGGACTCCTGCATCACACTGCCTGTTACATACATGGTAGGGAAAAGAGGAAAACTAGCAGGAGAATTGGTGACATTTTGCAGACCCTGCACTGCATAGCCCTGACAAGATATGCTGGTGCGCAATAGTTGCAAAGGAATGCTTCTCCTCGTCTTTCAAAAATCCATCCTTCTTCCACTTATACCAGAGCTGGAAAGTCAGGAAGTTAGTGCAGAAAGTAGACACACCATCTCTTCTTTTGTCTAAGAGAGGCACAAAACTCCTTTAGCACACTAGAGTGTATATCTTTAGAAATAGAAGTTCTTACTGTGGAACCCATAGAGTTAACCTCAGATAATTGCCATAATCACTTTCTTTTTAATGTGACATAAATTACACACTACTCAAACATTTGCTATTGTAAAAAAGTGTAAGAGGGAATATGAAAATCATTTAATATGCATATTTCCCTTTATGTTATTAGACATTTGTATTCTTCTCCCAAAATAATGTCTTAGATCAGATGAATCCCAGTGTTTTAAACTTTCATTAAAATAACTAATAAAGTGAGTGTATGTGGTGGGGGGGAGGGAAGGCTGTTTGTTTTTTAGGCTAGGTTCTCCCAATGGCATAACAACTTGCAGTCTTAATAAAGACACTAAAATAGCCTATAGTACTAATGGCAGCAAAACCATTTTCCACTCAGCTTTTATGTTTATACAGTTGACAACACTCTCCACAGGAAAAAAAAATACATTTAACTATTAGATGGGCATCTGACCTAAAGATCCCAAGAAGCATTTTATGAAAGAAAAGGTGTCTCAGTGTAAGCTGATGCGTCAGTGTAAGCTGGAAATAAGCCATCTAGAGTGGTGCTGATTTTAGTTTTCCAACGTTAGCACTTGTTTTGTTACAAAGAGAGGGATTGTTTCCTCTTAGTAAATTAGCAGTAGCCTTAAGGGGCAATGTGAAAACTCAACCCTGTATAAACAGACATTTGAGGAGGGTGACTGAAGCTTCTTTCCTGGCTACTTCATAAGCTATTGTGAACCGATCATGTACACAAGGTGTGTTATGAAGTGATGTTCTTTGGTTCGGCAATGAAGTGAATTCCCTCAGTGACTTTCAACACCATATTGCCAGACTGGCAGCTTGCCATCTGGAAAAATGACATTTGGCTCCCCTGGGTCTACAGAACAGTGCTGCTGCAAGATAGCATTAGTAGCTAAAGGAAATGGAAAAGGGAACAGCAAGCTAGCCAAGCACTAATGAGAGGCATGATGATGTTTTTACCTTTTAAACAATAAGAACTATTGGTCTTTCTGAACAATTTTATTCAACCTCTTTTATTATAAAGGGCTTTTAAATGTAATGCACATTCAGGCTATTGTTTATTCATTAATGTTCTACATGTGCTGTCAGTTATACAAGGGTTAATTAAAGCCATAGCCCACGTACTTATTTTCATAACATGAGTCTTTTAGCTAGAATTTGTTATTAGAGATGGCCAAAAACTCAAAGCCTAGCTTTGACCTCCTTTGTAAAGTAATTTGACATCTGCCAATGAAAAGTACCTTATCAAAGCTAGGTATTTTTACTTTGTAATTGTTGCAGTAGAATCTAATAGCATTGTGGAGAAACATTTTTTTTTTCAAATCATTTCCCAACAGCAGTATATTTTAATGAAAATAGTTTAAATGAAATCCACCAAGATTTCACACCAAGTTAAATACATGCACTCCACATGCACACACACATATATACACATAGGTGTATGTACATATATATGTGTGTGCTTGTGTGTGTGCACACACACACAAACACACACTACTTATTCAAAAGTTTTTTGAGGAGAAATAACCTTTAAGGTATGTGTCAAATTAGTATTGGCCTTGAATTTGAACAATTATTAATCTTCTGGAATATGGATCCAAAATATCTGCTGAAACAAAACAACTTTGTTGCTCCATTGCCAATAAAATAATAATAATAAAAAGAATCAGCCAGATTTTCAAATGTGCACAGAAGGCACGTGCCTGCAAAACTTTATATTATAATATTCATAGCATAATTTTGTTTTCTTGCCTAATAGCATGTGACTGTAATTACCTGCTTGCATTCTCAAATCTTGGTTTATACAAGTATTCATGCATATTTGTGTATGCAAAATAGGAGCTCACAGTTGCTTACAATTGCAAATTTTGTAACTGTCTTCCATGTAAGAGCCACACAAAATATAGTGTTTTCTCCCTATTTTTTCTGTTTGACTTTTTATTTGTTCCCTCTGCTCTTTTTTGATTGAACCAGCAACAAAATTACCAAAATATTCATTAAAAGACTGTTTTAAATGACATTTCTAGATGACCACAGGCAAAAGTACCAGAAAACTTGTAAGGCAGCATGTTTTTGTGAAATTCAGATCATTTTGACAGATCAAAGAGTTTTGGAGAATTCGTATAAGCAATAATATTTTGAGCAGAGCTGGTAATATCATATTCACAAATAGTTCTATTTGATTTTTTCCTCTCAGTTCTTGAATACATTGTAAACATTTTCATACCAGCTGGACAGCACGGTAGATGATGAAAACAATATTAATAAAATGTATTACTGACAGATTGTTTTCATCAACTTGTGACTTATTTGTGATTTTTCTCTACAAGCTTCTTACATGAACTCTTGAAAACTGACACTTTTTAGAAAAAGCAAATTTTGTTGTACTTCATTTGTGGAGTAGTAAAAAATAGATATAACAGTTGTCTTACATGCTGGCTTGTTATCTATCACTCTGAGGCCAGATACACACATTACCCATAAACTGCCATAGAAGGAAAAACTGGGGCACCCCACAGCTCAGGGGCTACTTGGGCCACTGGCAGCTTACCCTCCTGCTGTAGGAGAGGTGGCGGGAGCAGGGGGGGAAGGATCGGGCCCTTTGCTGTAACAGTGACAAAGGCCCCTAAAGTGAAACGGTGGGTTTTTAATCGTCACAGTTAAAAACCCTCCATTTCAATTTAGGGGACTAAAACCCCATCACAGGTACAAGTGCCCAGTGACTGGAAATTGGTCTACACCCATAACCTAACAGAAGATCAGTGCACATAGACTGGTTTAAAAATGGTGGAACCCACTGCAAGATAGACCTGGATCAACATGGTATCTGACTTAACTGATTTAGGTTAGCTAAGTCTATAGAACTTCTGTACCAGATCCCCTACTGACTTAAGTTAGGTCACAGTCTGCTGCTATCCCAGGTTACTTTGTGGACCCTCATACTTATCCCCCACTCCAACCCCCACAGGGAAGCACCTCGGAACTGGGCTTGTGCTCAGCTGCTTATTTGCCTCTGAGCTCTCATAGAGCCAATGCAGCTCCAATGGGGGTTTTCTGTGTACCAAGCAAATTTCTTGATGCTTCATGGTTGTCTACATCCTGCAAAACACAAAGACAAAAAAAAGAGAGGTGTTCAACTACCTTTAGGTTAATTCATGTAATGGCATCACTTTTAACACTGTGGCTGCCTTTGCCCTGGCCCTTGCCATCTAGGCCTCCATTCTTTTCTTACTGGTATGGTACATCATATTATCATCTACTTGCTATGCTTGTGGTTGCAGTATAGGTCTCATTTGTCCATTCATTTATCTGTTAACATTCTTGGTTGGAGCTCGTATGGAGATTCCCCTCCTAGCTTCTTGAAGAGGCTGCTTCTTCAGCAGTTCTTTCTTATCAAAATGACAGATGCCCCAAGGTGCACCCTGCCATATATCTTTCCTCCTTGGCCTCCACCAAAGATTTTCTGTTGCTGTATGCTTCCTCTAACCTGTTCCCATCAAAAGGTGACCCACAAGGCAGTGGGAGCTAGAGTTTTCAGGGCTCTCTATTCAACTTTCCCTGAGGTGGCAACATATGACATTTTGTAGAGACTGCCATGCCACAAGTAGCTCTACCACATTAACCAGTCCCAGGAGGGTGTAGTTTTCAGGTCTTACCCAGGACCAATGTCTAACCTCTTCTGCCCTGATCATTTTCACCCCTCATGGGCACAGTCTCTCACTTCTGGGCTTCCTTGTCCCCCCCCGCCTTAGGCTAGTTGAGATTTCAAGTTTCCAGCTCTGGAAGTCTTAGCAGAGGTCTCCTTCAACTTTTTTACCCCTCTAGGGCCCCGCCTCTGGATTGCTAGACCCCTTGGTCCTTCAGGGCTCCTCCAGACCACTTCAGTCTCCAGCTGTGTTCCCCAGACTTAGACCCCTCTCTGGGTCCTGGGCCTACTTATGAAGCCAGGTCTAGAACAGTAGGCCTTAGCTATGGGACCAACCAGATTTGCGGGGAAGTAGTGGGAAAGCTAAAACCTCAACAAGGGGCAGAAGGCCTGGGGTGGCCTGGATAGGCAGGTACAAGCATCCTATTTGATGTGTGATTAAAAACACCTGCAAGCCATGGGGTATAATTTAAGATCAGGGCAGCCTTCTGTATTTTAATAAAAAATTACATCTATATGTGGTGGGAAAAGAAGGATGGACTGCCCCAAGAGCAGAGTGCAGTCAATTTTCTCGGTCTTTGGGGGCTTTACAGACATCCATGGGGATGGGGCCTTGTTACAGTCTCCTTCCCTTTCTTTTCTGCCAACTATGCTGGTCATCTGACTTCACTTGTGAAGACTGAAGTAAAAAAGACATTAAATATTTCAGCTTTCTCTGCATCAACCATAATTAGATTGCCCTCTGCTTTCTGTAAAGGGACCTGTGGTTTCTACTTACTTCTGACCCACTTGTAGAATCCCTTTTATTTCCTTTGTCAGGTACATCTCAAATCATGCCGTGACCTCCTAATTTTCTCTTTGCATACCCATGTGATACTCTTTTCCTCTTCCCTAATGATATGAACAAGATTATATTTTTTGTAGGATTCCTTTTTGGAGTTTCAATTCAACTCATTCAAGATACTGCAGTCTAGCCAGGCCTCAAGATGGGGAAAAGAATCACAATTTATTAATTTGTTTTATTTATCTAGAGGTATGTGACCAAACTCTTTCTTTCTATTGCCTGAGTGGTACAAAAGGAGCAGAAAGGGGAAAAGAATCCATCTTTGACATATCCATATATATTACATTCAGATATACATATCAATATAATATTGTTTATACACACATGCAACAGCCTGGATTGGATTCTGTCTTATAAAGCCAGAGATGTTCTGAAGAGTATTGTAATGTTATTATATATCAGCAAAAACAATCTCTTTTGTAGTTTCTGGGCACGTCTACACAAGCCTATTAATGCACAGTAATAAGTGCTGGAGCTTATTGCTTCAGAGATTATTGCTGCCAGACACATATCTGCCCATGCGCCTGGGATTGCTGCATGTTGAGCCTACGTGAAGCAACCCCGGGGATCAGCCTGCCAGCCCAGGGCTGCTCCCCAGGCTCAGTGTGCTGCAGAAGGGCTGCCTGGGGCATGTGGGAGCTTCAGTGTGGGGCTAGCCAGCAGG
The DNA here is from genome assembly GCF_052110815.1 of Crocodylus siamensis. Lineage (NCBI taxonomy): Eukaryota > Metazoa > Chordata > Crocodylia > Crocodylidae > Crocodylus > Crocodylus siamensis. The sequence goes on from NC_143397.1 coordinate 178,990,110, forward strand.
CATCCCTTGCACTGAAGCACCCTTGTGCCTCAGTCAGCCCCTCCAGCATCTACATATGCATGGCTGAGGAGTTTTAAAATTAGTTTACTCCAGCTTAATAGGGATGCATCTGTAGACACTAAGATGTTCACTGTGCAGCTGATTAGTTTACTATGCAGTAAATGTCTCATGTAGTTGTATCCTCTTATTGTTAATTTGGAGGGGATCAAGGCAGTGTCCACTCTCCTCTTTCTTCTTCACTCTCCATTTTGAATTACTAGTTTCCTTAAGTTTACAAATCAGGAGCCAATACACTTGCATTTGGACTATATGTCTGGGCATAAATTGTGGGAGAATTCTTTCCCCATACTCCCTGTAGCAGGGAATCTGGTGAGCTTAATCACCTATGTATTATACTGGCTACCTCAGGGTCACTGAGTTTTCATGACAAGTATGCAAGGCTGATATCCACAGACACCATTTACAAAGTCATAGTTTGACAACTTTTATCTGATTGTGGTATATAAGGGCCACGGGTTTTTGTTTGTTTCCCACCCCCTTTACTTCACTAGGACATATCTAATAATTGTTGGCAAATCTTGATATTTTGTCATCTGTGGCACTTTTGTGCTGAAGGATCCTTCCTACTCATTGGGCAGGTCTACACATACAGTGAAGCATGACTACATTTAATGAATTTAATGTGCATTGAGATAATTCACATTAAGTGATTTTGGCAGGTGTCTACACACCTGGAGGTGGTACTAAAGTTAGTTCCAAGTCCCTGCAGCCCTGCCATATGCCCCCGTGGCCACCGGGGGGTGGGGGGTGGGGGAAGGCTCCAGCCTCCAGCTACATGGCTGACAGCACTTGGCAGCCATGTTGAAGCCAAAGCCAGTTGCCAGTACCTAGCAGCCATCTGAGAAACTGATCCCTGGCCATCCCCTTCCTGGCTCAGGAGCTTTATGCCCAGCACAGAGGCAGCGTGCAACAGATCACTCCTTGCCCACCATGACTCCCCACACCAGGGCTGCTCCAGTCCCTGCCCCTGCCCCTGCCCCTGCCCCTGCCAGTGATGACTACACATTCCTGCTGGCGCTGGCCACAGCAGCCCTCACCATCCCTAATCCCATGATAGATATACACCCACCAGCAGGAGCCAGGACACTGGCTGTGGGAGGCTCTGCCTGCCCCACTATCCACTCCAGCCCACCTGCCCCACCAGACATACAGCCCCTGACATCTGCCTACCCCTAGCACCACTCTCAGGACTTACACATGGGTGAAACAAAACAAACTTAATTACTCTCACAACACCCATACCCATCCCTCCTCTGCTCAGCAGACAGAACTTTCTTCCCTCCCTCAACCAACAGAGACCCTATCAACCTCCCCACCCACCAACATTAAAAAACCCTCTTACAAGTGGCAAACAATACTCAAGGGGAAACCTATTTACAATATTTTTGGTCTTCAAGCCCAGGTTAGGGGGCTGTTAGGGTGGGGCAGAGGGAGGAGGGGTTAGGAGACAGGGTCCCAGGGCAGGTGCCCAGCACTCCAACCCCTGGATGTTCCTTGGGGCTGCCCCCTAGTGGCATGGCAGACCCAACACTAAAGTTAGTGCCAGGTCATGTCTACTCATGTATTAATGTGCATTAAATAATTGTGACTAAATTTGCTACCTGTATTTGCGGGTATCAGATTTGGGTGTGATTAGCCTAAGTTAAGGGCGTGCAAATGTAGACACATGGCTGTAATGTGCATTAACTTAGGCTAATATTTATTAATGCATCTCATGTAGATGTGCCCATTTAGAACTAGACTGTGCTATAGAACTGTACAGTAAAATATGGCACAGAGCAACAACTCCACATCTGGGAGAAAAAGAGGAAGCATAGTACATGGGAAGTTGAAGTAAAAAGGAAAAATGCTACAATATTTCTTTAAGGTGCTCTATACATTCTGCTAATGCCGCAGTAGTCCATGTTGTTAGCCAGTTCTGGGAGGGTACAGCCACAATTCTACCTATTCCTACCTCTTCTCAGGGTTGAGAGGTGCCCCTCGACTCTTGATACTGTACAGAGGGAGAAGGTTTCAGACCCTCTCCCAACTTTTTTATTGCTGTATTGCTATTATTATATGCATCTTCACTAAAAACCTCCCTAACTTTAATCCTTCTTATAGTTTAATTTATTTAAAAACAGGTTAAATTCTGATTTCTGTGGGACCCACTGACACTTTTTATTCTCAGTCTATTACTCATTGTCCATTTGAGAGTTCTGTGATTTCATTTTTAAATTTGTGCGTTATCAGTTTTCTCAGTAGGGTGATATATGCTTTCATCCCTGTCTTGCTATCTTTTAATATAAAAAGCAGAACAGAGAATCTTTCACTTAATCCTGTAGTATGGATATGAATGTTGTGCATGTATAATAAGAAGCTCCCTCCCCGCACCTTTTTACAAAGCCCACTCCCTTCCCAAACTTACATATTTGAAATTCTTCACAGCAGCTATTCCTGATAACACTTAAAAAGTGATTATATCTGTTGTCAATTTGGATAAATTATTAACATCAAAGCTACCAGAAAGCTCCCTGACATTACATTTTAAGCTTCCACTGGCAGAGGAGGAAGGAGGTGGAGGGAAGAGGGTGAAGTAGGGATGGGGGAAATAAGAATGTTATGTATATGAAAAATAACTAATTAATTAAAAAAATACTTCAAACTTTAGTCAGTATTTGACATGTTTTCCTATTTTCCCTCATGGCTCCAATGCTCACTGCATTGCTACAGCAACCACGTGAGTGGAGGGTGGGAAGGTCTTAAAGTCAAAACTGGGGGCGGGGAGGGGGGAGAGAAAGCAAATGCCTTCTGTACGTGCCTCACTTATCCCCACCAGCTTCAACAGTGAGCCAGTATAGTCACCTTTCACTTAACAACAGCTTGCAGCTATTACGGTTTATTCAGCAAGGAATTTCTGAAGGGATGTATAAAACAAGAATTTATTGAATTCTAGGAGATGAATGATGAAGATAAATTGGGGTATGTCTAAATGAAATTAAAAATTATTACTTGTACAAAATTCAGAGTGTGGCTGGCTGTACCACCAAATTTGCAGTTAACAATATTAGGAATTAAAGGTATGTAACTGATAAAGATGGATGTCTTACTTTTTTTTGTTCCAACCTGTGCAGTTTAAAATAAATATTATAATAATTGATCTCTCTGAATGATGTGCATGTGCTAAATGATGCTTGATGTATGGCACTGACTTCCTGCTTCTGGCACTGATGGATGAGCATAGCCTTCCTATAATGAAAAGATGGTCAAACTTTCAATTACACATATCGCACCACCACAGATGAAGCTCAATGAAAATAAATTTGATACTCTACCGCTACCACAATTCTAACATTAGCACTGACTGAAAACGTTTCATCTATACTTGGTACAATGAAATAGGTATCATTTTATATTAATATTCTACTATATTATTCTGTGGCATTAAAAGTAATGCACACCTTTTTATTTCAGAACATTCATTTCATTACATATGTTGGGCCCAATCCATTATTGGGACTAGTGGAGGGTAGCCATGCCCCACTGGGAGCCCCCAGTTGAATTCTGCCTCCAGAAGGAAAAATTGCACCCTAAACTGTCGAGCTGAGAAAGAATACGCCTGACTCCACACACTTTGGGACAGGTCATACTTCCCTCTGTAATGCCCAGTTATTTCCGCCAACCAGTTAATAAGAGAAACGGAATATGGCTGTGTCTTGTTTTCTCCGTATAACTGAATTTTGCCTATACCTGGCAAGTTAAGCTGCCAAGGTTCAACTGTGGGGTGTAATGTGTGAACAAAGCACTGAAAGGAGGGACATAAATAAATTATTGCAAGAAACATGAGAAGATATGGAATTCAACAGTTTATATTACCTTTGCTTCATGAGTGATTATAGTTTTCAACAATAACAGTAGAAAACTACATCAAGAGACAAACGCATAGGACTAAAATGAAGTACTCTTGTGAGATGTGTCCTTCTCTGCCCTTCCTATCCCAGGCAGCTTTGAGACTACAATTGTATTATGTGAGCGGGCCTGAGAGAGGGGTGACAATACCACTTTCTGAGCCTGCAACTGGTAAATTGTTTTGGACTTTATCAATGGATTTATTGATTGGCATTTGTTGTAGAGATAGTAAAAATGACTTGCAGGTTATTTTGTTTATCCTTACTCTCTTAACTTCAATTAGATCCACTATGTGGCCAGAAGAACTATTAGTACAAGAAGCCACCAGTGTTGTACCATGCTGGTTCTGAGATCATCAGCCAAATTATGAGACACAGCATCCGTACACACACCAAAGTCATCAAGAACAACAAGTATTGTGGGCTCTATTATAACTGCTGCCCTTTAAGAATATCTCTGGCTCAAGCAACCAACAGAAGTCTATCAGAACTATCACAGCTACCACAGTTTTCTTGTACAGAACATGTCCTTGAATAAGAGAAGCACCATGTTTTTGAAAAGCAGTTTGAATAAAATAAAGATCTCTCCTTGCTTCTGCATCAGAAGCCTCTGCCAGAGGAAAAGAATGCCCACAGCTGAAAGTTAGGGAGCCCTATGTGCAGCATTGCAGCACTACTTTTACTTTCCCCCAGCAGAGGCAGAAACTGCAGTTACCCTATTTCCTTGCTTCTAATGCATAGCCCAACTTCCAGCAGATGTATGTTGGGACAAAAAAAGTGTGTTCGAGGCAAGAAAATACTGAAATCAGACCAGTAGTCTTTCCAGTGCAGTATCTTGTTTCTAGTACTGAAAGCTCAAAAAAAATTATTCAAGAAAGGGGATAGTATACAAATATAGAACAGGCAGTTCTTAGGGGAGATTAATTCTTTGCTTTAGAGTTTTGGTTTAAGTTCAATCCTGCCTGACTCAATGTGCTCAATGGGTGGGGTTAGTGCCCAGTGAACTCCTGAAGGGCAAAAACCCAAATGCCTCCACTGACCAAGGTCGGGGGGAGACTGGGTGCCTAGGTGCACTTCTGGTCTACCCAGAAGCCTGGCTAGGGATGAAGCCAAAAGCCTGTAGAGGGGTTGGCAGGGACACAAGTGTACTACCATGGGCAACTGGTGCCACCTTAGTCGGTGGGGTATGTGCCTCCCCAGTGACCAGTTAGCGACTGGGGGGAGGAGATCCTCCCATGGCTTGCTGACTGGCGGGGAGGGGGCCCCTGTGGTCGACTGCACTGACTGGGAAGCAGCTGCAGTGCTCCCAGAAGTGGCTGCAGCACTTCAACCAGTGCTCCCACCCCCCGACTGGTGCTCGCAGGGGGGCCACCAGCACTCCTGCCTGCCCCCCCTTGCCCATCACCTAAGCAGGGAATGCAGCCTGCCAGGGGGTGCACCAGCACTCTCAGGGTGTGCACATGCACCCCTGTGCATCCCCTACTCATCGCCACTGGGTGTTACAGTGTGGGGATAGCCAGTAGGCAGACCCCCACACTGTACACCCTCATACCCCAGTCAGCCCTGGTCACTGTCTATATGTATGTTGCAGCAGATTAAATAACTCCACTGTTGAATAGTACTTAGGGTAGTACTGCCCAACACATGACAGATTTAATTAGTTTACTCCAGCCTAATGGCACCACTCATGTAGATGGTAACGCTTAGCTGTGGAGTTAATCAGGCAATTCCACAATAATTGTTTTGTGTAGATTTACCTACTAGGTATTAAGTACTTAAACCGGTCTTATTTGGGCCAGATATGGAGCTACTGGGTCTCTGGTTATCTATGCATAGCCAAAATTCCCTTCTTGGTTTAAGCTATGGACAGCACAGTAATATTTTTTCTAACAATAGGAACCAATTAGTAATCTCACTGTTAACTGATATCCACCACTTAATATTATTTTTTGTTGAATATTAAATGATTCAGACTGCCAGACAAAGGGCCAGTTTATGCACTCATTTACACACATTCAAGTCTTTATATGCCAATAAAGAAGATGATAGTCTGATACTATGCCTGCATCACATTGTAGTCTCAAAACTCTTTGAACTTTGTACAGTTGAACCATACAGGTGCCAGTAATATAACTAGGGGGGCTTGAGGAGAACACCCAACTCAAGTGTCAGGTTAGAGAGCGTGTCAGAATTGCACCCATGGAAGTATTTGCTATGCAGATGCATCCCTGTGCTGTCCAGCTGTGCAGTCCTGCACACAGTATTGTATGGAGGGTTAGGGGGAGGAGAGCACAATGGTACCTCCCTTGGATTTTTTCCATGGGAGGCATAGCTCCACTCCCCACCATCTCTAGATATGGTACTGGGTGAGAACAGGGCAAGAGGGGCCACCTGAGGAACCCACACCATGGGGCTGCTGCAGGGAGCAGGAAGCTGTGCCTCCTATGGCAAAAATCCCATGGAGTTTTTGGTCCCCCCTCCCCATGTACACTAAGAGGGCTGCCTGGTTCTGTGCTGGGTGGTATGGGGCTGTGCCTACATAGTAAAAACTTCTGGGGGAGGTGGGGACAGAATTGTGGTACCTCTGCTACCAGAGCAGTAAGCTTGCTGCTCAGTTATAGATTTCATAGATTTCATAGACATTAGGGCTGGAAGGGACCTCGGGAGATCATCAAGTCCAGCCCCCTGCCCAAAGGGCAGGAAGTCAGCTGGGGTCATAGGATCCCAGCAAGATAAGCATCCAATTTACTCTTGTACCCATGCTACTATAGCAGCAACAGCTACCAGAGTACAGAGAGAGTTGGAACTTTACCTAGGGTGCTGCAGGAGCTTATTACACCTCTGCTCTGTGAACACAGTATTTACTTTCACCTTTAGTTAATAGCAGAGCATATCTGACTGCTTTTCAATACATGTATCCCATATTTCATCTAGGTTTGTCTTAATTGTGTCATAGTGTGTGAGTTTCTTTTAGTATGTAGTACTGCAATAGGTACAGCTTCAAATAAATGCAAATATACCGTAATAATCCCAGAGATACATGTTCTGGAAAACTTGTGTGCAAGGCATTTGAACAATTTGCAAGGACTCATGAGAAATGCTTATAGCTAGCCTGAATATATATTGTTAAATTTGTCCAATAATAGATATATAATTATTGAACTATGATGATGGTGTTGACACGGAGTGCTGCCAGGGCCCCTGCCCGGGGGGGCGCAGCCTTCCTGGGGCTTGTCTGAGGCCTCCACCCAGACAGAGCCCATGGGGGGGGCTGGCATCCCCCAACCCCCTGGCCTGAGGGGAGCTGCCCAGCAAGGCCTGGGGCGCAGGGACTGGAGACCCCCACACCTGTCCTGCAGGTGCCCACCTTAGGTGGTGCAGGTGAGGGAGCTCCAGGAGGAGGTTAGCAAGCTGAGGGGAATCAGGGAGGCAGAGGAAGAAATTGACAGCTATTTTCTTTCCCTACAGGGTTGTACGACCAAGGACGATGCACCTCAAGATGAGCCCTCCACTGCTAAGTGGCAGACGGTCACCTCCCGTGCCAGGGCTGCTCAAGACATGGCAGCACCAGCTCCTACAGTCCAGCTGGAGAACAGGTACGAAGCTCTGGCAGCCCTGGAGGAGGAGGACAGAGAGGACGAAACCGGGGAGGAGGCAACTCCACGCACACTGTGTTCCGTGAAAGCTGAAGGAGGCAAGAAGGCCAGGAGGAAGAAGCGTCGCATGATCGTCATTGGTGACTCCATCCTGAGAGGTATGGAGGGCCCCATCTGTCGCCGGGACCCCTCGGCACACGAGGTATACTGCCTACCTGGAGCGAGGAGTCAGGACGTGAAAGGGACGCTCCAGACCATAATCCAGCCCACCGATTATTACCCCATGGTCCTAGTCCATGTGGGCACTAACGATGCGGCCAGGAGGAGCCCTGATCACCTGATGGAGGACTACCATGCTCTGGGGTGTGTGAAGGAGATGGGCGCACAGGTGGTTTTCTCTTCTATCCTGCCAGTGAGTGGACAAGGCAGACGGCATGAAACGTGCATTGTGGAGACCAACTGGTGGCTACAGGAATGGTGCTTCAAGGAGGGCTTTGGCTTCCTCAGCCACGACTGGCACATCACGACGAAAGACATGCTGGGATGGGATGGGCTCCACCTTTCCCCTAAACGTAAGTGTGTGTTCTCTTCTAGGTTGGCGGACCTCCTCCAGTGGGCTTTAAACTAGGCTCGTCGGGGGAAGGGGAAGATGAGGGCGGAGGAAACATCAGACTGCCAGACCAAACAGCACCCACAACTACAGCCCAGCCCAGACCAACGAGCGTAGCAAACAAACAGGTAAAAAAGAGGGCCCAGGATAACGCTGGGACTAGGGGGTCAGTACACACACCCACAGGAGGCCTCAAATGCCTCTACACAAATGCTCATAGTATGGGCAACAAGCAGGAGGAACTCACCCTCCTGCTGTCTGACACCAGCCTGGACATAGTGGGGATTACGGAAACGTGGTGGGACAAAACGCATGATTGGGCGGTCAATGTCAAGGGCTATAGGCTGTACAGGAAGGACAGGATAGGAAAGAGAGGTGGGGGCGTGGCACTGTATATTAAGGAGGAATACACATCCTCGTTAATTAGCAAGGAGTCAGAGGAGGGGCACTCTGAAGTGCTTTGGGTTAGAGTACAAGGCAGTCGAGGGGAAAGGGACTTAATGGTGGGGGTCTACTACAGACCTCCCAACCAGGGAGAAGAGCTTCACCAGGAATTCTTGGGTCAGCTCACAGAGGTAGTGAAGGCTAAGGATGTGGGTAGTCATGGGGGACCTGAATTTCCCGGACATCTGCTGGGAAGAACAGTCAGCCAGGTCTGAATGCTCACGTAGGTTCTTGGCCAGAGTTCAGGACCTCCATCTAACCCAAGAGGTGCACAGCCCCACCAGGGGGGACGCCTTGTTGGACCTAGCGCTGGCCACGGGTGATGACCTGGTGAGGGGGCTGCGGGTGCTCGAGCACCTGGGCAACAGTGATCATCGCCTGCTGGAATTCACCCTCCAGCACAAGGTGGCAAAAGCATACAGTAAGGCAGTGGCCCTAGATTTTAGGAGGGCAGACTTCAACAAGCTAAGGAGGATAGTTGGAGAAGTGCTGAGGTCCCGGAGGGGAGGGGAGCCAGGTGTCCAAGGAGAGTGGTCGCTCCTTAAGGAGACGATCCTCCAAACCCAAAGGGAGGTAATCCCAACGAGGATCAAAGGGATCAGGAGAGCACACAAGCCTCCGTGGCTTACCAGAAGCATCCGGGAATGTCTCCTTGCTAAAAAGGAGGCTTATACCCAATGGAAAGAAGGGGTCATCACCAGGGAGGACTATTCTGCAGTTGCTCGGGGATGTAGGGGGGTAGTTAGGAAGGCCAAGGCAGAGATGGAACTGGGGCTAGCTTCCCAGATTAAGGACAATAAGAAGTCCTTTTTTAAATACATAGGGGGTAAAAAGAATGTCCCGGGTAATGTGGGGCCCTTGCAGGATGTCATGAGAAACTTGGTCGTCACACCAGACGGCAAAGCTAACATGTTTAATGATTTCTTTGTCTCCGTCTTCCTAAGTAGGGACCAGAACAGCCACCTCCCTGCTGGGCACCCTTCGGCCCCGGAGGAGGCACACCTGGGCCACGGGTTAGTGAGGATTTAGTTAGGGAGCTTCTGGAGGGGTTGGATGTATTCAAGTCAGCCGGTCCGGATGATCTCCACCCTAGAGTTCTAAAGGAACTGGCCGAGGTCATTGCAAGTCCCCTGGCACGGCTTTATGAGGACTCGTGGTGCTCTGGTGAGGTACCGGAGGCCTGGAAGAGGGCCAACGTGGTCCCCATCTTCAAAAAAAGCAGGAGGGAGGACCCGGGAAACTATAGGTTAGTTAGTCTTACCTTGATACTAGGCAAGCTGTTCGAGAAAATTATGCTGGCACACTTCCAGGAGGGGCCAGCAGGGGACTGCATGCTTAGGGGCAACCAACACGGGTTCATCAGTGGCAGGTCGTGTCAGACCAACCTGGTGGCCTTTTACGATCAAATCACCAGATCATTAGATGCAGGGGTAGCAGTGGATATAGTCTTCCTGGACTTCCGGAAGGCTTTCAACACTGTCTCTCACCCCGTTCTCATTAAGAAACTGGGAGGCTGTGGTGTAGACACCCACACAGTCAAATGGGTCGCCAGTTGGCTGGAGGGCCGCAGCCAGAGGGTGGTAGTGGATGGGTCCTTCTCAACCTGGAAGGACGTGGGCAGTGGGGTTCCGCAGGGCTCGGTCCTCGGGCCCACGCTGTTCAACATCTTCATCAGCAATTTGGATGAGGGGATAAAAAGCACCCTGTTCAAATTTTCTGATGACACTAAGATGTGGGGGGACGTGGGCACATTGGAAGGATGCAACAGGCTACAATCAGACCTAGACAGGTTACAAGGGTGGGCGGATGAGAATTGGATGGGTTTCAACACAGACAAGTGCAAGGTGATGCACCTCGGGAGGAACAACCGGCACCATACCTACAGGTTAGGGAACTCCCCTCTTGTCAGCACGGGGGCGGAAAGGGATCTGGGGGTCATCATTGACTCCAAGATGAACATGGGCTGGCAGTGTGGGGAGGCTGTTAGGAAGGCCAACTGCACCTTGTCATGCATCCACAGATGCATCTCGAGCAGGTCCAAAGAGGTGATCCTCCCCCTCTATGCGGCACTGGTCAGGCTGCAGCTGGAGTACTGCATCCAGTTCTGGGCGGCGCACTTCAAGAGGGATGTCGACAGTATGGAGAGGGTCCAGAGGAGGGCCACTCGTACGATCAGGGGACAACAGGGCAGGTCCTATGAGGAGAGGCTGTGGGACCTGAACCTGTTCAGCCTCCAAAAGGGAAGGCTGAGGGGGGATCTTGTGGCCTGTTATAAACTAGTCAGGGGGGATCAGCAGGCATTGGGGGAGTCACTGTTCCCCCGAGCACTGCCAGGAGTGACCAGGAATAACGGTCTCAAGCTGGCAGAGGGTAGGTTTAGGTTAGATATCAGGAGGCGCTACTTCAAGGTCAGGGCGGCTAGGGTCTGGAACCAGCTTCCAAGAGAAGTGGTGCAGGCTCCTACCCTGGGGGTGTTTAAGAGGAGGTTAGATGAACACCTTGCTGGGGTCATTTGACCGCAGTATTCTTTCCTGCCATGGCAGGGGGTCGGACTAGATGATCTGCCCAGGTCCCTTCCGACCCTAGAAACTATGAAACTGTAATATAAAAATGATTCCTTGAAAGTATATTTAAAAGTTTTTTAAGACATTTTCTATACAATGTGTTATTTTGATCCTAATGTCATAAATGAAACTAAAATCACTGCTAACATACTCATGCACCTAGAAAAAAAATATTATGAAGAACTTGACTAATACCCATTGGTGTCATTCTTATTTAAAATAAATACTTAGAATGATACACTCAGACAAAGACTAAGGGGTGATTTATCTGCTTTGGTATCTGAATTTTCCATAAACATATGCAGCTTCTCTAATATAAAAGAAAAGTTAATACAGTGTACTGGGGAAAGAGACCTGCTGAGATATTTTTCAGAGTTTTGCAAAGAACATTATCTAATGGTAATCTGCTCAATAGCGATATTCAAGACTGTCAAAATGAGTTGAAGGAGATGTAAAACTACTGATGTTAAACAAGTATATATCATTTCAAGAGTATTTTATCAGCAATGTAATCCAATATCAATTTACATCTGACCTTCTAGTGTAATGAGCCATTCCTAGATAGTTTTGCATGCCAGTGTACTTCTATCAGAGCACTACAGCAATAAGAAACTACTGAGAATTGCTTTAAACAGTGTTATTTTATAGTTGATTGCTTCAAAACTGAAAAGGCTAAATATGAAGAAACAAGTATATTAAGAATTTTGTTTAGGCACATTATTCCAAAAGCTACACCAAGTAGGGACAACAGAGACATATTTTACTTTTAATTTGATTTCTGTTGACAATGGAGTACTAGAGCACAGCAAAAGGAATATATATTCTACAAAAAGTTGTGAAGAAGTGTAAAACAAATCACAAGCAAACACACACATTTATATATGTATATACGAGGATATTTCAGAAACCAATGCTAAAACAGCTCCTCATGTGATAGGTATGTGATAAAGTGAGAAACTACACAGCATCAGAAAATGCTGATGATGGCTGTGACACACCGTGATCCCAGGTATAGTCAGATGAGCCTTTGAGATACTCTTCTGGGGTGTTCTCACACCTCCAGGGCTGCAGCTACAAATCCTTCTCTCCCATTTGCTACAGGACTACTACTCAGTAAGTGGCTACTGAGAAGCTCCACAAGTCAACTGCTTGACCTAGAGTGCCTCAGATTTACCTGCCTCACCTAGGTCTTGCCACCTTTGGCAGAGGGGATTTTGCCAACCAAAATAATCACACCCTTGTCCAGTCACATGCTCAGAATGTTACATCTCCCTTCCATAGAAGAGGCCTGACTGTATGGTCAAATGCTGTGAAAACACACTTATTCTTGACTATAAGTAAGTTATAAAAGTTAACAAAAAGATTGATTATAAAAACAAGAGCAAACATAAGAAATCAGTAACCATAATCTGAGATACAGACAGAGATATAGGGGTGAACAAACAAAATGAAATATTGCAACAATAGTCTGATATTATTGGTCACCTTAAATGCAGTTTTAGCTCAGCTCAATAGGTTAGAAAGCAGCTCCTCCCTCTGACTCTCTTGTCAGAGCTTTCTGCAACTTTTTAAAATATCTAGTCTGTTAGGTGAGGTCCTAAAGTCATTCCCTGTACCCAGGGAAACTGAATACAAGCACTTGCTCCCCTGGCAAGACTTAAGTATGGCTTCTTATCTAGCTGTTGGATTCTTGGGGAGCCTATACTCTGCATATAACTTCCTGCCCCCCAACGGAGTATCTATTTACCACACCACAAGTCTTTCTTGATCTAATTGCCTGCCAATGCATGTTCTTTGGAGTTTGGGGTGGGGAGAGGGCTTTTAATTAGAGTGGTTCCTGGAGAGCCGCTCTAATTAAAATGCCTCACCATCACATGTATTAAGCCCCTGTGGATTTAAAAATGGCTGTGGGATGCTTTATCTAAACCTCATTTTGAAGAGTTTTAGATAAAGTGCCCCCAAAATATTGTGGGTTCATGACAGCAGCATTATTGTATGCAGTCATCATTTTACACAGAACATACATGCGACTCTAGTGAGCACATGAACAACATGGCCCAGCAGCTGTCATATGCACCGATGAGCTGTGTTCTGCCATTCATTTTTTGTGAGCCAAAGGTGTGCCACGTACTGAAATTTACTGTAGGATTGTGGAACAATATGGCAAGAACTATATGGCCTAATAGAAAGTCTATGAGTTGGTGGTGAAGTTCAAGAATAGCTGCATGTTTGTAGTGAATGAACCCCAGCAAGGTAACCCACTTCCCAAAAAAATACACACACAACATTTCTCTGGCAAGGTCTCTCTCATCATGTTCTGGGATTGCATGGAGCCATTCCTTATCCACTTCACAGAGCACTGGGTCATGATTAACAACAACACCTACTGCCACAATCTCCCAAATTACTTGAAGCCAGCTATTCAGACCAAACAGTTATGGAAAACTCAAGTAAAGTGATCCTCTTCAGCACAAAAATGTAAAACTTGCACAGTGTGTGGGTGACCATCAAGATTTTTCATGGACTGGTCTTTGAAATGTTACCACATCCATCCTACAGTCCTAATTTAGACCCAAGTACTTATCTCCTGTTTGGACCACTGAAAGTCTTCTGAGTCTTCACGGGCACAGATTTGCTAGTGATGTTGGGGTATAATTCATGGTACAAAGTGGTTGTCACAGCAAACAAAAAGCTTATTTGTGAATGGTATCGAGAAACTTGTGGCTTACTGAAATACCTTTGTTGCAAAACAGGGTAACTATGTAGACAATTATGTAGTCTAGTAAATTATCATTGCAACCACAGCAATTTTTCAAATTTTCTGTTAATTTCTGAAATTCACTTCCTTTTCACTCCCACAGCTGAGTAGTGCCTTTCTTTCCCATTTCCAATTATTTCTATTTCTTTACCAGCTTTAAATGTCTGGCAAACATTGCCAGATCAGACCCCAAACAGTTCACCCGGAATCTCTCTGTTGCCCCTTGCTCAGCCTGTTGCATATGATCAGTGTGATCCCATCTTTGATGAGGTGGAGCTAGAGCAGGTTGCCTTGCACCTCATCTGCATATAAACTTTTGGAAAATCTCAGGACTCATGATGAAAGCATCCAGTTCCAGTCATGAGTGAGGGGCTAGTTAATACCTGGATCCTTTGTGGTGGGAGAGGCGAGTATCTGGTAGGGCTGTGCAAAGCTTGTCGCTGATTGGATTCAGTGGAGATTCAGCCCAATTCGGCGGCCAAATCTCCAAATCTGAATCGAATCAGGAGACCATTTAATCTGTAAAAAAAAGACCTTGTGATGCCTTAGGTTTCCTAAGGCCAGTCACATAATGGATCTCTCATGTGGGGAAATCTTTGGCCACATACAGTTTTTAGTGTCTGGGATATTTTGTGGGGTTTTTTGTTGTTGTTTCCTTACTAAATCACTGTACTAGTATTTGGAGGTGTGCTATTCAATGCAACTTCCACAAGCAGGATTTTTATGTTGCCACCCAGCTAGGGATCCCCAAGAACAACAGGATCATTTGGGTTGGTTTTAAAAAATGGAATTGGCATTATGCATTTGCTTTAGAGGAGAAGGACCATCTAGATCAGGTGTGTGTTATTTGGTAGCTTCATCAACAAGTAGACATTGCAGGGGCTCAGCCTCTCCCTCCCCAAGTATCTTCCCCAAGTAAAGGCAAATGTAAGCAATTTACAGAGCTCTCACAGCTTCCTGCAAAGGATGCACAGGTACACAGGATATATTTGTCTGAGAGACAGAATTTTTCTTCAGGGAGACAGCGTATTATTAACAGTAGATCTGTAAGGGGTCCAGGTTTTCAACTTTGCAGGACATTCAGAGAGTTCAAAAAACTTTCCATACTGAAACAAGAAAAAAAACAAACAAATAGATTTGTCCAAGAAACTAATTGCAAGAAAAAGGGAAAGAAAATTAAAGGTAGCTGAAATATCTCATTCTGTTTTTATCTTTTGTTTTATATTCTACAATATAAAGTAGAATAATTTAAATGCAAAATCACTTCATAATGGGATACTGATACACTTTATTGTAAGTGTCAAGAATTTAGACACATTATCAGACTGCTCCAATTTCCTAAATGGCAATATGACATTTTCCAATCTGAAAACATTCTATCAGAAAATTTCTGGCATGTGCCAATTACCAGTTTTCCCTGTTTGTTGCCAAGAAAAGTCTTGGTGCTTTTTTTGTGCTTTTACTTTGTGGATGACATGTCCTTAGTTGCCTACATGTCAATTAACATCGCCAATCCATTGAAATCTTCCCATGAGATGCAACTTATATCACAAGCCACTGTTGTTGTTCCTCCTTTGAATATGAAGATGACCATAACATCACTGATTGGTTTGGTTTCTGTGAACACGTGAATGGTTGATCTGGCCAATTTATGCTTTTAACTATTTGCAGCGCACTGAGTAAGAACACACTTCCGGTTGCTTGATCAACAGCAGACATGCTGCTGTTATGAGATTTATGGTGTTTGCATCTCTGCTCTGCGTCAGTGCTTCTTCTCCACTCATAGATGGCAGCTCCAGTGTGGATGAAGCTATGCCAGGTGGAATAATCATGAGTGAGAACTTCCCAGGACTTCAGATTAATGTTGAGATGTTTCAAGGATGACTTGAGGGAGTCCTTGAAATGTTTCTTCTGGCCTCATTGAGAGCACTGGCCCTCCTTTAGCTCACCATAAAAGGTCTTCTTTGGCAGTCACTCATCCAACTTCCTGGTGATGGATGCTTTTTGAACATGGCCTGCCCATTTCATCTGTGATTTCATCAACATAGTGTGGATGCTTGGAATGCCTGCCAATCTGAGAACCTCAATGTCTGGGACCTTGTCTTGCCATCTTAGCCTCATCAGTTTCCTCAGAGACCTCATACAAAAGTGGTTCAGCTTCATAGCATGGTGTCTGTACACTGTCCAGGTTTCACATGAATACATCAAAATTGGCACAACCACTACAAGTTTGGCAGAAGGCAGGGGAAAGTGGCACCTTAAAGACTATCTCATTCAGAAAGGCATAAACTTTGGTAGGCAACAGCCTATTTCATCAGATGCCTGCCTTCTACCTAACTTCAGGCTAAAACAGATAATTACCTTTCACTAGAAGTTTGCAAGCCATATTTTTATGTTATAATCAGACCTAATTGTTAAAAAAGCATGAGTCTAGCCTTTAAAAAATATTGGATTTTAAAATCAAGAAACTGTCCTTTTTATTTATCTTTGCTTTCTGAGCATTTAAGTTTTAAAATTTACATCTTCCAGCTCTTCTCCACAGCTATGGACCAGAAATTCACTTTTTAGTCTTAAATGAAAGTTACAATTTTCACATAGTCACCTGACTTGAGGAGCTGATATAAGGGAGGGTAGTGGGATGGAAGAGACACAGGAGGAAAGAGAGACAAATATCACTTGGCTCATCATAAAAATCAAAAGAGTTGGTAACACTGCTTTTATTATGGGCCAGACTGCAAACCTTCCTTCATGCCCATAGAGATTGATAAATCCCATTCTTACACTCCTGCAGTCAATATCCCTTGGATAGTACCATGATGGAGAAAAGCTGTGATCCTCCTCCATCCATTTTGCATGTGGTGCATACGGACAGGTACTGAATACAGGCTTTGGGTCCAGTGCCTGCCAGTGCACCTGACTGAACACCTTTGACACTGTAGGGGAAAGTAATTTAGTCCTGGAACAAAATTACTTGTATGCTGTGCATGTGGTTATGGTGACACATAGTCCTATACATGAATCTATTTTACAGGCATATTTTTGTCAGAAACCATATTCTTTCTTTTGGATACAATTCTGACTCTAGTTATTGGTAGGTTCTGAGTGCCTCAAAATACATGAAACATTTATCTTAACCTGTTAGGGAGGGAAATGCTAGTATTCCCATTTTACAGATGGGGAACTGGGGCAAAGAGAGGCCTCAGATTTGGATAAGGAAGTTGGTACTTAAATTGCATTTTGATGGACTTCAGGCACCTACTTCCTTGTGAACAATCCATTAAGCAATACTTAAATGCTCAGGTGTCAGACAAGTGCTAAGATGAAAATATACTTAGTTGCCTTAAATTCAAAAAGTGAACATGCTCAAAATTGCTGCCCTGGCAATCTGAAAAGTTAAATGCTGAAAACCAGTTAAGGCTGCTGGGGATTTCCAAAGTGCATCTGCACCTAAAGCACTCTCAGAGACCTGATCAGAGCATGCATAACACATGGTAACAGCAATGATAATTTCAGTATTCATAGGCTCTTTAATTGGAACCATGGTGAGTCATGGCGGTGCTTGCCTTCTGCATAAATGCCTAGGGCACTTATATGTGTGCTCCAGGAGTCAGAGAGGGGTAGAAGGGAAGGGGGTACTTTAATCAGAACAGCTCCTAGAGCCACTCAAAGTGCCCAGAGCATCTAATGCATCAGCATCCCCACACTTCAAAATGACAGCGGGGGCACTTTAACTAAAGCATATCAGAGCAGTTTGCTGCTCATGTATAGGCACCCTTAGTGGTTATGGAATTCACCCAGAAAGTAGGGGACCTGGTTTTTTAACTCTGCTTATCCCAGTGGGAGGGTTACACCTAACTGGCTATGGGTAAGGCTGGGCTGAAGTCATGCTTCATCCTTCCTGCTGAAGCTTGACCACTGATTAGAATTGCATAAAAAACTTCAGGGCCAGAAGATGCCCAAGGAAGAGTGAGATTTGATTTCTGGCTTCTGGTCCATGTTTCAAATGCTGTTCATGGCTAGGGACAGAAGATACACACAAACCAGTTTAAGTGATCAGAAACTTGTTTAAACCTGTAACAGAATTTAAGTTCAGTGCACATAAACCAGTTTCAAAATAGTCCAAACTGGTTTAAGATAAACCTGGTTGTATATACTATCAGACTTAACTGATTTGGGTTAAACCAGTTTATGGAACTTGTTTCCCAGACCCCTTCTTGGTTTAAGTTAAATCAAAGTCTCCCAGCATCCTTTTCAGCCCTGGGCTGTCTGCTCTAGAAAGCAGGGCTGGCCCTGCCTCTCTCCTCCCTATCTGGAGCCCCAGCTGGCTGAGAAGGAGGTTGAGACTGCAAACACAGTGTTTGCTTGGCTCCCCCCTGCTCTACCCCTGCCCCCGGGCACTTCTCAAGCAAAGGTCCCTGCCCCCATCCCCTCTCCCACAGCATGGATCCCAGTGGCATGGACCCCAGCTGGCATCTGGTCATGGTCACACCACCCCCATGCTAGCTAATGCTGAGAGGTGTCTATGTGCGTGTGTGTTTCTCTAATTGCACTGGAACAAAGGCAGACAGAACAGTGCCCACTTAAGGCTTTTTGGAATTAATCAGCAAGTCAGTTGGTAATGTCTCTCTGTTTTTCCTTACAAATGCCTTGGAAAAAGCTGTTTAAGAGGAGCTTGAAATAATGAGAGAGATGTTGTGCTCACAGGGCGTACAGTGTGAATTAAAAACAAGCCAGAATCTTATCAGGGAATAAGGCACAACGCCACATTTATTGGAACATAAAACATAAAACATGCAATATGAAGAATAAAGAACAGTAAGGTTAATTGCTTCACTCATTTCCATGCATACTCATTCATTCAGTCACTCATGTATTCACTCAAAAGAAACAAGCTCACACACGCACACAGAAGTTAGACAGTCTTGGAAAGGTTAAGGTGTTACCAAGTTTTAAAGTTGCTCAAGGTCAGTCTGGTGGCTGGCCAGGCTGGCCAAGAGAGTTGGAGTCAGGTATTGTTGGACACACCCAAAACTCCTTCTTCCAGGTGGAAAAGGCCCAAAGCCTTGTCTTTGCATTTATTTTTTATAGTAGTAGCTGTCCATACAAGCCTATGGATTCTGCTAAGTCAGGTGCGAAGGCCATCCTCCTTGTCCTGTTTGCAGGCTGGGATTGGTAGGTCATGATCTTCTGGCTTTGTGGTCTGTGATCTTCAGGGGCCATCACTTGCAGTCTTCACCCATCAGGATGGAGCTTGATTTAGTGTCTGGTAATTCTTCGCTGCTGACTGGACGTCCACTGTAGCCCTTAACTGTTAAACTACAGAAGGCTGTTTTCAATTGCTGCAAGAGGCCTGTCTTCCTCTGTCACTGGTACATATGTCCATCATTCATTCTTTTGTTACCTCTTTCCACATAAACTAGACATATCCACACACACCAGATCTACTGCAAACCCTTATAACAAGCATTTTCCTTATTTAAGTTCTAAAATCATGAGTTGAATATACCTAAAATCATAAGACTAATGTGTCAAATAAATTTATGCTAAGCAATAAGAAATTTAAAACAGATGGTTAATTCCAAGCAGTAATAATGACTGATCAAATTATAATAAAAAGTACATCATAACAAGATAAACTTTATTTTAATGGTTAAATCTTTTCCTTATATAAAAAAAGAAATAAAATAAACAGTCAAAACAATTATAGTTAATAACAAAATAAGCAATTAAAGCAATTATAGTCACTGCAATACTACAGAGAAGCATTTGTTTTTTTGATGGGCTGATAAGTTTTGTGCTCTGATAAGCTTTCTGCTGGCTGCTGGCTTGCTACAAAGGTGGCAATTTGACAGTGTTAAAGAGGGGACAGAAAGAGGTGTGAGAAACGACCCGTTTGCAATGAATGGGGCTGTCAGTTTGCTGCAGACAGTATAAAGAAGTAGGGAGAGAGGTTGAAAAGCTCAGTATCATCAACAGATGCATGCAGTCCACACAAGCAGTCCTCCCATCCCCCAACCCCTCTTTGCCTCAAAGTGCTAGCCAGAGGCTGGGGTCTAGCAACACTCTCACCCCTTGAGCATAGAGTGTTACAGGGGGAAAGCCTGGCCAGGGCTGCTTCCCCCTCCCCTTTCAGGAACACTCCAGATGGGGACTGTGCAGTCCAGGGTGGGGGTTTAAACTCCTCCCAAATCATAGTGTCCTGCTGGGCCCTGGCCACACCCCTACCCCCCTTCCCTCAGCTCATCAATATAAAAAGGAAGGAAGAGTCCGCTCTAGCATCCCCCCAACTTCTAGTGTCAGCCACTGCCAGTATGTACCTGCATTTCCTGAATCAAAAGTGAATCTCTATCCACTTGCAAATCAGTTCAATCTCTGCAGGTTAGAACAACCTTCAAAGATTGAATCAATTCAGGCTCAGGTTTATTGGATGTCTATCCCTTTCCCATGAATTTTATCCCATGACTAGTTAATGATAAAGACGTAAATGCTCCAAGCATCAATGGCAAGATCCCAGTTTGGAATTTTGAAATGAAAAGTCATTTTGAATGGAAAAAATAGAATGGATTTTTTTTCCTTTTAAAAACATTTCAAAAGTAGACATTTTGATTATTTGAAACATTTCCCAATTTTTTACCCTAAACTAGAAATTAGTCCAAACCAACCTTTTTGGGTTAACAGCTTCTTTTTTAATGAATTGTTAAAAAATATTTTTTCTCCAAAATGTCTTGGCCAGCTTAATTAGTAATGGATCCTATGGAAAATTCAGAAGATAAATGTTTAACCCAGATTTTTAATTGAAATTTCAGAATCTTTTTTGTAACTTTTCTTCCTCCCCCCCCCCCCCTTTTTTTTTAATATTATGCTATTTCAAGTTTCTTAGTTGGAGGTTTCATGCTGATCAAGGCAGGTGGATAAGAGAGACATCACAACATGATGTGTCAGATGATGAAACAAGATTTTTTAAGAGCCAAAGCCTAGACAAAAATGATTAAAAAATCCCTTAGATTTTTCTTTGAAAATTATAAAAAAGAAACAAACAAACAAAAACCACAAGCTCTTCTCATATACAATTCTCTACTTATTAGGAAGGAAAATATCAAAATAAAAAGCTAATTTTGCTAGTCAGTGTTCTTCAAGGGAGAAAATAAATATTAATGCTTTGGGCTTTAAAATCTGTTGACTATTAAAATAATATTGAATAATGAATACAGCTTTGGCTTACTAAAAATATTAATAATAATACATAATACATTAAAAAGAAAACTTTGCACTAAGGCAAAAAATAGCACGAATTGTTCTGTTAAAGTGATTAATGAGTTAAACAAATTATCCAAATATATCAATAACCAAAAGGGAAGATTATAATGCATTAATTGATAGGTTTTTTAGGACCAACTGAATGAAGTGTTCTGTATGGCCTACTTGATGCAATATATGGAAAGTTTCAATCTTGAAGTTTGTGTTGGAAAATACGGTTTGTTTTAAGTGGCCGCATGTTGGGCTTGATTATAATCTTGTTTGCTTTGGGGTAGCTCCACTACTTTAGACAAATTTAGTTCTGATCAACGACAGGAGGAGAACAGAGAGAGACAGATTATATCCTCCCAGTTTTAGTAGAGAGGAATTTTCTTATACAATGATCTTTGTGTACTAGAAAAGTGAAGGATTTGTTGTCCCTAGAACACTTTTCTCCTTTTCCCCTGTGGAATGTAGATCAATGGGGGATAGATCATTCTCCTACTCACTGCCTTTTCAAAACAGTTCTCTCACTTTTGGATGTTCCTGTCCAAGACTGCTCCAGGACTGCTCCAGGACTGCTCAAACAATGGCATCTTGACTTCATGGAAGCCATGCTGCTGGGAATAAATATAAGAAACAAGCCTAATTACAAGTCATGAGGGCACTCTGCAGCCCCTTGAGCTGATCACAAAACAGCAACCCCTCTCTTTGTTAGGGTTACAATATTTATATCTTGGGGAGCATTGGATCTGCAGCTGAATAAAGGCTTGGCCCGTGGCCTAGCAGAGCTACCAACTGCAAGGCAGAATGAGCCAGCCATTTGCTTATGCTAGGAAACTATCTTGACTGTGTTAATAATTTTCCTGAGAAAAAGCAGCAAGTGAATCTGTGTGAATCTGTGTGCTGTGAACTAGCTACAGTGAGGAATGAGATAAGATCCAGGGGCCCAAAAAGGGTGGGGATGGTATATCCTGAGACAGAAAAACAGACTGAAATGTGAAAAACAACATGAAATTGGTAACAGAATCCAAAATAAACATATGAGAAAAGGTGAATAGTGATTGGTGAAGAAGCCTCTGAAAGCTTCCAGGTTTTGGTCAAAGTCCACCCATTGACTGAACAGCAGGAGTCAAGGTTTCAGACATGCACCCATAGCAAAAAGACATGTAAATGAATGAATTGGACAGGCGGAGCTTGAGATGGGAGGAGAAATGGGTGGAACATAGGAGGGGAAAGGGTAGAATGAATGGTAATGAGCTTAAACCAAAGTGTATAAATATGGGAAAAAATTATTGTTTAGGGCTGCTCCCCATGTTCATAGGCTGGGTGTCTGTGACGGAGCTTGCACAAAGCTGAATCCATTCTAAATAAAGCTGTTGTGAGCAATGTGTGCTGGTGTTTGCTCCCTGCTTGCTCTGGCTAATGAGTACCAGGATTCATGAGCAATTGGACCATTGTCTCCCTAGTCGTTGGGCGCCGCATGGAGTTGGGGTCTAACACTCGAGTATATAAATGTGAAGATTCAAATGAAACTTTCCTCATCCTAGTCGTTTTCTTGTAGAGGCAGGCAATGCAACCCAGAATCAGGCCCATAGCACTGAAAATACTGGTAAGGGTCTGCCTGATCACTTTACCCCCATCATTTGAATACCACCATATTCTGAAATTCTCATACCTACTTTCTGTTTAAAACATAGGGAAATAACTGTGGTAGCTTCAAATTACTGGATGCAATTATTGGGAAATGCCATTTTTTACCACTCTCTGCTATTTTTTTTTAACTGAGTAATTGCATGAAAGAATTATTCTGTTTTTCACATAATTTGTTTGAAAGTCCTGATCTATGAAGTGTGTATCACAGATGACAAGGTGTTTTTTCTTTAAGACTTTTCTCTGATCTGAGCCAGACAGGCACTTTACAGATCCAGCATCATGAGTGCTG
The DNA here is from genome assembly GCF_052110815.1 of Crocodylus siamensis. NCBI lineage: Eukaryota > Metazoa > Chordata > Crocodylia > Crocodylidae > Crocodylus > Crocodylus siamensis. Next base: position 179,013,210 of record NC_143397.1, read on the forward strand.
CAAGTATCTGGACTGTGCTGTGTGACATTGTGACAAAAAAAAAAAAAAAAAAGATTTGCAAAGATCTATCACTTACAGCATTTTATAGTTTTGGATACGATGACACTGAATTACAATACAGGGTAATCCTTTCAGGATAACAGAACATCTAAATGCTGAGAAGCTATGACTCAATGAATATAAGAAGTCTTAGGTGGCAGCAGTTTCCTTACTGACAGCACTGTTATCAGGTGGCAGATGTTAGTTTTTTAAATAAAAGATCACTTTATTTATACAAACTTTACACAGCCTGAGGACAGGTTAGGCGTCAGTTGGCAATCAAATCTTCCTTGGGGCAAAGAGAAGCTGAGACTTGTGAAGCCTAAAATATGAGTTGGAAATCAGAATAGAGCAGAAAAGGAAATTTCTCTCTGCCTCTCTGTGTCATTATGTATACAGTGTGTATCACAGTCAGACATGCAAGGTGAGTTTCACCCTGATATAGGGGGTTTATGTAAGAACATCTGGGCCATTTAAACCCTGAACAGGAATTCTAATGGAGCAAATCTTTGAAGGGATCTATATATAACCTTTGTGAGTAAAGGTGGTCTCTGCAAGCAGGTCTTGAGCAGGATGAGAAATGTATAATTTTGCAGATCTGGTGACCCAAACATACAAAATGCCATCCTGGATCAGAGTAGTGATTCATCTAGCCCAGTGCCTTTTCTTTGTCAGTGTCCTTCTACATAGCAAATAGGTCTGTCTCCAACAGTGACAAAATGGATGCTAGAGAAAGAGCATTGAACTGGATATCTCTAGAGTGATCTATTTCCTATTCATTATCATCCCTTGCCTCTACCGATATTGGTTTAGGGATGCCAGAGGAAACTATGTTTCCAGCTATGTTCAACAGTTATTAACAGATCTATCAACCATGAATTTGTCTAATTTCTTTTGGAATCTGGCAATGCTATCGGCCTCTATCACCTCCTGTGCCAATGAATTCCTGTGCCAATGAAAAAAAGGTCTTTTCTTTCTCTTGTTATTTTTAAACCTGTCTCCCAGTACTTTCAGTGGGTGCCCCTAGTTCTAGTTCTTGGGCAAGTGGTATGAAGGGACTATGTAAACTGCATTAGTGACACCAAATGAGGCTTTTCTACAGTCCTGTACTCTGTCCCTGGAACAGGAATACATATTATGCCTCTCCCAAATTACTCTGAATAAAGCCTGACTGCATAAAGAAATGCCACATCTATAGATTACATGTTAATTTGTGGGCATTTCTACGGCAGCCCTCACCATGGTATCTAGCACTTCTGGGAAAATACAGCTCCATTAAAATATCTTAATAAAGCAAGGGTATAGGTTGTAGATGTGTTGGTCTAAGGGCATAGGCAGACAAGGTTTTTTGGGTAAATCTGATATTTTTTTATTAGACTGACTCAAATAGTTGTAAACATTCTTCTTTGCAAGCTTGCAGGAAGAATTTTTCCAACTATTTGAGTAGGTCTAATAAAAGATATCAGATTTACCCAAAGAACCTTCTCTGTCTTGATAAAGCAAGTTTCTTTTCTCTCTACTTCTGTATGTTTTTTGCTAGGAACCTAGTGGTTAATTTCTACTGCACTGTGTATCATTGCCACATGCATTCTTGTGGAAATGTTTTTTTAAACAGTATAGTTTGTAGCATGCTTGGGCATTGCCAGAATCTATAAGGATCTCTTGTGTAAATTTTGCTTTTAATAGTGACAAGAATGGTATAATTATTTGGGCAGATAGAGAACTGTGGGCTTTTCATTGAGACTGCCACTGTGTACCAACAGAAGATGAACCCTTCAGGGTAAATAGATGCTGGGTAACATATATTTTTCACTTTAGCCCATAAGAGGAAAAAATTCCCTTAGCATGATTATTCATGGGCTTACCTCAGAAAAATCAGTGAAAGTGCTAACTCTCTGATCCTTTCTTGCTAATCCCAAATCAGACCATTATTGAATAAGTTTGCTCTTTTCTAAAATGTTAGTAGGAAGGTTTGACGTTAACCTCAGGGCAATTTACAGACAGGATTGCTGCTGCTGAGTAACACAAATAAATAAAAGCAAACAAGTTAAAGATTATGGAGATATCGGATAGACACAGTAGTAAAACCAATAGATGTAGCTGCAAGTTTTGCCTACAGGTGAGATGAATGGTCTATCTGAATGCATCTTGGAGATGTTTAACTTCATTAAGAGCTTTCCTTTCACAGGAGGCATCAATCTTCAATTTGCATTATCTTCCCATAAATAGAATTAATATTAAATAGGGAAAGGCCTTCTCAGGTCATTACCCTCATCTGTCTGCAGCTGCAGAATCAATCCCTATCATATAATCTTTTGTGTTTTCCCCAATCCATTTGCAAATATTTGAGCAATAGGACTTCCATCATTTTCTTTGAAAGACTATCATACTCTGTAAAAAAATTCACATTAGGACATTTCTCCTGCTATTCTTGGATCAAAAATTCCTACAGAATTTAATTAAAATTGGTCGATGTCCAGAGAAATTATTTTTTAAAAACACTTATTTAATAGATGGCATGTTCTTTGCTGTACAGTATGTAAGACACCCTGAACTGTACAGAATTTAATAGAAAATTATATTCTTGTGGTGGAATTTTTTGGCTTAAAGTGGTACCATTCCCTACTAAATGATATAAACCCTTTCCATAAAGGATTGTTCACACTTGCTGTGCACTAGAGCTGGTTTGGAATTTCCAGTGGAACAGGTTTTCTTAGGTCTTACTGGGCACATCTGCTGTAACATGTGATATTAGTGCTCCTGAATAAATTCTAGTGAAGTTTGTACCTGAGTTTATTGCTCCCAGGTGCAGCATTTACATATGCATCCAGGACTGCAGCACATTTTGCTGAGGTGGCGCAGCCCTGGCTGGCAGAGGGCCTCTGGGGTTAATCTACCAGCCCAGGGCTGCTCCAACCCAGCTCAAGCACAAGGGTGCTGCACTGTGGGACTAGCAAGCAGGCAGGCAGCTGCACACTATAGCACCCTCATGCTCCAGCCAGCCCTGGTTACTGTCTATACATGTGTTACATCAGAGTAAAGTAACTGCTGTGGGATAGTACTGCCTGTTCATTAGTTTTCTTCTGCCTAATAGCACCACAAGTGTAGAAAGTGATGGTTTATTGGAGAGTGACTATAGGTGGGTGGGTACAACTATGCAGTAAAGCGCACATATAGATGCACCCACTGACAAAGAAATGTGAATATGATGGATTTACGAAACACTTAACAAGAGACAGAAATTTTTCCATTTGGACACAAGACTAATTGGATTTTCACATTTCATAGCTCTAAGGTAGTCCTGCTGTACAGACTGCCTCCAAGTGGCATCCAAGTGTCTTGCCTTGCAGCTAGGATCCTCTAAGCCAGGGGATCCCAACTGTGCTGTATGCACCCCTGGGAGTACCAAGACATCTCTGGGGGTTTAGAATGAGAAATTGTGTAATGGTGGATTTAAATTTCATTATTATAATAATTGGCATTTAAGAGGTTAAAATATAAAGTTAAAATGTAAAGTGTATCCTGGTAGGGGTATGCAGGCAGCTGGGAAATCCGGAATGCAATAAGAAAAAGTTTAGAACCTCTGCTCTAAGCCCAGCTCAACTCAGGGAACCTGGAAGGCCTCCAAACTATGGCTCAAGCTGGAGCTCCTAGGGTTTTTGATGTATCCTGATACATAAATAGAAGATGCAAAGTCTTAGGAATCCTGGCTCTGAGCTCCAGAGCTCTTGGCTTAGTTGTGGGTGGATGCAGAGCCCTAAGAGTTATGTGAATGAGTTGGGACTCTCTGCTTGTATTCCCAGGCTATCTTATTTCAACATTTTCAAATTATGATTTTTGTATTTTCAAAGGTCTTTAAAAAAAACAAACTCTTCCATAGGAAGTACTGATATGTCTATTTTTCCTTCTGAAACTGAATGATGTATAGATCAGGTCTAGTGGTTACTGATGGAAAAGCCAGCTCAGAGAATAAGCAACTCAGAGTACTCCGAGTTTTGAAAATTGGGCACAATGACAACAACAAAAATATTTCAATTGTTTCCATATTTCTAGATTCTGAGTCTGTAGGGAAAAGTACCCAAATGCTGTTGTTCTCATAATATTTCTAGGCACTTCTGGGAGCCGGGAAATTCCTTGCTCAAAAATCTGTTCTTGCACTTTCAGGGAATTAAGACTACTGGGCTGATCATCTCTAATTTAGTTAGACTATAATGTGAAAAACTAACCTTCTTTCTGCCTGACTTCAAACTAACATGGACTAACCTCTCTGATCTGCTCAGTCATGATTAGTAATAACAGTTACTAGTTTTATTTCATAAGGATATTCCTTAATACAAAAGAATCGTTACTTTTCCCTCTAAAAAATTCTACTTTGTTTGCATTTACAGTTTGTTTCTGCTAAGTCCCTTTCATCAAATATGTGCCAAACACTCCACTTAGAATATGAGAAATATCCCCTGTCCTTATACCCAGGCAGCTGGTGCTTGGGAACATAAGAAAGGCTTCATGTCCATCCCAGACTATTGTGTTCTGATCAGCCTGTGTGTGATGAGCTGCTTTTTTAGCTCTAGGACCAGCTGGCAGGGATACTTGTTCTTGGAAAATATTCACAGAATATTGTTCCTCCAATTATTCTGTTCCAGTTGCAACTATTTCCTCATTCAAATGTAGAGAAATATCGTATCTGGCATACAATCGTTATAGTAACCTTGGACAAATTCTGTCCTTTCTTGCTGACCACGCTATAAGGGAAATTTCTGTCCTGAAATATGAACATCTAACTCTTACTGACTGCAGCTGCAACTGAAGCATTATCTTGATGTTAGAAGAACTTGTGCTTGTATATCACAGAATAGACCGTGACCATCAAAGGACTGCTTATGAAAACATAGGTTTCTCCCTCACTTTGCTACATTACAGATAAAGTGAATTAAAGTCCCTCTGGTCTGGCTCTGTTGATTGAAGGATCTTTGAAAGGGCTGCCTGCCCCTACATGTTGCAGAGCCCAGATGCACAGAAATTCATTCTGTACTTGTGTACAGAGGACACATCACATGCATGCTGTGGAGCTAAACAACTATACTGCTTTAGAGTCTGTTTTAGAAATGTGGCCACCCACCTGTGCGCAACTGGTGAAAGTCCCAAAATGATGCCACTGGCAATGGGAGTTAACATGTCTATATCTCAGGGCAGAATTTTGCCCCTATTGTATTATTCTGCTGTACTTAGTGGGATCAATCACCAGTCTAAAGGTAACTCCTCACCATAAGTAAGAAGGTATGCCAATAATTTTCAAACTTGTCGCTATTTTTTCACATGGCTTTATTTTCCTGAACTAAGTAATCTATTGTTAAGGGTGCTTCACTGTCGGGCTAGCCAGCAATCAGCCCCTGCAGTGAAGCACCCTCATGCCCCAGCCACCTGGGTCAGCATTTACATATATGTTTACAAGTACTAACCTGCTGCAGAGCTTATTAGTTTCCTGTGGCCTAATAGGGTCACATGGGTAGGCACAAAGATGTTTACTGTGAAACTAATTACACAACCTAACAGTAACGGTCTCATGTAGATGCTCCCTCATTTACTTAGATCATCAGCCCAACCCCAACATAACATAGTCATTGAGTGCATTATTAGTGAGAGATCTTGGTGGGTAGGAGGAAGGTGGGGATGGGTGGCACAGCTTGAATAACAACAATAGTATGATAGTCTTGGCCCATGTACCCAGATTATGACATGACTTAATTGAATAGTGACTGATGGGCTTTGCCAATAATAACACTTATGATGTCAACAGTATCCTTTTTCTTCTCCTTTTCTAACCACAGAAGATAAAGATGTTATCTACAATAGCGGCAAGCAATCCTTTTCAGGGCATGGACCAGAGTGACCCAATTCAGGAGAGATGTGGGTGGATAGGCAGGTGCTAGGAACCAGCTGCTGTCACTGCTTTTCCATGTGGCAGCACAGCTACAGCTGGTGCTTTTCCCAATGGTAGCATGGGAAAATATGCCTGCAGCTGGTACTTCTTAGAGTGGTAGGGGAAAGCAACTACTACCAAAGCCCCACACTGCCAAATGCCATTAACCCCTCCCCCACCATGTCCCTCGGCCTGTTCAAATGGTTCTTTGGAATGGATTTAGTCAGGGATGCTGATCCCTGACCTACAATATTAATACGAGCTAAAGTGTCTACATTGTAAGTCAGAAGTTCTACATTGGAGGTCAAAGTTGTTGCCTGGAAAAGGCTGTTCTTTGCCTGAATAAGGATCAAGGATTAGTCCCCATGGCAATATCAGCTTATCCACTGACAAGCCATTGACCTTGAAGGTGAAAAAATATAGTCTCATGCTTATCATTAGGCATGAATTCTGGAAAAAAACATGCTGGTGAGCCCAAAGAGAACAGTGTTTCAAAAACTCAGGAAGGAAAATGATCTGATCTGTCTGATCCAATGTAAAAAATATTTTCTCTCAAAAAGTCCCTGGAAGTCATTTGTAACTGCAGCTTAGTCCCAGAAGCTTTTTCCCTGGTGCCAAATTAATCCTAACTCTGACCAAGCACTGAATAACACGGTTAGTATTCTATGTTCAGTGATGATGTCATATTTTAAAAATTTGGAGCTTAAACTTCCAGTTTACAGTAACTACTCAATAAATTCAAGGGCAGGAATGCTGTTGGCAAAAGGCTTCTTTAACATGTTCTCAAGGCTCATTGAAAATAATTATTTAAAAGATTCACAACTGTATCAAATTGTGCTGAGCTGGTTTTGGTTTGTTATCATAATTTTCTCTTAAGATGAGAGCCATCTCATGTTTTCTTTTCTAAGTGCAGCTTGAAAAAAAAAATCACTAGAATCCTTATCATAAGTCAAAGGCTGAGCTTTCTATTAACTTTACCATTGACAATTATATCCCATGAACAGACTACATATATGAGAAGTACATTTTGAAACAAGTATGTTAATAAAATTTTATGAAGGTTGCCAAGTCAAGCACTCAAAAGCACCCCAGGAGGGATGGAATCCAATCCTCCAGAATTTAATTCAGCTGCCTTAACCAGAAGATTTTTTTTCGTTCTTCAAGTCTCTTGTCTCATTTCTATACGCCACACAGCTTCTACCATTCATAACAAAAAAGAGTCCTAAGTATAACAGTCTCTTCTACTGCACAGCTCTGCTCTTCCCCCAACCTCTTCTCAGAAAAGGCCTGCCCCTTCCTTGTCCTGAGTGGTGGACATTAGGGCTGTGCCAAATTTCGCTGGGTATTTTGTTTTGAAGTTGCTTTGATGCATTTCAAGATTGAAACAGCATAATCAGAAGAAAATAAAAGCCTTTGAAACAACACCAGGGCACTCGAAATATTTCAAAACTTTAAAAAAGTTTCAAGTTCTGAAGCTGGGCTTACTTGGCTTCAATGCTGGTCCCAGATGGCAGCACCAGCGTCCTGTCATCTGGCACAGATCCAGGAGCCGCTCCCCCCTGGGGGGATTCTGGCACAGCCCCCAGCCCTCCTGGGGGGGCGGAGCTCCAGATCTGCATGCCGCATGACAGCATGCTGTCGCTGCTGGCTGGGGCCAGTGGCAGCACCAGTCTTCCTGCCGCTCGGCACAGGCTGTTCCCAGCACCGGTCCCATCTGGCAGCGGCAACCTCTTGCCATCTAGCAGTCAGATTGGGGCCCTGCCTGCACTCCTGGGAGGGCTGTGGGCCTGTGCCGGACTCCCCTCAGGGGTGCAGGCTCCCAATCTGCCTGCCAGATCACAGGAGGCTGCTGCTGCTGGCAAGTGACAGGAGTTTTGCTTGTCAACAAGTTAAGGTGCAGTTTCCCAGAAACCTCTATACCTATCTCCTTGAAACCTGGCAAGCTTCATGGTCTCAGAAGGGGCTACCATCCCAGCAAGTTTCATCAGAATTGGACAGGAAATGACAAAGTTATAGGCAGTTTCATGCTTCCCCATTATAGCCTATAGGCAAAACAGCAAAACAATTTTGACGAAATGAAATGGAACAGTGCTTTCAGAATGAAATAAAACTCAACATGAAACACCATTTCACTGAAATATTTCATCAGACATCGAAGTGGAATGGTGCTGATTTGCCCAGCCCTAGTGGTTATCTTAGGAAGGAAGTGGTGGAGCTCTTAAGCCTTGCCACCACCCATCCAACCATATCAATGTTGCTTACGTGCATCCCCATCAATTTCAAGACAGATCCATAACTCACCAGTCCCTCCTGTCTTTTGTCAGGGAAGCCAGTGCAACCCACTGCCTCATAGTTCTTTACTTATCTCTGCCAACCTACTCCTCATATCTTAGGTTTCAAGGGACCTGGCATGAGAGGAAGTTTCCAAAATCATCTCTCACTTGCCACCAAAGTCAACTGGGTCAAAAATGCTGGGGGAGGGGGGCCGGGGCGGGGGGGGGAGACGGGAAGGGGCAGGTGGACTCCTTTCTGCTATGCTCTGTGCTGTTCCAGGGGGATGCATACCCCTTGTCTTATAGCTACTTCTCTGATGCTGATCCTTCCCTCGCCATGAATCAGACAGATCCGGAAGACAAGCTGTATGACTGACATATATAAGTGGGGTTTCTCTGAAGCCTCTCTCTTCAGAGAACGGTGTCAATCAGCACCTAGCTGATGGTGCCTAAGCTTTTGAATTGATTAAATAGCTAGTGCCCAACTTCCAGGGGAAGATTGTGGAGTTTTTTCAGCCACAGTTCCTGTGGGCAGCATTCATTGCATCCTTGGACTCCTCTGAGAAGCAATGTTCCCCATTTTGATTTTCATTCCTTTTCTTTTCATTACTTATCCTTAGAAAAGTGTTGTGTCCTCATCTCATGTCCCTTCCTCTAGAGTGAAGATGAGTTTTAGGTCTAGGCAAATTTATGCTCACTGTTCTAGGATACAGACACAAGATGCTCTTATCATAGACCTAAGGTTTGTATGATCATAGACACAAAAGACTGATCATAGCAGGACTGTTGTTTTGTGCATTTCCTGACTCTGGGGTGCTCGACTCCGTAAATTGTTACCCATATCTTAAGTAACAGCTGTGTGCAATTGTATAGGCTTTAAAAAATAAAAATAAACTAAGAAATACACAGCATTATATTGGCAATTGTATGGTTCATTAAAAAAAGGTGCATACCTTTAGATGCACTGCACTGAGCTTTGCCACTTGAGTTAGAAGAGTATGATGGGATTAGGAGGTTGTCATAATCCCCTCTCTGGTCAAACACTAATGAGAGACATAGACTTACAGAAAAGAAATGGGGACTGTTGGAATTGTAGGTTGTGTTCCAGGGTATATGGTCCAGAAGGAAAGGATTCTTTTGCCCGCTTCCCCAAGATTGACCCTTCTTGCTTCCTGCTTCCCTCCTCTCCAAACAGTCTCTGTCTCTGGGCCCATTCCTATCTTGTCTCTACTGCTGGCACCTCATCCCAGTCACACACTTTTAAATCTACCCATGCCAACATGCCCAGCAAGTCCTAAACTCCTTTATATAGACTCACCACCTCAATTTTAGTCTCCTGTCCCCCACCCAAGTTCATGCCCCATTCCTTGGGTTTCCCCTTTAATCCAAGAACCCATTCCTATGGCTTCTTGTCCTGGTCTCTTTTCTGAGCTAATCTCACCCCACCATGACTCAGTCCTTTCCATATTCTATTCCATCTGTCCCTGGCCCCCAGGTTCCTAATACCAATCTGCTCTCTCCATATCTTTTCTAAGGCCTGGCTCTTATTTTCTCCACATTTAAACCAGGTAACCTCCTCTTCCTCCATGCTGCCTGAGCCCTAGAGTGAACTGAGAGAAAAGAAAAGAAAGACTCCCTGCTCAGTTAAGAATCTCAGACACAGGCCCAGCCTACTCCATAACAGCCCAGAGCTTCAATTGCTTGGAAAGTCCTGCTAAGCCTGGCACTGGTGCATGCTCAGTGAGGATGAAATTCTCAGTGAGTTTTTCAATTAGAATTTAAGAAGCCTACTGAGCCTATGTAAAGTAATTTTTTTTCAAAGGCTTATTTATTTTTTTACTGAAACTTGGCCAAATTTAAGTAGATTTCACAAGAATTGTAAAAGACCCTGATTCCAAATCCATTTTTCAAAATAAGGGAAGTTCATCTGGATTTTTAACAGGGACAAAACAACATAATTCCCTAGGCTCATTTTTGGAAATAGCTTAACCATTTTAGATATTCCCTTTCCAAAAATGTTCAGTCGGAGGCAGGGACAAAACATGGGAAATTTCAGCCCAAATAGTTAGAGATTGAAAAGCTAAAAGCAAATAAAAGCAGAATGTTATAATGGGAAGTGTCAGGCAACCTTAATAATAGGTAAAGCTACTAGGCTCTCCTATGATGATGAATTTATATATAAAGTGCAAGAGATGTATTTACATACCCTAATGAAATCAAACTAGCCCATGACATCTAAGAGCTTTTATATCCTTCATGTTAATATAAAGGGTGTTTCTTAAAGCTGTCATTTTGCCAGGGAAAGTAGGAGAAGACAATTTAAAGATTACACTAATAGCACCCACTGTCATTCTATAATGGATTGCACACTATTAAAAACTACTCCAACTCTCTTCTCCATCTGGGCATGAGTTGTACATGCTGAAAACTTGCTCTACATATTAAATCCTTTGAAGGAAGACTGTAATATTACAATATGTATTTCAGAATGTTATTAATATTTCTTTGGTTCTGGTATCTCATGATCTCAGACTTTCTCAGCTGCTTTATTTTTTCAATGAAGCTGAAGGGGGTTGGGAGGGACTTCAGAAAACTAATAGCAATTCTATAGTTTAAAGGAAGCCACTAGAAATATACAAAGACCTTCCCAGTCTGAAAATACACACTTAAACTATAGTAGGATAATGCAGCATGACAATTCTAGTTCACTTAGCAGTTTAGGAGGAGAAGGAAAATAATGCATCAATGTCAGAAGTTAGAAATAATTAAAAATAAATTAGAAGTATTCTGATGCTTTGATGGAAGCATGAGCTTAGTCTCAAGCACCGGAAGAGGTAGCCATATCTTTGTAAATCATAGACATTGCATGCAAACAATGGCTCCATTTATTGGTCTGCTCTATGCGTGCTTACAGTGCTTGTAATTGAGGATGATTATGGTTAATGATTCTAGTAATGTGCACTTTCAAATCAGCAGGACAGTGTAATTTGTATCAAACCTATTCAGTATCTCTTCAGGCATTTTGCCTAGTTTAATCTTAGCCCAGCACTTGCAGTAGAGTAAACCTCTGGAAGCTTCACAGCTGGCTCAAAAAGGAGATTTCATGGTTTTTTCACAGTATGCTCAAAAGCAAATAAAGCTTCTACAGTCTTCATATCATCTCAATGGCTCCTAGCCTGTCATACTTTAATATGACAAGGCCAAGATCTCTAGTACAGGAAATACTTGCATGTAGTATGTAAAAAGGAAACCAAACATCTGTCTGTGAAAAACTGACAACTTATTCACAAGCAAAAGTGACTTCTCTTTGAGAGAGGGTTTGCATTTCTAATACTTTGAAATCAAAAAGTAAACCAAAACTGCAGAATTCTTTTCAAAGAGTAATACTAACCTCTCAGGGCACTCAGTTTATCTCTTGGAACATATAGAAATTGTTGTGCTTGCTTATCCTTTAACTAGAAAAGAGCATGCCTTCCAACACCAGTGAATTGCAGTCACATTTGGAGTGAATCATTGCAACACGCCTGTAGCAGGGAGCTTGGTGCTTCTACTTTAAGGGAAGGTAGACTGCAGCAAAAGCAGGCTGCAGGCGAGGCAGAGGGGAATCAGGGGAACCACGTGACCCAAAAAAGGCGCTGGCCTCCCAGGATAAAAACTTAGGGCTTGAGCTGGACAGTAGGGGCGTGTGATGTGGGCCCTATTCGATTCAGATACGGATTCATCCTGGATCTGGGGCAGTGATTCAATTCATTGATTCAGATCACTGTCCCTAATGCGATTCAGCTGAATCCAAATCTGAAGGTTCGATGCTGATTTGGAGAATCAGAGATTCAGACATAGACACAGCTTTAAACGTTTTTTCTACATACCTTGAGGTAGCAGGCATGGCTCATGATCTCTACAATGCTGGGGCACATGAAGCATCTCACAGGAGTGTGGGGGGGGGCCCTCCTTGCATTCGCCGGCAAACCAAAAAGTACTTCTAGTCCACTTCTGGGTTTGCTGGGGAGCACCCTGGGGAGCCTCCTACCCTGCACCCCTGGCTCAGCAATTGGCTGCAGGGGGACCCCGAGTGCAACGCCCCCGGCCCAGGAAGCACCAGTTACCAAGTTGAAAGGGAAACAACATTCTTAAAGGCTCCAGTAGACACCTTGCCCTAGAGTCTCCAGTTTGCAGTATATAATAGTCAACTTTTATATTCTGGTTGCATGTTTCCTTATCATGGAGGATGTCCTACCTCAGGTTTTATTTTGAGTCCCCTTGTGAGGAGACTCCAGGGCATGGAGTTGTATGGAGTCCCCCTGTATGGAGAGCTTTAGGGGGTTGTGTCTATATCCTACTTCCCCCATTTTTCTACCACTGGATCTGTGAAAGTAAACTGTAGCCCTTTCAACACCAGCAGATAAAGGCAAGGTTTGCCCATTTTTCAGAGCTTAATAAAACAATATTCAAAGGGATGAGAGATGGAGAGAACAGAACATTGCAAAGAACATTTCTTTCCTATTCAGAGTCTGATTGATTCTAAAAGGCAAGTAAAGCCTGAACCTTGAAATAAAATAAGAAACCTATTACCATGAGAATGCATAACATAAGCATAACCATCTGATGTCATGTTTTGACAAACAACTTGCTGTCTTATCAGAGGGAAATGAATGAAATCTTACAAAGACTCCTAAATTCCTTATGCATTTTCATAGTTGCAGCTGTAGTTTTCAAGGGTTCCATTTCCAAGGAGAGAAACATGGCAGAAACACATACAAAATATGCAGTAAGTCCAAAGTGCAGAAGGAACAGCAGTTTTAAACTATTCCATTGTACTGCAACCTGCTCTCTGGGAATTCTTTTCATTTGTTGGATTCTAATGCAAATATCTGGATTTTATATCTTGGAAAATAGCATTTCTAGTTCAAATTAAGATTTATTGGCTGTGGAAAATATTGAGAGAGCTTGAAAATAAAGATGCATATGAATAGCAGCCCCCAGTAGAGCTGCCCTGGTTGTGATGACTAGTTGCTACACGAGCAAACGTAGGCTGCATACACACATTTAAATCATCCAGGACAACTCTCCCAGGTTTGTTTTCCTGAGAGAAAAACTGACCTGTACAGATGTTCAGACAGAGAATCAAAGAGCCCACAGTGCAGACGCTGGGCTGCCAAGGATCCATTGAGTACAGCCCAGAGAGCTTTGCAGGATTTTTTTTTTTTAAGTAGCCAGATTCACCATGGTCCATGCCATGCACAGAAGAGTCCTCCAGCCTTTCACCTCCCCATGTTGTACTGGAGCCCAGCTAAGGCTGGGCAGGCTCATGCTTGTATATTTTTCTACATGCAAATGCTGCAGTGTGATTCAGGCAGTGAACAATCTAGGAGCAGAACATGCCCTTAGCTGTTCAGACCTGGACTTTTCCAAACCGAAGCACTCAGAGGGTATGCTCTGTTCCCTGCTTGGCTGAGACTGACAAATGTGCTTCCTCCCCCTGTGGAAGCAGAAGAGGAAGAGAAGCAAAGCACACTGGGATTGTGGAGATCAGCTCTGAACCTGCTTCCTGTGCATAAGTTCTGTCTCCTGGGAGATATTCCCCAGGAAGCCACTATACTTTGGTTGCTCCCAAATTATTTTTTCTCCCCAAGTAGCCACTTTTACTTTGGGAGAAAAAATATGAACTTCTGTAAGAGCAGGGACTCTCCCTGGAAAAACTGAATGTTTGTCTGAGTCCTTAGACTACCAGGCGGGATCCTGAGCTGGTATAAATCAGCATCTCTGCATTCACCTTAATAGACATATCACATTTCCCATTGATGAAATTTTGCCTTTACCATACATATGTAAGTTTATAAGCACTAGGGAACTAAACATCCTGCTTTATATATTAGATGGATTGTACTCTGCATATCTATATCATTAAAGCACAAAAACTGATTGAGGAATCAATGTGATTGTTTCGGTAAAATTCAAAGATGCAGTTTTCAAGAATTTAACAGATCTTGTGCTTCATTATGTTTTCTATTATTAAGAACTGACATAAATGCTGGGTTGTTTTTTTTTAAAGGAAAATACAATTGTATCCCAAAGATAGTGGGTATCACATGACTCACATATTCTGCTCACATATTCTGGCCATAACTGACCTTAATGACTAAAACCTGTTTGTCATCAGAAATATATTGACTAGAGCTGACTGGCAAATGTTTTTGTATTTTGTAACCCTATATATAAGTAGAAGTATGCCGAAAGCCCTAGTATTGACACAGATGATAGCACTTGCAAAGCATCCTGACATTTTCTTTTGTGACTCTGAAATCTACTTGCAAGGTAGGTTTTGAAGCTGCCAGTAATTCCAATCACTTATTTTCATCAGTAATTTCATGGAGTAGCCATTTCAATCTACCTACCAGTTATTAAAAAAAAAAAATCTATTCAGCAATTGTCCAATTGTAAAGTGTTGACATATTGCTGGCAGCAGGTACATTTGCTGACTTTTTACTTTGTAGAAGTGACACGTGGAGATGTGCCAGACTTTCTTAAAAGGAGAGGTTCAACTGTCAGCAACTTAGCATTTGTGGGGTTTGGGGAAAAGGAAAGCTACAGACTACCAGTCACTGCCTTAATATATTTTATATTCTACATGCAGCAACAGAAGGGTGTGTTGTATAAAACAAAACATCTAGGGTCTTCAGTCTTATATACTGTGTCTAAGGCTAGGTACAGATGTTCAGAAAGCGCAAGGCAGAATCCATCAAACTTGTGCAGGTTTCTGTAAATGGTATGCATTAGTTCAGGAGTGAGCAGAACACCTTTGCTTTTTGGTGGGGGTGGCACTCAGGCTCCTGAACCCCACTCAGGGACCTCTATGCCCCTCTCAAGCCAGCACAAACACAGGGAGCCTAACCAAGCTACAGAGGATGGCAGAGCACCCCTTCCCCCATCCTCCACCATCATTAGACACTGTGCTGACTGTGCTCTGTGACAGCCTGGAGGTGGGGCTGGCTAGGTACTCAGCCAGAGCAACCAAGCATGAATTGAGGCCAGTGTGCCTCCCTGTGAGGCAGAGGAAGCGTGGTGCTGCTTCTGGTACAGAAATGCGATGCACTGGACCAAGCTAATTCGAATGAGTCTGAGTGCACAGCAACCCAGGACTATTTTAGACCAGGTTATGCCATTTTTAGACCAGAATATGTGCCCCAAACTTTTGTATGATTATGGGTTTGGTTTGATTTCTGATCACTTATTTCAGATGATGTGTAATGTCTGTACCTAGCCTAAGAGTATTAATACTGGATGTTTTAAAGTAAAATGATCCTTTGTACTCACACTCAAACACCAAGTCCTGTTTGGTCAACTGTGCAACAATAATATTGGTGGTAATAATAAGTATTTCCTTAGTGGTTTACATAAAACTCTGCTAATAAAGACAGAATGGCTTTTGCTTGAAAGCCATGCAGTGAGACAGAGCGTGCTATTTGTATTTAGTGGAAAATAGTAGCAGGGCCAATAAATGCATATATTATCTGACTATATAAGTGGGCAAACAGGGCTCTAGGCCATCTCCTCCACTACCTTAACAAAATCCTTTTCATTCTCAATTTTATGAACTGCTTTCCTGTTTTGAATGTTGTTCATCTTAGGTGGATTACCCAGCAATTCTTTCTGAATCCTTTTCTGGACAGCCTTCAAACTTCTTAACACCTGCAACCTCATTCCTGAGATACTATTGTAAATCTGCTTCTACATGTAGCAATATCCTAATATTTTTTGTAATATTTACTTGTTACTGTTGCACAACATCTCTGCTCAAACCTACTATAGGAAAAGCAATGTCAGGCTACTAGTTATGGTAATGTTGTCAGCAAAAGGGTTATGAACAAATTGAGTCCTTTCCCCTGCTTTAATTCTAAGATATAGGTGGAGTGTCTTCTTTCAGTTGCTTGGAATATTATTTTATTTTTAAAAGAATTATAATGGGAACTTAGTCCATTATAATCCAAGTTCCCAGAATAGTCATGTATCCTGTTGTAGCTGTTCCAGATCTCTAAGATGCATACAGTTCAAATGCATTAAATACAATGCAGTAATTGCATTTAGTCAGACCACATGTCTGACAAACCCCAAATGTGTAAAAAACATTTGATTTGATTTTGAATTGATATTTTAACAAGCAACTGAAATAATACATATCACATATTGAACTAAATTTGGGCAGGTAAGCTAAGGTCTTTTTGGGCATAAAACTGGCTTGTAGTTCTTGTAATCTGGGTCCCTTCTGCTTTTCCTCGTGACAGAATCAGGGTTTTTTTCCATGTACAATATCTACAGTGGTATCGCATTATTGCAAAAAAATCAAATCTTAAAACTTTTATGAAGGTCATCCTGAAGTCCCCACACAATTTTGGTGCTACCAAGTAGGTTACATTATGGCTAATCAGTCTTTTCCATGCTCTGAGAAGAATCAGCTAAGTAAAAAAGCAGATATTTCTTAGAAATGTGTGCATTAGTACTTCTTTATAATAACAACTGCATTACAATAAACTCATTAAATATAGAATAAGACTAAACACCAGACATTTCCTATTCACTAAATCATTCTCTTTTCTTCAATGCCAGCTGGTAACCTTTCATTACCTGACATCTTCTACAGGGCATACTGCAGAGAGTTATTCTTTAATTGACATTGAATCTTGAGCTTTGTGTATTGTTTCAATAGGAAGGCATCAGAACGGAAGATATTTTCCTTACATCATGAGCTGCTTCATGAGAAAGAGTATTAGTAGGAATTCAGATTTTAATCAGCAGTGGAAACTGAGTTATATGATAAATGCTAAAGAATTTCTCCCATGCTCTTCTCAGCTATAGGCACAAATTTCCTGTCCTCCAATTCAATCCAGTTTATTTTGTGATTTACAATATATAGTATTTGATTAAAATATCTATTTATAATGAATCCATTTTTTCACAACAACATTTTGATTTACCTGGAGCTGCGGAATGGATTTCCGATTGCTTTGTAGAATGCATTTACTGTTCTTGCTAAAGAAAATGACATTTTCAAAAAGCCATATGTTTTCAAAAAGCTACTAGTGGTGAGATAGTAGGAAAAAATGAGAAAACATTGAGGTTAAGTGACGTTCATTGGTGTTTCTGTAATCTAATGGACTAGAGTAGATAATCAATAAATTGGGTTCTTCTAATCCTGGTACTATTATAGATTTGCCCCAAAACCTTTGGTAAGTCTCTTATCATCTTCAGACTGAGTGTACTTACTTGTGGAGTCACCAATGTATTACGATAACTACTAAATGTTTGCAAAATAGATTTAGTGAAAAGTATTGTTAAGGTTAAATAGTAAGAAAAGTGGGTATGACTAAGTGATTTCCATTTCCCAGGCCTGGGACTAATTTTTTGTTCTACTTCACCTACTTTGTAGATACTGCTGCTCTGGTGATATAGCATTAAAAAAAATAGCTGACTTGGTTCCATGATGATTCCCTTGTAACAGGAATGCTGGGATAATGTAGAAATGTTGTAGATTCCTCTATTCCATCTTCATTTCTGATCACAGAGTAAAGAACACCCCGAAAAGAAAGTTTGTAAGATTGTCAACCCAACACAGGGTTGATAACACGGCCCCATGAAGCAGTAGGTAGTTTGGTGGAAACTGTCCTATCCCTTAGTTAATCCTAAAAAAAGGGAGAATGCAGATGTGGCACTATGTAATCTGGCTAAAATGAGTCTGACTCCAAATCAAGGAACTAACCTCTTTTTATTGTGTTTTCCATATGCATCGCCTACTTTTGATATAAAGCAAAAAGGGGTTTAAACAATAGAAGATAAACACTATCGTTCCCATTGTGTAGATGAAGTAAATGACAGCAGTTTAAAGGTTTTTTCTCCCCAAAAGGAACATCAGAAAGATTGTCCTTTGGAGGGGAACTCTTTCTGGGTTTGCAACATGTGCATAGAATTCAACTGACCTCATACATAGCTGTCCTAGAGCTGATGTATACATATTCAGCAATATTTTCACCTTTTTATTAGAAATTTGAAATATCAATGACAGAAACCATCATCATTTTTTTAAACAAGAAACTTTAATTTTAAAAAGTTTTCGGTCACTTTTATAGGTATCCAATTTCTTTGACACCTCTAACAGCAAAATGTATTTGGATGACTAATAGGTACAAAATGAGCAATTGTGGTTTGTCACTTTCAGACTTATTCCTTTACTCTTTTGAAGTAAATTCTTGCTGACTTTAATCTTAATTTTAGAGTAGAAGTCTGGAATTAAAATTTGAAAGTATGTACAGATACTAAACTATCTGAATGACCAATATTATTGATTATACAGAAACAAAATTGCCCCTATCTAGACAGCATCACATTGATTTTAATAAAAAATAGTATACTAATTTTCCTGTAGGCATCTTTATACATATATGGTGGCATTCTAGATTTATATAAATTTTGTTTCCCCTTCCCTTCTGGAAAGTTTAAAATGAAGTCAATATTGAAAAAAATCCAGCTCATACAACAAATGTCAGAGCTCTGCTGATGTTTATATCAAATTGACCAAGAGAAGAATCCATTCACTTCCTAATTTTCTTTTGAAGGCTGCAAGGCTGATAGCTGCCTGCCTGATATCTGACACACCAGGTAACCTGCCTTTAGCTGAGCTCTTGTATTTCTTCACACTTTTCCCTCCCTTCCCCTCCTATCTCTACCCATTGTCTTCCAAAGGTCCACTGATTTGCATCATCACAGTTCATTCCCTAAAACTGACTCAGTTTTGTGGTGTAGCTAGTACTTGCTTAATGAAACACAAACCACAAAAGCAAGGATAGACTGAACATGTTTTGAGATGATTTAACAGCTTTGCCTTGGAAAGAGTTACAGGTGGGGTATTCTCCAAGACCCTGTTCCACATCCTTCCCTGCCTTCTCCAGAAAATTCATCATGGAAACCTGCTGTGATGGCTAGGCTCAGTGATGTTATGCCTTCAATGAGCTCAGGATATTATTTTACCGTTGTTTCTGTAAATCAAGTTACATATTATCAGTGTCTCTAGCATTTGTTCCTCTTGTGCTGTCCTCCATAGTCATGTGATGTAAAGGCAGCTTATTTTCACTACATATTTAATGCAGCTTTCCAAAATGTCTTTCTGTCTTATCTAATGGCGTTCTCATACACTTGTTAGCCTGAATTACACATAGAAGTCTGATCGCTTTTATTGAGCAGTGGAGGTGTCCACACTTATCATAGCTATAGGAAATTATCTTTCTCTGTTTTAGGATCTTTTCTTTGTGGAGACTGAGTGCATGAGTAAAGCAACAGGTGCAGCTATCCATTGAATACTTACTTTATGACTGCAACTCTTTTCCATCACACCTGACACTTTAATTAAATTATTTCCAATTTATCTGAAGTTAAAATGAAAAAACAATCCTTAATTTATACCTGAATAACAGATCCTTCATTTATCTAAATGCCATCTGAATAGCAATATATAATTGTAATTTGTTATTTGAATTTTAGAATCCCTTAAAGACATCTCCTCCTTAAAAATGCACATTTTGGGATAACAGCATTTTAAAATAATGTTTAGTGGAGTTCTTTGCAGAACAAAAGGGAAAATATACCCTACAGGCAGAATATGCATTTTTCAATAAAGTATCTGAACTGCTTATATGTCCAGCCTTTCACTGGACAGTTGATTCCTTGCTTCTGACATTTTTGTTATATGCTTAAATGTGCATTATTATAACTGACTAGTTTATTGTGAGACTTGCTCATTGGCTTTGTTTATCATTTCTTTGGTACTTGTTATTTTTTGCTATTTATGAATATGTATAGTATTTATACTTGTACATATTTGTAAGTTTTGTCATTTGGATGCAAGAATGCAAGAAGTCCTTATTTTCCAAGAGCCTCAGTGAAAATGACTATGGTTTACATAATCTGACAGGCTTGGTTTTAATGAAATAAACAAGATCTATGAATGGATTCATTATCTAGTGATTATGCAAGTTGTCCTGCTCTACCATATTAGTGTTAATGAGGAATTTATAGTATGTGCTGGTAGAAGTGCTGCAATTAGCAGTGGGTAGATAATCCAGCTAGGCTTTACCTTCATTCAGCAATTTTTAAAACATTTTTACAACTTTTTTGATTGTTCTAAAAATCTTTTCTGATCATTAATTCCCAGTTGTTTGTTTTGTATTTACATTGTACTTTTTAACCCTGGGATGATGCGTGGATGAAACTGAGAATGAAAGATATTCCAAATTGAGCAAACATTAATTACTGGGACAATTTTTATGTAGTATTACATATAATCAACAATAGTGGAAAGCATTTCTGTTACAGTGTATTCTATAAGGGCAGATGAAAATAGATTTCATTTTAGGGCTAGGATTTTCACAGGAGCCAAATAAGTTAGTATTTTTTCCCATTACTCTGGTCCCTTTGAAAATTACACAGAAAAATCCATGTCTGCATATACACAAATGGGCATTTAGTTTTATTTTTTTTTGTCCGTGGGCTAGTCGATAGCAAAGCTTCAGTCCTTTTTTCTGTATTTCATTCCTATCTTGTTTTTGGTTTTCTGGAAATCCTTTCCTTGGTGCATAACTCTTCCTTTATGTGGTTTGAGTAAATTCGGCACCTGACTCAGGATCTAGGATTTCATTAGGTTACTGGTTGCCTGGGGGTTAAGAATAGCAATGATAGGCAGAGCAAGTCCTAAGTAAGTTTATGACTTCAGTCATAGGGTTCAACTTAGCAATGGAAATCAATGGGATTTACAATTCTATATGATTCGATTAGATATTTAAAGGTAATTTGGTGTCTGAAGATGTATCATTACCTAAGATGATTGTAAAAGCACCAGATGCATACATTGCTAGGCATTGGGTATGTAGACCTAAGCCGCTTGTGGAAAATGCAAAGAGTGTGAGGAGAACTGATTTCATTAAAGTAGAGGCATATTAAAATAAATAACAAATTAAGACCTTTGATGTGCAAGACAAAAAAATTCTCCTGTATCCCAGATATCTACCTGAAGGTAGAAATTTCAACAACTGTTGCATTTCAGTGAAAAATGTATAGTTTATGTTATAAGAGAATCGGGAACACTTTTTTTTTTCATCTTGTGTCAAATGAAAATTTTTGGGTTTCCGTTTTCTGAAATTGAAAACTGTTTATTTTTAAGGAATACAAATACTTCCTTCTTGAAAAAAGATGGTTCTGATGCAAAGATTTTGGCTGCATTTCTACTCATGACTCTCTAAGAACTTTTTTTATTTTACCCAGACAATACAGAAGTCGGGTCATGGTCTTGAACTAGGGGCCTCCACCTGCCTGGCAGAACCCCCTCATCCTGGTCTGCCGTCTCTCCAGCTGACTATTCAGTATCAGCAAGATGGCCAGAAACATCACAAAACTCCCCGTTCATCACTCGAAATAGGAGTTGATCTGGGTCTAGCCATCTACCCACACCCTACCATGGGAGTGGGTGGCCAGATCATTTGACCCATCACTCCCTCCCATATAAATCCCCGATCCAGAAGAGGAAGTGGTTGGATAACAGAGTTTTATTGATGCCAGACTGCCTTGTTGGTCCTTGACTCATGTTCTGTATTCATTCCTGGCTCCATTTCCTGACTCCTGGTCCCAGTTTGCCTTTGATTCTCTCTGTCTGATCCTTTGGTCAGCACTTTGTCCCCAGAGTGGCCCCCAAGCTAGTTGCCCATGACCTGGTGTGACAACAGCTGATAAAGCTTAGGAGCAAAGTATTTTCATGCATGAGAGGAATGTGGTTCCAAAATAAATTAATTTCATCCAGAATTTGGGGTACCCTGAAAGATATGAACACTCAGCCAAAGATCTGGGTGATGCCATACATGTACTGTCCCAAGCTATTTATGATATAGAACATAATTAAACTGCTCTCTCAAAGAAAAGAGTCTGCTTTTATTTGCCTTTCTTGGCTGTTTATTCTGCAAGAGTGAATTTACGTTTCTTTGAAAAAAGAATTGTCAAAAGAACTAGAATACATCTTATCATGTTGTGAAAGTACAGGTACAGCAATCACAAGACCAAATTAAAAACAACAACAATGCTCCAGTGTTTGCTTTTTTTTTTTACTCCTTGGAATGTTTTTGCTACTTTGCACTATGTCCATTTTATCAAGCTGAAACAGTACCTCAGCAGTGAGATACCCTCTTACTATGTAATTTCTCAGACTATGCAACCTGCCTGCAGTGTTTTTGTATGCAAAATCCACAAGTTTAATAAGAGTTGTGCTCAGAAGGGCTGCAAGGCCAAGCCATAAATAAGGATTTTTCAGATGTACGTAACTCAGCTTTCCCTCACCTTGTCAGTTTTTATTTAACTCAGTGCTTCCAGAAGCAATATAAATGACACTTGTAAAATAAACAAACCTGAGTGTATTCTAAATATAATTTTCTGATTATTTGATCAGGTATATACAGAAACTTAGTGGCACTGAAATGTCTGTGGGAGAGGAGAAAAGCAATACACAGTAAAACCTCATTATTTTAAACTGGTAAAGTCATTGCAAATCATCAGGTGTGTGTGCAAACAATAAAAAAAAAGAACATGGATAATGCATCACGAAATCAATTTTGTTCAGGGATTTACACTGAACTAATTTGCTGCAGCAGCATTTTCTTGGTCCTATCCATTTCTCCCAATTTTAAGCTCTCATTTTGTATGGGAAAATGATTTGTAGCCTGACTGATAAGATAATATGCTCCAAATTAATCAGTGCACCGTTCATATTTTGAGTTCCTAAAAATATTGTAATAGCCTTAGGAGAGGTTAGAAATGCCCCTATTTATCTCACTGTTGCATTGACCCTGAAGCCAAATAACACCAAACATAAATGCCTGCTTCGTAAATTTTTGATCAATATGATTTCACTGCAGAGGTTTTTAATATCCCGTGACTTGGGAATTGTGGGTAGAGATTCAGTAGAGTACATTTTTTCCCCCAGTCTGACCCCTAACTACCTTATAATAAATATTCATTATATATAATTTTTATAATTCTAATTTTGTTGCATACAAAAAACCTCTGTGACAAACTGCAGTATAATTTCATATAAATAATAGAATTTTAGTAGTGCAAGGCCTCATTAAAACTTTCCTCTGAGAAATGGGGATTTCCACTGAGAAATTCTCCCTGCTTTTATAGTTATTTATACTGCACTTGGCACTGTATAAAATATAGCACCTTTGCCCATTGAAATTTTTAAAGCTTATAAAACACAGCAATCTTTCTGCCCGCATCCCACCCATTAGTATGGGTGAGATAATTATGCTATCTTAAATTCACTTTTTAACTGCACCCTCTCATTTTTATTCCTTTTCCCTCTGTCTTATGAAAGCTAGGCTAAAAATTAGCATGTATATGTCATTCCAAGCCAAGAGACTCCTGGTCACTCTGACCTCTGTTTAGAGGGTGTTTCACAGGCTTGACTCTCTGCTGAGAAGATCCTATTCCTCTTGTGCTTCTGAACCTTATTCTTGAGAAAGTCCCCTTGTTATAGAAGAAAGTGTTTCTATTATGAAAATTACCCTGTGAAGAATAAAATAGTCCTGTCTCCCATTTTTGGGGAGCAAGTTCTAAAGATCTTTGACCACCTCTGTGGACTACTTTGGAGGTGATGTCGGACGTCTTGAACTTGTGTCAGTTTTCAAGAGCCAGAGAAATGCAAGAATCTCCAAGGTGAGCAAATCTCAGCAGCCTTGTTGCTGAGGAGGTTTGCTTTATTCTTCCAAAGCTGAGGTTTCTCAAGGTTCATATTTACTATGGTGTAATGAAGCCAGGATTTCACAGTACAAAGATCACTGTGGACATGCTCTGCTTTAATCAACTTAAGGTGCAGTTTCCTACATTTCTATATCTAGAAGTGTTTTCACATCTGACAGCAAATGGACATTGAGTAGCCAAGAAAAGACTCCAGTAGGATTACACTGAACGTAGCCTTTCACTTAATGTTCTTAAGAGCTCTATAGTTTCTGTATTACTTGGCCAGGGTGTTTCTCTAAGGCCTTTACCCCCTATAGCCTGCTCCCCCTACCCTTCGCTCCCTCACACTACTTATCTTTTGGGTGGCAGCTCTGGCATTGGGGCAGCTCCAGGCCTGCCCAGGTGGAGGAGCAGGAGGTAGAGCTGGAGCTGAAGGTAAGTGGTTAGAGGAGGGGGGAGGGTCTGGCAGGTGGTTGTGGGGGGATCAAGTGGCTGGCGGGCAGGCTGCATGGTCTCCCTTGTGCATCCCCCCAAGTTGTCTAAGCAGGTCTCCCCCATGTCTGCTCCCCTCTACTGCATCTTCTCCCCTACACTTCTCCTTCCACCTCCCCCCCTTCCTCCAATGCATAAACCACCCTGAGCCAGCAAAGGCAATGACTCAGTTGTGGCTTCAGCTCAAAGACCAAAGCTGAGGCTGGAGCTCAGCTTCTGCCTGCACCGGGCTGGTACTTAAATCTAAGATGAGTCTTTTTTGGTTGATTGGGCCTCATATTGGATTCAAGTAAATACAGTAATTTAGGCAGGAGATGAACTGTGCTGATTACTGAAGTATACTTTGCTGCTGACCTCCAAGGACTGCAAAGGAAGAAAGAGCTTAAGCATCAAAAATCACAGCATTTCAGGACATATTTTTAACTCACAGCTACCTTCAGTGCTGACAGGGTTAAATCAGTGGTTTCTAAAGGCTATTTTAGTTTGCTGAGTTAGGTTCTGCCTTCTAATTCCTGGAATCTTATAGGTTTATGGAATGATTGCTTCAAATATGAACATTGAATTAAAAAAGGAAATATTCAGTTATTACTTCACATAATGATTTTTAATATCACAAAACTCCCTGTTCATCACTTGAAATAGGAGTTCATGTAGAATAAAAGAATATTATGAAAATTACTGTTTGCTTAGTGCTCATTTCTCAAATGTATATTTTAGCCCACATAAAACCTATCAGTAGAACTTTAAATGAAGGTTTTATATTTAAAAAATAATAGAAGGTTAAGAGAAATTGCTTTTCTTCCTAAATATTTTAAATTATTTCTTATTGTGGGTTTTTTATTTGCTTGGGGGTTCTTTTTGTTCAATATACCCCCCTAAGTGTTTGGGTACTTCTAATGATAAAGTGTTAACAAGAATACAGCAGATATCTTGGATACCTGCTGCCTCCTAGCCAAGCCAGATACCCAAATCTAGATCTGCAAACTAAGCTCCTCTCATTTCACACTCCTAATTCATTGCTGTTCCAGTCTGGAAGGATAAATCAACTTTGCAATATGACTTAACAGTCAGTCCATTCAGATTCTAGGAGAGCTAATTCAATAATTGAGAAGCTCTTACTGAAAGTTATTTGTTCCATTTGCTGAAGCTTAAAACTGCTGGCTCAAACTTTTCAGTTGATTTCAGCTGCACTCAGAGAGAGGCATTGTCTGACGTAAAGAAGACACTAGTCATTTAGAACAACATAGTTTAAATCTAGATATGAATAGATAACCTGGAGCTTACAATTTATTTGACGAGTACAGATAGTTTTTTTTACTGTGAATTATCCATTCCATGCCTATCTTATTGGCTGATGGAGATGGCCACCCATCCTTCCTTCTTGAAGGAAGCAGGCTGCATCATCTAAATAAATGATCTGTACTTTGAGTGTTGGAAGTCTGGGATGGAATTGGCTTTCAAAGGGCTGTGCAGCACGGGTCTGCCCATACTCCCATCTGAGCCCATCTGTATCTGTCTACACAAATTACTCTTTGTTAGTAATGTTTAGAAAATGTTGACAAACAGATATTTCGGGGGGGGGACTGATATTTCTGTAGTGCTTTCATAATTCATTTAAGACCCCTTCCACTTTCTTTTTAACATGGCCTTGCATGTTGGATGCATCCCCTGGATAGGCAGCAGAGTTCAGTGGACAGGGTAAGACTCAGGAGATCTGGATTTCATTCTTAGGTGTTTCATTGACATGTTGTGTGCTTTGGCTGCTTCAGCTCTCTGAGCCTTGGATTTCCATCTGATCTTGTATGTATTTAGACTGGATATCCTTTTTATATGCATTTTATATATCTTATAAATAAATTATAAAACCTATATTATTTTTAGGGTTTTTATGGTCTTTACTGAGTTTAATAAACAAGAAAATGCCTTAAAATAAGAATCACAGAGACTTTGAGTTACCAGAAATAGTCTCAGGGCATTTTAAGTTATTTAAAAACTTTTTCTGCCCTCTTTTTCACTAGAAAAAATGTGCACGAAGCTGAGATTTAAAAATAGCTAGCCTCCTTCTTTGATTGAAGGAGGAAGAAACAAGCCAGATTTATTGGCTGTCTGGAGACCTTATGTTCAGTTTTATCTTGTCACATTCACACCAATTAAATGTGAGAGTTTATATGTTGTCCTATCTGTAAAGAAGACAGCAGACCTTCATCTGGCTCATTTAATTGTCTCTGTAGGGGAAGTTCCCCTATCCCACATATAACACAAATTTTCATATATCTACCATGCAACCCTACTCACCTTAGTGTTTGCAACTAAATGAACAAATCTTGTCATGAGCAAGTGAATCTTTACCATTTTTTAAATAAAAAATATTCACAAATAGTCCCACTCTCCCTTCCATTTTTCTATATATTAAATAGTACTTAGAAACAAAGTATTGAAGTAGTTAGCTTGCAACCATATGTGTAGTGCAGTAGCGATCGAAATAACTACCACTGTGGCAAAGTTCATTTTCAAAACAGAAACTTTAACCAACCTGCAGTAGATGTTAACATCAGTGCATGGCCTAAAGCTTGTAGACTTTTATTATGGACTGCCCAGGGTGTGTGTCTGGCTGAGTGCACACACACATCTGCATGGAGTCCCACTAGGATGTGGGTCTATTCTGTATTGTTTGTCTCCTGTTTCTGCCTGAAGTTTTGCTTGGAAGCCTTCAGTTAAGCCTTATTGTTTGTAAATTCAAGGTGGTTGCCCTGTTGCTGCCAGTCTAATTTTTCACCAGGGCAAACAAATCCCTGCAATATATAGAGCTAGACATGAAGATGGGATTCCAGTACTATCAGTGTTTCATCCTGAACTGTAGGTTGCAAGACAGAAAGGGAACCATTCTGGCTCAGAAGCCCAGACCAGGGTTTTTCTGCTCATGGGGTTTTAAGTGCAGCTGTTTTCCACTATGGCTACCCTGGGCTGCATTGAAAATGTAGTCAGGCCATCATCCAGTGACTCCTTTGCCAACCACCTCATCTTCTCAGGTTAACCAGAAATGGGCTGTACTACTGACTGTCATTGGCTCACAGGCTTTGGACATTGTTCACACCAAATACTGTGACATCTATGATGAAATCCTCAGAAAAATTTCACATTGATTCCATCTGAAATAGCGGAAACAGAACTGTCCCTCTAACACAATCAGTTGCCAAGCAAAGGGACTGGAGCATATATAGCTGAGTTGTGTCATTTGTCTAAGAACCGTAAGTTTGGTGCAAATCTCGAGCCCCTACCAAGTGATTGATTCATTTTTATGGTTCAAGATGAAGCAGTACAATACAAACTCCTTGTGAAGCAAAAACTTAATATTTCCCATTGCTCAAAAGGAAGCACTTGCTTACCAGGCTCCACTTCTTCATTCAGAGGAGATCCAAAGGTTGTATGTAAAATGGTGTTAACAAAGAACCACCAGATGCAATCTGTCACAGGGGGCAACCAGGGGGAAAACCCCAAGGAGCCCAGGGGGAACCCGGGGAGCAGGAGCTGGTCGGGGAAAGAAAAGAAAAAAAAGAGAAGCAAACAGAAAGATTCTTACCTTAGATGGAACTGCGGCAAAGCCAGAAATGGTGGCAGGACTCGAGCGGCTCGTCAGCTGCGTTTTTATACAGTTGCGGCCAGCTGATAACAGCAGCTGCAGGAGCCAGCTGGGGGAATTAAAAGGAGCCATGGGTGAGGAGAAAGGGGGAGACCAGCTGGAGCGCCAGAGGGGGAATCTCTCCCAGAGTCCCCTCGGAGGGGGGGAGCGTGGGGGTTTGCATCCTGCAGCCCCGGAGGAGAGAGCGAGACCCACCTGCAACGAGGCAGGAGGCGAGAGGGCAGAGCAGAGACTTGGAGACAGAAGAGAGCAGGGGAGATTTGAGACCCGGAGTTGCCCACAAAGGGTCAGGAGAGCTGGCAGACGCCAGAACCATAGAGGGCTCAGACAGCCCCAAGGAGGTACTCCAAGTGGAGGCTGAAGGGCACCGTCAGTGGGAAGGGTGATGGAGGACAGGCAATAGCCACATAGAGCCGCATCACCAGAAGATGTGGGGGAGACATGCCGAGGGGGTTCATCAAGAATACAGTAAAACCACAGGCTCAATAGAGGACGAAGGGGAAGAGGTGGAGGACAACGGGTTGACCCAGACCCAGTCTAGGCTTATCAAGGGCCTTAGAGGCCGCAGCCAGTGGTAATAGGGTAATCTGTAGGAATAGGCATAAAAGGGAGCGAAGGTCATCCTTTGATAACTGGTGTTTCTTTGCTGGTAATATACTTTGTGGGTTTTTTTGTTGCCCATTTTTGGAGGGGTTGTGAGGTCAGGAGCCCAGATAGGATTCAACCATGAGCAAGGCCAGTCAGCTGTGAGGAGGAAGGTGGCAAAGGGGGGCCTTCAGCTGGACTCTCCTATAGCCTACTAAGGAAAGGGTGCGAAGCCCCAGCTATCAGAGGGGCATGGCCAAAGACCATCAGCATTCATCAAGGTGGGGTGTAAGGGCAAGGTAGAGGGGAGATGGAGCCTCACAGAAGATCATCATCCTGCGGTCCCATGTACGAGAAACGCCGATAGTCAAACGCTACCACTGGGATAAGATTGAAGTTGTGGCAGGCGAGATTGGGGAGAGACTATCCTGGTCAATGACACCAACTCAGCGGGACCACAGGGACGGACAGGCGAACAACCCCAAACATCTGGGGGCACGTTGCGTGTGACCGGATGTTCGAAACCAGGTGGGTACACAATTCAAAAGGAATTTTTCAGAGAAGTAATGATCTGTGCATAAAAAATGCATTCTGAATTGCTGGGGAGCTGATAGAGCTCTGATGAGAGTCACAGGCATGACACATGGCCTTTCCTTGCAAAGTGCAAGGGTCACATTGAATGGGTGTGTCAACTTCTTAATGTGTCAGAAGTTCAAGCCACCTGGAAAGAAGTCAAGACAAGAAGGGTATTCCTCTAGCTGCCACAAATACTGTTGGTGATCTGAATAGAATTTCAACCTGTGGAAAGCTCACTGATGTTTACACTACTAAGTTTGTCAAACAAAGAAATATCTATTTATTCATAGATGGTAGGGTTGGAAGGGACCTCAGCAGATCATTGAGTCCAAACTCCTGCCTAGGCAGGATAGAGTGCTGGGGCTAGATGACCCTAGCCAAATGCCTATCCAGCCTTCTCTTAAATAACCCCAAGGTAGGGGAGAGCACCTTGTCCTTGTTGTACTGCATCCTATTGTGTACTGCCCGCTTTTCTAACCTGTCCGGGTCTGCCTGCAATCGTTCCTTACCCTCTGGAGTGTCCACTTCACCCCACAATTTAGTATCATCTGCAGACTTGGACAGAGTACACTTCACACTCACATCCAAGTCACTGAAGTTATTGAAGAGTACAGGTCCAAAAAATGGACACTGTGGGACCCCACACCCCCATCCTTCCAGGTTGATACCAACCCATCTACTACCACTCTCTGGGTGCGACTGTTAAGCCAATTTCCCACCTAATGGAACATGTAAAATCTATGTGACAGCCTCTTAATTTATTTATGAGAATAGGATGAAATACTGTATCAAAAGCCTTCCTAAAGTCCAAGAAAACGACATCCATCTCTACTCCTGTGTCTAAGCATTTTGTGACCCTGTCATAAAACAAAACCATATTGGTCAGGCATGATCTACCTGCTACAAATCCATGCTGGTTTGCCTGCTGCATTATTTTTCCTGCTGGACTCCCACAATATGGTCCTTCATAATCTTTTCAAAGACCTTTCCAAGGATGAAGGTGAGACTGGCTGGCCTATAATTACTCTGATTCTCCTTCCTCCCCTTCTTGAAAATAGGGACCACATTGGCCCATTTCCAGTCCTCTGGGACCTGAACCAAGCACCACAAGTGCTCAAACTGCCATGCCAGTGGTTCTGCTATGACACTAGCCAATTCCCTCAGTACTCTTGGATGTAGCTTATTTGGACCTGCTGACTTGAACACATCCAGTGTGACTGCATCAAGTCAGCATTGACAGTATTTAGACTGGCGTCTCTCTGATGCCCATCTAAGAACCCATTAGGAGACTTATCTTGAGCTCTGTTCAGGAACACTGAGGCAAAAAAACTCATTGAATAGCTCAGCCTTGTCCCTCCTGTCTGTCACTAATTGCTCCTCCTTGTTCAGTAGGGTACTTATGCTGCCCTGCTCCTTCCTTTTACTTCCTACATACCTAAAAAAAAGACTTTTTGTTGTCTTTAATTTGTGTTATCAGCCTCAGCTCTGTAGTTGCTTTGCCCTTCCTAACTGCCTCCCTGCAAGTGCGGGCCAAGTAGGTATACTTCTCCTTGGTAGCTTCCCCCTGCTTCCATCACCTATATGCCTTCTTTTTTTCCCTTAGGTTCCCCTGGATTCCCCTGTTTAGCCAAGGAAGTTTTTTGGCTCTTTTCCCCCTTTTCCCTTGTAATGGGATCGTCTCCTTCTGCGCCCAAAGGATTGCTTTCTTTAGGAACGACCATCCTTCCTGGACTCCCATCTCACCAATACTCTTCTCCTGCAGTATGTCATTGAGTAGACTCCTAAGTACACTGAATTTAACCTTCCTAAAGTCAAGCACTTCCACCCTATTAGTTATCTTACCCACCCTATGCTGTATGGTGAATTTGATTGATTGGTGGTCACTGTCCCCAAGGTGACCATGAGTCTGCAGATCCCCTAACAGGTCCTCCCCAGTAGCAAACACCAAGTCCAGTAAGGCATTCCCCCCTAGTGGGACTGCATACTTCCTGCATTAGGTGAAGCTCCTGCATGCAGATTAAGAACCTACATGAATGGTTGGATTTGGCTGACTGCTCCTCCCAGCAAATGTCAGGGTACTTTAGGTCCCCCATGACAACCACATTCCTAGACTGTACAGCCTCTGAGAGCTGCCTCAAGAATTCCAAGTCTAGCTTGTCCTCTTGGTGTGGTGGTCTGTAGCAGACCCCCACCACCAAGTCCCTTTCTCCACAACCTCCATGTATCCTAACCCACAATGCCTCAACTTTCTCCTCCTCTGACCCCATTTTGATTAGGATAGATGTATAATGCTCCTTTACATAGAGAGCAACCCCACCCCCTTTCCTCCCTACTCCATCCTTTCTGTACAACCTATGGCCCTCAATGTATACCACCCAGGTAGGGTCCCACCAGGTTTCCAGTAGCCCCACTAAATGGAAGTTAGTGCGAGTTCTTCCTGTGTGTTCCCCATGTTCCTAGCATTAGTACAGAGGTAGTTGAGATGCCTGAATGGTGCCTTTAGTGCCCCACCCCATTCTGATGCCCAAAGGGCCCTTTGGTACTCACCTGGGGTGTACTGCTGCATATCTTGGAGTTTGTAGGTTCTAGGATCTATTTATCTATCAGGGCTGCATGACGTTTTGGTCACTGATTTGATTTGGAGGAGATTTGGCCCAATTTGGCCCAATCGAAATCAAATCAGGAGACCCTTTAATCTCTCTGAATCAAATCAGAACCCTCTGATTCAATTTAAAAAGATACACAAAGATTTGATGATTCAGACAGACACAGCTGAAATGTTTTTTCTACATACCTCAAGATACCAGGCAGCTTGTGAATGCTGAAATGATGGTGTGGATGGAGAGTCCCACAGAAGCACTTCTGGTCCACTTCTAGGTCTGCTGGCGAGTGCGGAGGAAGGCCTCCCTGCATCCTCCCAGCTTGGCAACTGATGTCTCCTGGGCCTTGGATGGCATCCAGGGTCCCCCCATGGCTGATCACTGAGCCAGGGGGAGCGCAGGGGTGGACCTCAAAGTGGACCAGAAATACTTCTGGTCCATTTCTGGGTTCACTGCCAAGCACAGCCCCATGCCGCTCCTGTGGCGTGCTCCATCCGCCCCACCATCACAGCATTCACAAGCCACGCTTGGTACCTTGAGCTATGTAGAAAACACATTTAAAGCTGTGCCTATGGCTGAATCACTGATTCTCAAATCTTCAGCATCAAATCTTTAGATTTGGATTTGGCCAAATCAAACTGGGACAGTGATCCAAATCAATAAATAGAATCACTATCCACGATTCAGGCCGAATTCCAAATCTGAATTGAATACAGCCCATTTCACACAACCCTGCTATCTACCTATCTAGAATAACCACCCAGAAGTGGCTAAAAAAATCCAAAATTATCCTCAAATTGCAAATAAAAAGACACATGTACACCTTTCAAATTAAGGCACTAATACTATGCCTTTGTATCTTCTTGTAGTGTTCTCATACTTAACTTTTTCTTTTGTTTATGTGAGATGACTCACATTTATTGAGTTCCTAATGTCTATAACCTAATGGCCATTGGATCAGAATTGTACAGGTATGTCTTATCTACACATTGAAGGCAACATTGCCATGCCAACTTATTATCTCTCTCAAAATTTTCATATATTTACAGATAAAGTAAAAGAAAGAAAAAACCTGTTTAGACTCTATGCAGGAATGCTATTGGGAAAGCCAAAAACCAAATCTCAGAGCCAAGGATTTTTATGCATGATATCTTCTACTGGACCAAGTGCATAGGTTGGAGGGACATGGAAAAGCTTTTTGGGTATCCAAATACCCTTCCTCAGGTCCCTTTTTAGCATTGTATTGACTAACAAAAACAATGCAGCCTGCTTACTGCATTTTTATTCAGTAAACTGGATGAAGAGGAATCACAGAAATTTGACAATTAAAGTATGCAGAGCAGTTAAGTACAGACATTTAAAAAGCCTGGGTCTGAATTGATTCAATCCTTGCAGGGTGGTCTAACCTGAGTACATTGAACTGATTTGCAAGTGAATACACATTCACTTTTGATTTCTGTAATGCAGCCACATGCCTGCAGTGGCTTAGGCTAGAAGCCAAGTAGCATTAGAGTGCACCCTCCCTTCCCTTTAGCAGCAGCTGCAAGGCTGAAGGGAAGCTGAACTGGTGGGGAGTAGCCAGGCTCTGGCAGGTGCTGAATATGATTGGGGAGGGGTTTAAACCCCCAACCCTGCCCTGCATGGACCACAGCCAGGGTGTACCTGGAGGGGGAGGGGAAACAGCCCTTGACAGGTTTGTCCCTGGGTGTGGGGGGTGGAGGGGAGGGTGTGGCCAGACACTGGTCAGGGCAGCATGTCAAGGAAAGTGGGGAAAAGAAGGGGATTAACCCGCACCATCTCCTCTCTCTCCCACCAGCACAGGGATCCCAGCTGGGATTTGCTTGGCTTTCTGCTCTGCTGGCCACTCATGTGGGGGATGGGGAGCCATGGCTAGAGCCAGCCCAGGCAGCAGCTTCAGGCACTGCCTGAGCCAGCTCTGGCCACATCTTCCACTGTGCGAACACAGTGGGTAGGAAAGCCAGGCAGACCCTAGCTGAAGTTCCCATGCTGGTAGGAGGGAGTTTAATTCCCCTCCCTGCCCACACTTTGCCTGAGGCACTGTCCAGGTCAGCTCTGGCCATATGCACCACATAAGCAGCTGGCAGGGTGGAAATCTGGGCAGACCCTGGCTGGGATCCCCATGCCAGTGGGAGATAGAGGAGATGGGGGGGGTTAATCCCCTTCCTTCTCCCACTTCACGTGAGGCTGCTGCTTGGGCAGGCTTTGGCCATGCCCCCCATCATTAGAGTGGTGAGCAGAGGGGAAAGCCAGGCTGACCCAGGCTGGGGTCCCAGGTGTGTGGGAGAAGGGAGGCAGGGGTCTTTAATCCTCCTCCCTCCCCCTGAGCCTACTGGTCCACTCCCCCTGCCCCCTCCACACCAGCGGGGAAAAGTATGGTTCTGCCCCTGCCAGGCCCACCATGCTGTGCCAGTGGGTTTCCCCACTGTCAGCCAGCCCTCACTGCTCCAGCTAGGGAGCAGAGGAGTGGAGCCAACCCTGCTCTGCTTGAGCAGACAGCACAGCCAAGAACCCGGCTCCTCAGTCACCTGAGGACCCATCAAGCCTGATGGATGTCGTCTTCAACTTTGAGGGACTGTCAACACTTGAGCAGACAGCACAGCCAAGTCTCTCCAAGGATCATCACCTTGCTCAATATTGAGGCGGAATGGTGGCAATGGAGGAAGGAGGAGGCCAACCCGGGACTGTGAATCCTATTCTCCCACACAACAACACGGCTCCATTGCGGAAGAATGTGTGCATCTAGAACTGGGCTCTTCAGTCACCTGAGGACCCATGAAGCCTGATGGACATCATCCTTGACTTCGAGGGACCGCCAATGCTTGAGCAGACAGGACAGCCAAGTCCAGGGCTGCAAAGCACGCTAGGATGTTGGGAGGGAGGCTCTGATTTAACTTGAATGTAGTATCAGACTTCAACTGATCTGGGTCAAACTGGTTTATGAATCAGTTGAAGTCTGATATATTACATTCAACCAAGTTTATCTTAAACCAGTTTTGGTCATTTTGAAACATGTTTATGTGAACTGAACTTATTTTTTGTTATAGGTTTAAACCAGTTTCTGATTACTTACACTGTTTTATGTGTAACTTTTGTCCCTAGCCAGAGTGTTTAGAGAGACGATTAGAGTGTACTATAATGTGTATATGAATATACAGCAGGGGTAGGCAAAATGCAGCCTGGGTGCAGGATGTGGCCCACCAAGCCATTCTATCCAGCCCATAGGGCCCCTAAAAAATTTAGAAAATTAATATTTATCTGCCCTGGGCTGCCTGACATGCGGCCCTCGATGGCTTGCCAAAACTCAGTGCTCGGCCCTCTGCCTAAAGTAATTGCCCACCCCTGATATATAGGTTATTTTATCAGCTTCAAATATGTAAGTACTTGCAAATTATGAGTATCACCACCAACATATTTTAAAATCAGGTGTTTCTACAACATATTAGAATATTCCTGTAATATTAAAAATAGCTCTATCAATCATGATTAATTTATTATTAATTTTAACCTCTTTGATGTTAACCTTCATTTACAGCTGATTCAAATTTGATTTGTCTTTATATGAACCAAATTTTGGTTTAACTCAGAGTGAAAAAAACCCTAAAATCCATAGTTTTATTGTTACATGACTTTTATACTGAAGCAAAACATGAGCCTGACCTATAAATCTGGATTTTGAATGTTAATCTGCTGACATGAGAAGTGTCTAAGATGTCAGCTCTTTGCATATTGGATTTTCTAAATAAAACACTGAGAGTCCTTACCAATGGTGTCACTGGGATGAGAAATGTATTTACAATGTAAGTAGATTTTATGTACTTATTTTAGAAGAAATTGTGAATGACTTATTTTTACTTGGATATGCATTTATGTGGTAAATTGAATAGCCCTCTATTCCACTGTTGATGCTGCTGGCTCCAATGGGACTACTCACAGGATATTACACACTTTACCACACTAGTAAGGGTCTCGGAATCTATTCTAAAATGAAAGCTTAAGGCTATGTTTGCATTGTTTTCCTGCAAGAGAGTAAGTGCCTTTGTATTCCATCTTCATTTTTGCCATTTGTCTGAGGCTCTGTTTTGAAATTTATTTCAAAATAATTACTTTTATGTTTAAAATAGGTATTTTATCATGTTAATCCTTATGATGACAATGGAGCTTCATCTGGGATCAAAATCCATGGTATGTACAGAATATCAGAGTAACCTTGAAGTGTTAAAAATTTAATATTAACAATGGGTGAGATGCACAATGAGGTATAACATTACTCTCCCTAATAGTTTGTTTACTGAAACAGAAAGGGAGAATGCCGTTTTGCTAGGTGAGTAGGAATTCCTCCCCTCCCCTGCAAATTGCAGCCATACAGATCTGCTTGAAGCTGAAATAGATCGTTCAGTTTTGACTGCACTCAGTGCTGCCCACTGAACTGTCATGTTGAAATCAAAGTACGCAGCTCCTGAAGCAATGCATTACATTTGCATCTAAGATTTGTTTTAAAATATTCATTTTAGCTCACTCTTTGAAGCATTTTTTCCACCAAATGAACAGCACTTTGGGAGTCAACTCACACCTTCCTGGCACTTTCATAGTCTTATTTACAAAGCAGGATATGAGGCACATTTTACTGTATGGTTTTATTTTGGGTTCTATTAGCAGCAGTGATTTGATATAACTATACAACAGACAATAACTATACACCAGACAATACAGTAGGAAGCTATCTATGTTTAACATAATTCAGCATTGGTAGGGTGAAAGCGTTGAATCAATTTGTGGGGTGTACTTGGTAGCCATGTTGGTCTGAGACAAAAAGACACAATTTGGAACCAAGAGTTCTGGCTTTTCGTATGTCTTTCTGAATTTATTTGGGGGGGGGGGGTTTGGGGGGGGGGACTTTGCCAGGTTATACACATACATCTTTATGCTCTCTGAAGAATAGTTCCATGTTAGGCTTCTGTGATTTCACTAATGCAAAACAATTTAAGAAATAGAAGCTGCAGCAAGGCAGTGGGTTTTTTAATGGTCATTGACCAGTAACATATACTTGTTTTGAAAAAAAACAAGTGGCCTACATACCATCTGTAATAACTTTGCCTTCAGGTTATAAAAGCACTTTGTCTACTTATTTCTGCACTGAAAATATAGAAAATCCAGGCAATTGACATCTGTAATCCTATCAAGGAGGAGAAAATATTTTTCAATAACTAGTTATGCTGGTGACTGTAAGGGCATAGCTACTGGTGAATTCCTGGTATATTCCTGTACTCCCCTGAATGTTCATCTTCTTTTGTAAATTAGTAACTAGAGCTGGACAAAACTTTCATAAATATGAACACTGGAAGACATTTGCCAGTTTTAGGTTAAACAAGGGAAGCAAAACTTCCATTGTATTAGATGTAGGAACATATATATAGGAACATGTAGGCTTTTCATGTTTTAGCTCTTATTGTCCAGGTTTTTAAGTTGTCCAAGATAATAACATTCAGTTCAGCATGCTACATAAAGTTTATAAAAGTCAGTAAAAGTAAAAAATATAATAACCAATTTAGTCTAAACATCATACAGGCCTAGTGACAACACTAAAGGACTGTATTGAGATCATGTCTCATAAGCAAAAGGAGTGTGAGACTGGAAGACACTAAAAATGGATGTGTTGGAAATTAGACCTTACTGGTAAACAAACTAATTAGAGGCTGGACTATTGCACCAACCACCCTTTTGGGGTTCATTCATTTGAAATTGATTCTGAGAGAATGAGTCCACAGGAACAAATGAGCTCTGCTACTATGTTTGTTGCCCCCTGGTGCATGAAATGCGGCAAAACTATACAGCAAAATATCATCATGGTGATCTTAACTGATAACACAACTAGGGAGAAACAGAGATGGATTTGATGACATTGCTACATTTACTAGTTTTGGTTAAGTCCTGAATTGTAAGTTAAAAGAGAGATTTGAGTTGTTGCTCTTGCCCCCTGCTCCATGATTTTGTTTTGATTTTGTTGCTTTCCCACCCTTATTTCTTCACTTTCCTATCACACTTTTCTGTTTAACTAAGCTAACTAAGACTGAAACTTTTGCAGTACTTCTGTAGTCATGTGACTAAAATGGCAGGTAAAAAGCTGTGTATTAAACTATGTCTGTGGTACAAGTTTATTTAAAGTGACTGTTGAATGTTTAAAGCGATATTCAGCCATGCCCACATTTGTAAACTGTCTGACTGAGATCCAACATCCATCCTGCAGCAGAGTCAGACATCAGGTTTAAGATAGTGTGGAGAGAAAACACTTAATGCACAAATTGAATGCATTTTGCAACTGTGTCCTAATCTGATATACATCTATGAATTTGATTTAAATAAAAATACAACGGAAAAATCTATACAACTTATATGAAATGTGGAAACATATTCTTCCCCCTTTCTGGTACATCTTCAATCTCCATTACTGATGGTAAAGACACCTTAAAGATATTAAATGGATTCTTAGATATCAAACTACACAGAACAGTACACATGAATTGAAAATTATTTCTGAAGTGCTACCACAGTACATATGAAAGATTATTTAGGGTAATGTGAAGATTGGTGAAGTCAATGAAAAAGTGATCTTTGAGGGCTCAGTGGTGGGCCTCCCACATATTTGTGCCTACCACAGAAATGTGTTACAATCTGGCAGCAGAAGAATAAATCATCTATGCTTTGTTTTCCCTATACATGCCATTGCACAACAGTCTTCAGGAAAGATCACTATAGTCGTTGTATGTCTCTGAGTAAGCCATCATGGCTCAAAATTTTCTTTTGGGTATAAAAATGTGAGATATACAAGGCTATTGAAGGGGTGATGCAACTTTGGAGAAATATGGAATACAATAGAGAAGATGCAACAAAAAAAAGGAATAATTTAAAAATAGATACAAATCTTTATGTACGGTTGCTTAGCTGTCAGATAATCTAATCGTAGAGGCGATCTACATAACAGTAACAAAAATTATATATCATTTACATTTTTTAATTTGTTTCTCAAATTTTTTTTAAAGAATCACTTAAAAAAAAAAGTTGTGAGTTTTAACGGGCATGAGGTCACTGCTAAGGTGGAGACCCTGAGATAGATTCTTCCCTCCACCAGTACTAGGACTAAATGTCAGCTGAATTAGTTCCTCCTCCTCAAGAAAATCTCGATTTAGAGCCTGCCCCTATACAGAGATGCAGGTAAGGGGGTACATAGCATAGGGCTGCCATCTACAACAGTAGGGCCTTCTCTGCACATTACCTGTATTACACATTTGACTGGTTAATTGCACAATCAATTTAGACCAGCTACACATGCAAATTAACTATTGTACTATAAAAAGGTTCATCCATCTAGAAAATGTGTAATAACTTTATAGCTGGATTCTATCCCACTTTAATTTGTACATGTAGCAAGGTACACCTCTGTGGCTGGGAACCCTATCAGTCGGACTTGCAGCTGTGGGAGCTTGCTACTTGCTGGTGTAAGAGGAGCTCAGGTTCACACTAGGAATAAGGTGTGATTGGATCTGATGCAGAATCCTACAATAATACTTCCTGCCATACATATGTGAATTGTGGATTGCACATTGGATCTTATCATGCCTTTACCTGAATAGCTAGCAGTGCTTTTGGAGACTTCCTTAGGAAAAGAGAAAGCCCATTTTCCTTTGCAAGCATCTTTGACTGTCCACATGTGACTAGTTTTATGCAGAAAGAATGCAGCCCCAAGTCTGTGTGCCTGCCAGACCCAGACAGGGACCACACAGCCACCTGGGCTGTGGCATAGGTACTGCAGCAGAGGCATCTGCACCTCTGGGCCAGCTGCCAGCGGGCTGGGGCTGCACAGTTGGCCTTTGTGTGGCACTGCTGCATTGCCACCTGTTACCACTTGCAACTTATTCTAAACCAAAAGGGTCTCTGTTAATCTTTTGTAATTTAGCATTCCTGATCCCATGATGTTGTTTCAGCCACTCATGAACTAGAAAAATAGCAAAGATTAAAATGCATTTGAAATTAAAAATACAATGGAGAGAATATGCACTACATATAATATTTATTCTATTGGGAAAATCTTAGCCCAGAGTTAAACATTCCTAATTAATATAGCATTTTGTGCCATCACAAGAAAAACAGATATCTAAATTAATGGTTCTAATCCTTGGATAAGGATGTTGAAGTAGTCACATGAATAAAAAAGTCTGAATTCTTCTGAAGAGGAGAACATGAAACAAAATAATGCCTTGGATATAAAATAGCATAGAAATTGATGGCACTTCGTGTCTATTATTAGCTGGATTTAACAGTGCTTAAAAGTAGGGCTCTGTAAACTTTAAAATTGAGCTTTCATGCTTAGTTGAACTTTAGAAATACATATTTTTTAAACAGACATAGTATATGTTTCATATATTTTTAGTTATGTCCCTCTCTAAATGAATTACATTTATTATAGGTATGTTTGTAGTCTCATCTGTAATTCTCATACTCTCTCTACATGTTACAGTAGACCTGTAATATATTGTTTTGTGATGATGACTGTGTTGACAAACAAATATTGTGGTAATCATGGTGATGGTGTTATGATAAATAGGCAAGAGGGGGAAAAGAGGCTCTCAAAGACTATTCTTAATTACATTCTTTAATTTTAAACAGCACACCTTTGTTAAACTCAATCTCTGCTTTAATTTTATTTTTTTTTACAATTTTGTCAATAAATAAAAAGTTACTCATTTACATGATTTATTATGAATAAATGGTGACTTCATGTTTAGCCACATTCCTGCAGTTAGCGACCTAACTTCAAAGGCAAGCCAGCAGGGTTCAAAGGCCAAGGTTGACTTTAGGAGATTCTTGAGCCAGTGAAGTGAAATGTAGGATGATCCTGGATATCTGGGAACATTGGAAGTGTCTTAGAGGGAGCACTAGGAGTTCATCAACGGTGTCCTGGAGGATAGTAGCCTGTGCTACCAACCCCTACCCTGAAGTCCTTGTTCTATCTCTAGGATTTGCTGTACAAAAGACAGAGATCTTAATTGTTATTGCTTGTTCTATTTAAAATGAAATCATAATTACTTTGTTCTTTTATTCTCCTTTCTCCTGACCTCAGATGCTTTTTTCCCTGCCTCTTACACAATAATGTAACTGTGACTCTCAGACTGGGGGGGGTTCTCCCCGTGGGTAGCCGCCTGAGGATGGAGGACCGTTGCTGCTCACCCTGGGATACAGTTGACCCGGAATAGGTGTTAGGTCGTCCAGTCCCTGCCCTGGTCCTCGCCTGCCACGACTTGTTGTTAGGTTCAGTAGGGCGGTTCCTGGTCACTCCACAGCCCGGGATCCCCGGCGGTCACGTTGTGGGGCTCTGCCACCCCTTGTACCCCGGCCTCACGCCTCCTCGGGTGTCCCCTTTTAACAAATATCCCGGCTCCCTGTCCTGAGGGTGGTCGCCTTGCTGGCCCAGCTGCCCCTTATCTTTGGGCTCCTCGTGCCCCGGGTGACCTGGGACCGGGTCACGGCCAAGACGGGGTTTCCACTACGGACCTCTGGCCAGAACTCCCCGGCTATACTCCTTGACCGGGGTTCCTCCTTTAATGGAAAAGAACCTGGAAAACTAAAGCTAGGCCTCCACAGCCCTACTAGCTAGGCCTTTAACCTGGAGCTTCCTAGGTCCTCAACGGGCAGCCCTTATCTTAGTCTCTGGCCATAGGTGGCCGACAACGGCCTCCGCCCAACTGCGCCTCCTCAGCGCCTTCCCAGGCCCTACCCTCCCTGGAGGTATCGCCTTCTGGTGCTGGTGCCCCAACCCCGGACCTGTAAGTCCAGCGCACCTTGGGTTCGCAGTCGCAGAACTCCTCGCCACTGGATCCCTCATCCTCAGAGTCTGTCTGCTGCTCTTCGCTTGCCGTGCTGGGGCTGGCTGCCACTGGTGTCCTCCCCTCTGCTTGGGTAGGCTGTAGCTGCCCGCCGGGGTCCCCTGTCTCACCTTCAGGGAGGTCAGCCACTCAGTTACAGCTGCCGTTCTTTATCCCTCGGGCCGGGCGGGTGGCAGCTCATCCAAACCAGGCACTCCTTGACCCTCCTCCTGAGGGGTTCGTGGCCTGTCCCCCTCTGGGGCCCTCGCTCTCAGTGGCTGCGAGGTTGCCAGCTCGCTCCACCCTGGGGGCCTCCTCCTCGGCGGGTGTGAAGCTCCTTCCTTGATCCCCCGGCCATCCTTCCTCGGCAGCCACTTTTATCGCTGGCATCCGACTGCCGACACTGGCGCCGACTTCCAGTCGCGCTGGTGTAAACAAGCGGCGGATGTCCCACTCGGGCTCCGCCGCTGCTGCGGGTGAATCCTGTTCTGGCTCCCCGGGACAGTAACCTTCAAGTACAGTAATCATCATTAGTCATGAAGGATGATATTCAGCATTAAGTGCATACCTGTGATCTCTGGGGCCTTATGTGTTGCACGAACAGTCGGGTGTGTAGCACCTCCCCTCAACTCGCCTGTCACAACTTTGATGTTAAGCTATCAAGAGAGGGGGTTCAGTGGAGATCTTCCTGGGTGGGCCTCCCGACAAAAGGCAGTACTCATGATTGCTTGGTGTGATGTTCCACGGGGATCCACCTCCCCAACACCCCGTCCACTCGCCAACCCGATGGGTGTCCGTATAATGCTGATTTCGGCCCTGTGGGGGTTGCCCATAGCTTGCTTCAAGTGGTGTCCCATGTCTGAGTGGACTCAATTGACTCTCATCCCTCCTGCCTCAAAGCACGGCCTGCCTTTCTCTAATCTCTTTGATTTTTCCTTTTTTTTTTATTTTTTTCTTCAAAAGAAATATTCTCTTGAGAAGGGGAGGGCTGTGGAGCTGCCTCCTTTTCCCCAGGCTCCTCCAGGAGGCTCAGTTGCCTCCTCTGCCCTGCTCCCTACAGGGAGCTTAAATGCTTCTTTTAGTTTGCCTTCAGTGGGGAGCTGGAGGGCTTCCCCTGCTCTGCCTCCTACATGGGGCTCAAAGGTTTCACCTGTGCTGCCTGCAGGTGCCTTGCAGGCTGTGCCACTCCTCTCCCACTCCAGAGCCTCAACACATCTAGTGTGTTGCCCACCAACGTGCTCTCTCTCCAGTTCCTCCTCTGCCCTGGTTTCAGTGGGGCTTTTAAACTTTCCCATGGCGGCCAGTACAGCCACCACAATTGGTCCAGCTGTTCCCCATGAGGGAAACAGCTGATTAAACAGCCGGCATAATGCTGGCTCACACAGCTGCAGCCTCAGTTCCAGCTCCTGCTCTGGCTACCCGGCAGGAGGTAAGTTATCCCCACTGGGGGTCTGTTTCTGGGGTTTGGGGCCCACGGGGAGTACCCTCCTCTCTTCAGGAGTCTGTGATGGCGTCTCGCCACCACAATACCTCATTTAGGACTGGACTCTTCCCAGGTCATTGTGTACAACTGTTCAGTACAAGCAGCTGAAATCCCATTTTTGCAGCTGCTTGGAATCCCAACCAGTTGTGAACAGTGCATTCATTCGGAGCTGGGGGACTGGAGCAGTGCAGGCTCCCCTGGGTGACACAGATTGCCAGAGGCTGCCAAGTATGAAGGGCAACCCTGACTGGCTGCCTACCATAGGAAACCTTCCCCCTCTAGCCCCCCACCTCAAGTTCCTGAAGACCCTGCTTCCTCAGCCCTAACCTCTCCCAAAGTTTGGCATAATATCAGTACTCCCTGACTGGCCTCAATCCCCCCGCCCCCAGACTCTCTGGGCCATGTCATCCCAGATCTGGGTTTGACTCTGTATCTAAGAGGTCTACAGGCAGGGGTCTTGAAGGGGCAACACTGTTGCCTCATCCCTACATGTGGCATCCCTGGGGCCTATATTGTAATGCAAGGAAGGAGAGAGGAGCTGAGCTTTCCCAGTCCTGACACTGACAGGGGATGGGGCATTCACTTGGTGCTCAGATGGAGCACTGAGGATCCAACAGGGTTACAATTCATATCCCTGGTGAGGAGGAGGGGTTGCCAGAAATTCACTCTGGGATAGCAGGGGTGGCACAGTAGCAGCAATTGTTTGGGAATGTATGCAAGCATTCATTCAAACTCTTGCACCCCAGCTGATTACTACTTCTATCTCATTTGACACTGTGGAAATGTCCACATCAGACATTTTTTAAGCACTTGAAGTGCTTTGCATACTTCCAACGCATACTTCAACCTTTGGAACTGTGATTCCAGTGGCTAAAATGGGATATTTTTACATACCCTAACAAGACATGTAGTGATAAATCCAGTTCCTTGACTCCCAGAGCTGGTTATTCCCTCCCCAAATAATACAGACGGAGATATGACAGCATTACTTCCTCATTTTTAGTCCTACATTAGGGGGTTACAGTTCCTCAGCTCATTATTTTTACCATTCAAAGATGACCCAAATAATTGAATAGCGCAGCTGAAGTGCAAGGAATACAAACAAGAAATCCATTTTTTCTGCAGGCTTCATATGGGTTCAGTTGTTTCTGGCAATTCATGCCACACCTAGAGCCAGAGGGGAAAGTTCACTATGCTAATACAAGTTTAAGTCAGGCTTACCTTAAAGCTGTGTATACCCAAGGGGTTCATTCATTACACTGTGTGTGAAGTCAGCTGGATAAAGCTGCAATTACTCTAAAGCTATCAAAGCTTAGTTCATATATAGTGAAAATAAGGCTTTAAAAATTTTGTCCAATTCACATTGGCAGACAGATATGCACAGTATTAATCTACAATAAAGTTACAGATCAATCTACAAGAGGGGATGTACTTGTGTGGGT
This sequence comes from Crocodylus siamensis, assembly GCF_052110815.1. Classification (NCBI taxonomy): domain Eukaryota; kingdom Metazoa; phylum Chordata; order Crocodylia; family Crocodylidae; genus Crocodylus; species Crocodylus siamensis. Next base: position 179,057,906 of record NC_143397.1, read on the forward strand.
GTTCATTTTATCTGTGCTAATTCATCATTATCACTTTATTATTTTTAAGGCTAATTTTCCAATTCAATGCCTACATTAAACAAAAAAAACAAATTATCCTCTTTAACAAAATAGAAGTAGATATTGCAAGTTAACCTCAGTGGTAAAGAATCATACATAGATTTAAATAATGTTTTAGGTCTGAAAGCTAATGTACATAAATTAATCCCAAAATGTTAGGTCAGAAAAGGAACACTGCCCCCCCAAACAAACAAACCAACCAACCAGCCAACCAGAATTAGTTGCTCAAACTCTATTGAAGAAAACTCAAAACCTGAGACTTGGGATGAAATACTACCCCTATAGAGCCTAGTGGAGAAACTCCCATCCACTTCTATGGGCCAAAAATCCAGATTTTGTAAATTTCATAGATTTCATAGACATTAGGGCTGGAAGGGACCTTGGGAGATCACCGAGTCCAGCCCCCTGCCCAAAGGGCAGGAAGTCAGCTGGGGTCATAGGATCCCAGCAAGATAAGCATCCAATTTACTCTTGAAGGTGCTCAATGTAGGTGCTTGAACCACCTCCGCTGGCAGACTGTTCCAGACCTTGGGGGTTCGGACAGTAAAGAAATCCTTCCTTATGTCCAGCCTGAAACGGTCTTGCAGGAGTTTGTGACCGTTCGACCTCGTCATCCCTTGGGGTGCTCTGGTGAACAAATGTTCCCCCAGATCCTGGTGGTCACCCCTGATAAACTTATAGGTGGCCATCAGATCACCCCTGAGCCTGCACTTTTCCAGGCTAAAGAGTCACATGGCTCTCAGCCTGTCATCATAAGATCTGTTTTCCTGACCTCTGATTATGCACGTAGCTCTCCTCTGGACTCTCTCAAGCTTCCCCACATTCTTTTTGAATTGTGGAGCCCAAAACTGGACGCTGTACTCCAGCTGCGGCCTCACCAAGGCTGAGTACAAGGGGAGAATGACGTCTTGGGATTTGCTCGAGAAGCATCTATGGATGCAAGCCAGTGTTTTGGTTGCTTTACTAGCCGCAGCATCGCATTGCAGGCTCATGTTCATCTTGTGGTCAATGATGACTCCCAAGTCTCTTTCTTCTGTAGTGCTATCCAACATAGCACTGCCGAGCCTATAAGGAAGCTGCAGGTTTTTCCTCCCAAAGTGGAAAACCTTGCATTTTTCGGTGTTAAACACCATGAGGTTCTCGTCTGCCCATTTGCTGAGCTTGTCCAGGTCAGCCTGGATCACCCGCCTATCTTCTGGCGTGGATGCTTTGCCCCAAAGTTTGGTGTCATGGGCGAACTTGGCCAGTCCACTCCTGACTCCAATGTCCACATCATTAATGAAGATGTTGAACAGTATGGGTCCAGGACAGAGCCTTGAGGGACCCCACTGGTCACAGGGCACCACGATGAGTGACTGCCATCGATTACAACCCTTTGGGTCCGACCACGGAGCCAATTTCCCAGCCAGCGGATCGTGGTAGAGTCAAGGCCACAACTGGCCAGTTTGGCCAAGAGGTGATCATGGGATACCAGATCAAAAGCTTTTTTGAAGTCAAGATATATGACATCAATCTCTTCTCCCTTGTCCAGGTGATAGGTCACCTGGTCGTAGAAGGAAATGAGATTGGTCAAACAAGACCTACCTGCAACAGACCCATGCTGGCTATCCCTTAGAATGTTAGCCTGGGCCAGTCCATCAAGGATGGCCTCCTTAATAAACTTTTCTAAGATCTTCCCCAGGATAGAAGTCAGGCTAATGGGCCTGTAGTTAGCCGGATCCACTCTCCTCCCTTTCTTGAAGATCAGTACCACATTGGCCTTCTTCCAGTCTTCGGGCACTACACCAGAGCGCCAAGAGTTTTCAAAGATCTGTGCCAGGGGCTGGGCTATGACGCTTGCCAGCTCCTTGAGTACCTTGGGGTGCAGATTGTTAGGGCTGGCTGACTTGAAGGTATCCAGCTTCTCAAGGTGTTCCTTCACGAGGTCAGCATTTATGGAGGGTAGGGGATCCAAATTGCTTCATTTGGATTAGTTAAAATGTTAATTTAATACCTCACTATTAAGAGATGCACTAGAGCCACAAAATAAAGTTCAGATAGCTGGTTTGGGATTATTATGCACTGAAAAGGCATGTTTTTGGACAGAATGAATGAACAGTCCATTTTGTTAGTCAACTTTCAACATTAGTAAGTAGTCTGTTTCATTTTATACTGGGTTTGCAAAGATGTCAATGGAATTATTCCTGTTTCCTCTTAGAGCAAAGGGCAACCTGTAGGCCTGTGCAAAGCAGCAAGTATTCAATTTAAATTTGGATTCGGCCAATTCGGAGGGACAGTGATTTGATTAGGCAATTCAAGTCACTGTCCCAATTTGATTTGGCTGAATCAGACTCAGAGATTTGGCCACAGACTATAATAGGGAATCACTAAAATAACTATAACTTGGTCATTTTTTTGGATATTTGAATGAAAACAGCAGGGATGGTAGCCCTTCTGAGGGCATGAAGCCTGCCAAGTGTCAAGGAGATAGGTGCAGGGGTTTCTGTGCATATGCCCCTCAAACTGTTGAAAGCAAAACTCGTTATCACCTGTGTGTGTTAAGGACTGTAGGCTGTAGGTGTGTTGGTCTAAGGACATAGGCAGACAAGGTTCTCTGGGTCAATTTGATATCTTTTATTAGACCATAATAGTTGTAGAAATATATCTTAGCAAGCTTTCGAGTTTAAAAACCCTTCGTCAGGCTGAGGAAGCATCTGCAGTTGGTGGGTGTGCTCTTCCTGGATGGTGGGCGGGGGAGGTGAAGGGGATGTACAAGGTAAAAGTGGAGAGTTACCTGGGAAGTCAAATGTCAGGAAGGTTATAGTGTGTCATAAATCCAATGTCTATATTGAGTCCATAAGTTTTTGTATTGAGCAGGTTGATGAAGTGCTACCAAGCCAGAACCTTTCAGATAGGACTGTGCGAAGCTTTAGTTGCTGATTCTATTAGGAGGAGATTTGACCCGAGTCGGTGGCTGAATATCCAAATCTGATCAAATCAGCAGACCAATTAAAAGGTCCAAATTGATTCAAAGCTCTCTGAATTAAATGTGTAAAAGATTCGAAGAGCTTCGGTGATTTGGACAGGCCCCACTGGATGCAGCAGGGACCTGGACCTAGACCCTATGATGGTATGTACTAGGGCATGGGAGAAGGGGTTGGAGGAGTGGGGATGGGACCATGGGGGGGACCCCTGCCAGGCTCCATCCCCTGCCTGCTCCCCCAGATCCCCCTGAGCATCCCCTGACCCCTGCCCGCTCTTCCAGCCCCTGCCATGGCCACCCTGCCTGCCCCAGCTTCCAGTTGTTTAAAAAAACAGGTGCTGTCAGGTGAAGGGGCAATACCCACTGCCCCCCACTGCCCCAAGGCACATGGGGAGCTCTGCCACAAGCCCTCTGACCCCCTCCTGTTGTCCCAGCCCCCCCCATGGCTGGCCTGCCCACCCCTGCTCCCAGTTCTTTAAAAAAAACAAAAAAACCCCTGCACCTTCCCCCTCCCTCTTCTCAGTTTCTGTCTCCTCTATGTCTACCTTCCAAATCTCCACATCTTTTCCATTTCAATTTGGAGGCTTTGATTTGATTCAGAGCTTTTAATGGGTCTCTTGATTTGATTCAAATTCAGACTTGGCCACCCAATCTGGCCAAATCTTCTCCGAATCAAATCAGCTACTGAAGCTTCAGACAGCCCTAGTAACTTTTCTAGTGGAATCTCTGATGTTATCTGATTCCTGAGCTGCCTGTAGAAGAATGACACAGACACTTGTTTCTGACCTGTAATTGGTACTATTTTTATTCTCCTCAGGACAAATGGGTACCAAATATGACAAGGTGTTGGTTCAGATCATCATAAAGTAGGAGGATGAAGAATTCAGAAAGAGAGGGGTGTGTCATATGTAGGATCTTGGCATATGCCTCCGATCACTTACAGTTTTGGTCAATAGACCACCTGGGTCACATTTAATAAATATGATTCATGGTCTCAAAATGCATCAGGGCTTATCAACCCTGTAGAAATGGCGATATGTTTGAGTCACTCAGAAACATGTTGTCAATGAAATTGGGAAAGGTGACCATTTTGAAAAGTTGTATTTTGCTATTTCTTTTTGTTAGCATTCTCATTATTCTGTTAGATTTCAGAAATTCTCCCCAGATTGATGATTTGGTAAGTCCTTTTTCAGTATTTGTCATCCAGAAGCTTGTAAATTAGACATTCAGCCATGGAGACTCATAACATTTTACCTTATCTACAGAGTAACTATCAATAGTTTTCTTGCGTATTTGTTATATCCCTGTAGAATAGAGTAACTACCAGTAATTGAACTCATATTGTTTTTTGGGGTGTTTTGGCCATGATTATAAGATGGGCTGTGATTTCAAAATGATATCCAGATTATGTCATTTCTCACACAGAAACCCTTAAAAATGCTTTCCTTCTCTACCATTCATGAATGTAGCATGTCTGAGTCTGGGGAAACAGTGAGCTGTTATAAAACAGAATCTGGACTCTTATTTAAGATTCATACATAACTGTAGTATATTCACCATATGCAACCACTGTTGCATTAATATTTACAAATGTTGGTATAATAACAGAGTAGTGATAGAAGACAGTCTCAAGTAGCATTTTTTCTTGCCACTTTTTGAAAATTTTACCTTTGACAATTTATGGAAGTGTTTTGTCATTTTTTCCAGTGATGATTTTATTGATTCAGACTTTTATTTATGCATGGGTCCAGATCATCAACAGGTCCTCCAGACATCACCGTATCTTCACTGAAGTCAATGGAGCTATGCCAATTTATATCAGCTGAATCGGCATATATATGTACATGAACAGACACAAAGAGAGATATGAAGTCCTTAATTTAGATTTCCAAATTGTATTCATTCAATTTCAAATATATAATTTTAAGTGTATAATTTCATTCTATTATTTCAACTCAGACTTGTCAAATACAATATAATGTTTTAATAAAGAGACTTTACACTTACATTGTCTCACTTACGTTCTACTGTAAACATGATATACCTAGGGCCCCTAGTGCACATTCATTTAATCACATGATGGGATCTGATCCCAACAACTGCTCCTCCTGCCATGCTACATGTGTATGGCAGCACACATGATTTGGGGATCAGATCCCAATCACACCATGATTACTTGCCAGTGAAAGAGCAGGTCCAGGATCCTGAGCCCAGGCTCCCTCTGTACTAGCAACTTGAAAGCTGGATGCCAAGACCTTGACATGGGACTGAGAATCTCCAACCAGACAGTTCTGGGGCCAGTTCAAGACCCAGGTTGTCCAAGTACCAGGGCCAGCAATCAGCTGGTTACTGGTCTTGGTATCCAGATGGACATGGGTCTCAAACTGGACCCAGTGCTGTCTGGTCAGGGTCAAGAATCAGTTGATTATTAAAACCCTGCACCTAGAAGTTCTGGATGACTTTCCAGGCACAAGGGACCAGAGGCTTCCTACAAGAGAGCTGAAGGCTTTCCTGACAGTGACTTTAAAAGCTACATCCAGCAGTGCCAGGTGTGAGGTAGCAGTCCTTTTCAGCTCCCCCACTTTCACCCCGTCTGTGGCCCAATCAGTTGATTGTCAGTTCTGGGACCTTACCAGGGCTTGTTCCAGACCCCCGTGTAGTCCTGCCTCAGCCACAAGTTAAATTTAAAGTGCCACACAAAGTAATTATAAAAAAGTTCTACTTTATCTGTGTGGCTTATTTGCCATTTTATCATGCCTTATATTAGGGTCACGTGTTGTATCCTTGCCCTTTACGCTGAATTTAATGGGTTAATCATAGCATAAATGTAATGGGTGGAGGAGGCCTAAGTCTTTAATGGCCTGTGACATAGCTAAGAAAAGAGCTTCTTATTTTGATTTTGAACTACCATGAGTGATACAAATTCTCTTTAGACCTAAATATGCAATATGCAATTTCCACTTGTCATTTAATAAAGCTTTTCCTTTACTAAATTCATATGGCACCGAGCTCTCTCTCCTTTTTTTTGGATGAAGAGCAGCTACACAGTTTGTCATAATATGCATGTTATTTCTTTGCCAGTGCATCTGCTTTTCTTTTGTTTTGCTTCTCAGTACTATACCTTACCCTTCGTTTTATTATTAATCCTTATTTGTACAGCAGAAACACTTAAGCAGAAAGTATGCTTGGTGATGTACAACAATATAATAATCCCTGTCCCAAAGAGCTAGGAAGCCAACTATAAGGCTCTAGGTTATACATGTAGGTGAGAGGAAAAACAGGAAATATGTAAAAGAAACTGGTCAGCATAATGAACAGGAGCCACAGCAAACTAACTGTTTTTTGTTTGTTTCAAGTGCACTTGTGTAGACCCAGGTATTTAAAACCTGATTCTTTTTTCATCACTGTAATATCAGAATGGCTGAATCTACTCTAAAAATTCTGAACACACACATATTAAATGCCTGTTCAAGTAATGCTTCACCATTTCACGTTTGCTTGCTCAGGGATTATTTGATTTATAACTTTATCAGTGTGAACTTTTATCCTGTGAACTGTAAAAGGCATTCTACCACTGTTTTAATTGTCTCAAGAATTGGTGGTATATTATTTGTAGCATAGTTACCTTTGTGAAATCAGTATTATAAAGAAGATATGAGAAGATCACATTCAGGAAAATAAAAATTATTTACATATGGCTGTGACCTCTACCATTCTTCAAGAATCAGTCATGAACTGAAGAGAGAGCGATCTTCTGGGTGTTTCTAAGACATTAAAAAATTTCTGCCTTAGGCCTTAGTCCTGCAGGCACTTAGTACTGACTGCTGCTGCTCATGAATAGTTCTACCGAAGTAAGTTTAAAAGTCTGTGAAAATATAATACAAGTTCCTTAGGGCAGCGATCATGATTTCTTTTATGTCTGCACATAAGTAGGTAGCATTTTTTAGGTGTTATTAGCACCATGTAGGCCGTGTGTAGACAAAACAAGGGTGTGTGTGCATGACACTCTAAAGTGGGCTAAATACTTTTGCACCGCTTTAATGGTGTTGGTGTTTGCATGCCTCAGTGGCATATTCTGCATTAATTCTAGCCCCTGTAGGAAATTTGGTGGCGTGATCCGCCTTAAATGACTTGGGGCACAGCAAACTAAAAGTCCTTTGAGGGGTTTTAGTTTGCTACCTTTACAGCTGCGAAGCAAAGCACTGGGCTCCATGCAGCTCTGCAGGAAGACCTGCAGGCAGCCTGGCAGCACCCTGGGAAAGCAGGCTCTGCCCAAGAAAAGCAGCAAACCTGATCTTTTTTCCCCCTCTCCCTGGAGACTGCCTGAGCTGCTCAGTGGCCTGGTGCTCCCCTTTGTGGCTGCAGTACCCCCCAGGGCCGCCTGAGCCAGGTGCCTATGGATAGGTGCCATCTAATGGGGGGGCTTTGCTGCCATGGACTGAAGCACCCACCCCTGCCACAGCCCAGGGACCGCTCTGCCCACTGGCAGCTACCCTCCCTCCCTGCTGAAGAGGCAGGTAAGTCCGTGGAGTATGTGCACGACACAGGACTTTAATCAGCCCTAAATTGAAGCAGTGTTTTTTAAAACCCGCTGCTTTAATTTAGGTCCCCCATTTTGTCTACACACACCCACAGATAATACTCAGTACAATGTAGGAACTAAACTCTACTGTAAGAATGAAAAAGAGCCCCAAACTTGTCAATTATTGCAGTCCCATTTTCTGATAGAATTGTCATTCCCATAGAAAATAGTGATAGGTGCCTAAAGTCTCACAGTTAAGTTTCCCAGCAGATGAAAAAGCCATTATGTGGTGTCTGGGTATACTGTAAGTGTAGTTTATCTATTCATATACACCAATCCTGAATTGTTGTAGTAAAAAAAAACATGGAGGTTAATCTCCTTTCCAGAAGTCTGAACCTTATCCCAATACTTCAAGTATTGACTCTAACCAAAGCTTAAGCTTGAAAGCAAAGTCTTCTATAATTAATACAATTCCCTCATACCCAAAACAACAAAAGACCATATCTTCCCACAACCAAAACGTGCATAGTCCTGTAGGATAGAACAGGCCCAACTGCTGATGTTGACTTTATTATCTGTATAATGTTAGTATCTTAAAGTTGCAGTGGAGATCAGGATGCCATTGAGATATACCCTGTCCAAACACACATAGCTAGAGGCGATTCCCGTCTGCTGGAGTTTATCTTGAGAGTAGACCAGTAAACACAAATAGATTCAGAGGAAAGAGAAACTAAAAGAGAAATGATTGTGTAGAACAGCACCCTGGTGAGCTGTGAAATACTTTCAAGGGTGCTGTGCAAAATCAAAATAGTATCTACAGCAGATCAGTGACAAAGCAGGATGTAGAACCTGAACTTCCTGACTCCAGGCACAGAACTCTATTCCACTGAAATAGTCTGTATTTATGACAAGCTATGTCCAGATTTCATTTTATCCCAATATTTTTACTTAGAACATTTATGCTCTGTTTCTGTAAAGCAAAAATATTGTGCCCTTAGCATTACAAACCTGAATCCAGCTTACTTTATGCCATGGATTTATGCCTGTGATTGACGTGGTAATTAAGGTTTACTGACAGAAAGGTGCTGAATACAATCTTTGGGCCAGATTAAAAAAAAAGATGTAATTAGAATATGTGCAGGGTTTATGTTTCTGTGTTTGAGCTGGGCGAGATTAGTTGTAAACATATGCAGTGGGGCAACCCCTGTTAAACACAAAAAACTAATCAGGCGATTGGGAGAAGGAAATACTGTGCTGAGGGAATAAAATGAGTTGAGATGGCAAGGGTGGGGGCAGGAAGCTTTAACTCTCCATACCCTCCCTTCATCCCACACAACTGCACTTGTGCCGTGATGGAAAAGGACTTGCATTTTCTGAGGACAAACAGTCCATCAGGGGAGGTGTCCATGGTGGCTGCAAAGTAAGTAGAGGGCAAGTCTTTTTACTTGGTAAAACCGAAAGTCCATAGGAGATTGTGCCATCATGTGAGTTCTTGGTTTGGAAGTGTAATCTCTTACAGGCCTACCTCACTCTGAAACATTGCAACCTTGTTTGATGGTCACAGTAAAGAAAAAAAACCGCAAAGTCAGTATCTTCCTAATCATTGCTACCCAGTTATCATAGACATATCCTGTCCAGTTGTGGGAAATAATTATAGGAACAACACACCATGATTTCTCTGGGGAAAATGTTGTCTTCTCAAGTCTGCGACTGCATCACAACAATTATAAGCCAGGGTGCCACAAGGTCCTCTGAAGTGTGCCAAAGTGCCCAGCCCCTTCGAGAGGATGTAAGCACTGGTCTTCGACATACTGGGCACTTCATACCTACCTCACAATCCTGGCACCATTCCCCACAGAGCAAACTACTGGCTTGGGAACGTGGGAGGAGTGGAGGAATGAGTGAAGCTGACAAGCACTTCCCTTCCCCCCAGCAGCCCCTGCATTGACTGTCCCTATGCTCTGAGCAATGCACTTTGCCACGGCTGGATGGGCAGATGAGACATCGTGCTTCTTCATTTGGTTCATTCCCCCACTCCTCCCATGCTCTGAATGCTGGTGAGAGGGGCCACAGAGAATGATGGCTTTGGTCACTGGCATTCAAGTCCCAAGGGGAGCAGATGCATCAGCAGAGGTCGTGATCACCCCGTCAGGTACAAAATAGGGGAAGATGGCAGAAAGAGTAGGGCATAGCACAGTCCTGCACCTGCAGCCCTTACTTGGTGCTTGACTATGCCTCCAGCATACAGTGACAGCTGCCTCTTTCATGGATCTAATGATCAACCCACAAACTCCCCAAATGCCCCACCAAGCAGCCCCTATCAGCTCCAGGCACCAGACCCCACCACCTCCCATGGTCTTAGGGATGTCGTGTTCACTGCTGCCCATCCTGCTATCATGTGAGATCCTCTTAAGGGTGCCCTAGTTTGAGAAGGTAAGTACTGTAAGAAATAAATGAGTCTTTAAAAGGGACATCACTAACTTCCAAAAGGTTACAGAAGGCTGCCTTGAGTCTAAAAAAGCTGAGAACCATTGCTCTATCATTTGTTTTCTTTGAGCACAATTCTTGGTTTACACAAGAGAAGTGCTTTGTGTGGTGCAACATACGGTAAGTGTCAATGGGCAAAACAGGCCAGCTAACAGAGCCTATATATAACATTTTTCTTTTAAAGGATGATATTTATTTTAGAGGTGAACTAGGTGTTCCTGAAACACACTTTCATCTTAACTCTTGTTAAAGTTATTTACTTGTGACCCTTTCATTGTTTTCTCATTGAAAGTGGTGCTTTACTGATAGCCAGGCCTCACACTGTGCTGCCTTGAAGGCACTTGGAAGGTTCATAGCACTGGATAGATTTACTGTGATCTAAAGCACTGGTTGCCTGCCATTCTTAGCAGACTGTGAAATCCAATTAATTACATTGTGTGACTCCCGTTGCAATAGCAGTTGGTGAGCTACTGCTCTGCTGTTAAGGACACCTTGTGCCCTGACTATTTCTTTGGGCTTCATACCTCCTCAAAATGGTAAGACACTCTGATTTCTGGTTTTCGTTACACTCAAAAAATTAAAAGAGCTTTTATTCCCTCTCCAAATGCAGTTCAGTTTCTACCTCCTTCATGAAATTGCATCCCCACTGGCTACTACATCACGAAAGGGGAGACTGACATTCCCCCCTCCTTTTTTCTTTATCTCTGGAACTATATATGTAGCTGAATTTTGGCCACATTAAGCAATAGACACAAAGAAAGTTTAAAGCACATAGTCTCTCAAACTGTAATAAGAATCCTAGGCTTTCACCATTTCAGATGTCCCAGCTTTTCAGAAAGGAATAGACAGCCTTTTTATTTGCTGGCACTCAGACTGTATGTTATTGATTTTTTTTTTCCTGCTTGATAACCCAAGTGCTCTTCCTGCTTCATCTGCTGCTTTGTTTCCCAGGAATCCCGCCGATCACATGGGTTATGTGTTCCAACAGAGATTAGATCATTTGCATGTTCATTTGTTTTCACTTTTGGCTTCTAAGGGTTTTTTTTGTTTTGCTTTTTTTTTGCAATTTACACATTCAGTGGCGAACGTGCTTACCTCAGCCATTATACTTCCTTCCATGTTTCAGTATCAGAGCCCTATAGAAGACAGAGCTAATTTCATCATCTCATCCATTCATCTAAAAAATATGGAAAATAGCAACCACAGTCTTAACTGTCAGCAGTGGCATTTTCAAGAAAAATAAGCCCTTGGTATCAAATTGAATTTTTTATAAAATATAAATTTATGTCATAAACATTGATTCTTCTATGCTAAAATGCTCCAAAGACTCTTCAAATATAATCTAAAGTAATAAAATAATAGTGGGACTCAAATTCCAAATCATAAAGCTTTGTTGCTGTCACTTTGATAGGACATCTTTTCCTTCATCAAGAGTATATTTATGTCTGAAGCTTACACAATGAACCAGAAGCTGCACAGCTGGTTCGCAACTCGAAGTGGCCAGATGTTAACACTACCTTTGTCATTGCTGCATTTTCTGTGAATAATGGGTTGAGATTTACCTCTCAAAGATGAGCATTCACCTACAGTTAATGAAAGAAAGTACACAATTGCAGACAAACAGTTCTGGCATTTAGCCACCTTCTCAGCTTCACAATTTTGGGACAAGAAGCTGCTGGACAAGGCCCCAGTGCAGAGTGGGCTGAAGGCTCCTGTATTTTATTTTGGCTGCCTATAGACCACAATGGATATTATAGTACCAGGAAATAAATAGGGTGGGGTGAGAGGGGCATCAGCTCACCAGCTCCCAATTCAGCACAGGCACCAGCAACATCCCTTAAGCACTTGGCACCCATTCTCCCACTCACAGGCCTTCAACAGCAACTGTGCTCAGAGGTCTGAAATTGCTAGTTATTAGGTCTGTGCAAAAAGAGAAGTATTTGATTTGGATTCAGCCAATTCAGAGGACAGTGATTCGATTCAGAGAGTAGGATTACTGTCCTGAATTGATTCAGCCAAAACGGCTTTGGAATATTCGGTGACTTGGCCACAGACTATAATGGGGAATAACTGAAATACCGATAACTTTGTCACTTTTTTGCAGATTTGGATAAAAACAGCAGGAATGGTAGTCCCTTCTGAGGGCATGAAGCCTGTCACGTTTCAAAGAGATAGGTGCAGGGATTTCTGGGGAACTGTACCTCAAACTGCTGAAAGAAAAACTTGTGTCACTTGTGTGTGTTAAGACAGATTTGAATGAAAACAGCAGGGATGGTAGCCTACAACAGGAAGCCTTCCTGGTGCTGATTAGATCTCCACCCACCCATCTGTTTCTAGCCTAGCCACCTCTTTTGCTCAGGCAGAAACAGCTCACAAAAGGGACAGAAAGGCTGCAGACGGAGGCTTATGTGCTGTTTCTACATCCCTCCCCCAGAGCACTGTGATTGGAAGGGGACTCAGGGAAAGATCATAGTCACTGGCCAACTAGAGATGTCAGTCTTTTCCCCCTGGTTTCCCTCCTTCTCAGTTTCTGTTCCCCTGAAAGACTGCCTTCTGAATCTCTGAATCTTTCTCCGAATCTTTTCTGAATTGATTCAGAGGCTCTGAATCAATTTGGAGGCTTTTTTTGATCTCCTGATTTGATTCAGATTCAGCAATTCGGCTTCCAAATTGGGCCAAATCTTCTCAGAATTGAATCAGCGACTGAAGCTTTGCACAGCCCTACTAGTTATGTATATGGCAATGGGAGTTCATTATGTCATTTCATCCCCATCCCTACTATCTCTTCTGGGAAGGGGGAGGATACTGGAGCCCCTATACAACTGAATCCACATGAAATAAATCCTCTGCTTCCCCAGTTAAGCTTAAGTTGTTTCCTAGAGTGGCACAAAGCAGAGTGACTATAGTGGATCAAAATATCTAGCCCCATTGCCTTTACAGACAGTCTCAGTTTCTGCCATCACACAGCAAATACTAGTTCACAACAATGGCATTGATCCTCCATTTGGGACTGTCACTCAGCCTAAATGTGCTTACTTGTTTACTGAGGCCATGTAGAGACATTACACTTTGACCAGTGTCCCAGGGGACAAAGTAACGGAAGATGCTTACTCGCAGCTCGAGACGCAGCACACAAGGGCAGAAAGAAGCGCCTGCATTATTGTTAGCCGCCTTTTTATTCAATTATGGCCGGCCGATGACATCAGCATCAGACACCGGCCGGCAAAGATAAAAATGGTAGCTGATGCCGTGGCGAGAGTGGACAGCACAGGAGAGGAGCTGCAGCCGCCGCCAGCAGCAGAAAGGATTCTCCCTGAGGAACCTACAGAGCCTGGCAAGCAGGGACAGACACTGGCAGTGCAAGGCATAGCACTCGATGGAAGCCCACACGGGACAGCGAGGGTGAGATGGACACACTGGCCAGAGGCATGGCTAGAGCAGAACACAGAGGCAGAGTGGATCCAGGTGGGAGTGCCAGGACAACGGGGCATGGAGGAAGCCCTGTTAGGGGGAGAAAACTCTGGGAGAGCCCTGAAGGGTTTAGAGTTGGAGCAGGTACCGCTGCCAGGCTCAGCCGGATTGACGAGCAGGCAAGAGTGAAGACTGGAGGTGATGGGTCAGGGGTAATGCAAAACAACTCCAGTTAGAGTTCAGGAAAGGATAGAAAGGGGGCAAGGAGCTGCCATGTCAGGGGAGTGGCTTGTTATTAGGTATTTTGTTGTTATGTTTATTTTTGTTAACCGAGATGGAGGAGCATAGGGAAGTGTGCGGGTACCTCAAGGAGCGAGGCAGAGGTGAAGCCTCGGAAGGTTTACCTTGGTTTTTTTTGTGTTTCCCCAAAGGAAGGGGTGGAGGCAAGGGGGACAAAGGGTAGGCTCACACAGGTGAATGAGGTTGTAGGCTGCGGGCACCTAGATGCCAAGATGGAAAGTGTTATCCCCACTGAGGGGATGAGACCAACAGATGGGCGACACTCTGAAGGAGGCATGAGGCCAAGGTGTAGAGGTGGTGGAGCCCCGTGAATGGCCGCCAGGCGAACTGCGGGCCACCGAGTACACTTGACAACGAACCTCACCTACAGGAGGAATCGGGGTTGGTGACTTGAGGGGAAGACATCTACTTGGGTGATGACCCAAGGCGCTTGACGTCTACCACCAGAGCGAAAACCACTCAAGAGCGGCTATTTGAAGCCCGGCAGTCACAGCTAGTCTAAGTGATTGGAAACCAGTCTATGCCCATAACAGAAGTTTGGCATGCAGACTGGTTTACAATGGCAGAACCCAGTCTAAGATTTGCCTCCCACACCTCAAGCCCCCACCAAAGGGCAAATATGTGCTGTGTTTCATTCTGATTAAAACTAAACTACTTACAGAAAACTGTGTAACTTAGATTTATTCTGCCTCAGGCTTTTTCAATGTGTATATCTAGCCTGAGTGAGTTGATACCCAGTAAAGGCAGTAACACATAGAAAACGTTTCACTTGACATATATATATATATATATATATATATACACATACATACACACACACACACACACACACACACACACACACATACATACATATATGGTAGGGGGCTTACTATATGTACTGAACTGTTCCCAGGACGCCTACTTAAAACTCTGAAACAGAGGCTGTTAAAGGCTTCCCTATGCCCTTTCTGCAATACCATGGGCTTCACTAATACTGGAATTCCTCATTTCCTGTTGATTATAAAGAGAAAGAGCTAAAGGCCAGTAATTTCAACACCTGTGCTTACTTGATACAGGAACTAATGGCATACAGTGGTTACAAGCCAAGTTCCACAAAACCTAGGCTGCAGCTCTTGCTTTCAATGCAGTTCAATAGGGTTTAAAGACTTCTCAAAAGAAGTAACAGTACTAGAGCCGTATCATTAAGGCAATTCAGTGATATTGACTGTGCATTGCTTATTCAACTACTTTGTGTAAATGTGATGAAGGAAAATTAATTTTGAATCAGCTTCTAATGTTGCAAATCTAAAGCAGCCTAAATATTCTTGCTGTGAATCAAATTTTCTTAAGACGTCAAATGATCTGGATGGAGAAAATGTAAAGTATCCTAAGAATTCCTAAAATTCCCTAAATTTGCCATCATAACTCCTAATTCTACTAAATTAAAATCCAAGTAACATCACATTACCTACTCTGATTTTTGTTACAGTTACACATTACCAGGACATAGTTTACAGGGACATGGACTTCAGTGTCCTCCCACTGCAGCCTGCTAGACTTCATTGTCCTCCAAGGACGCTGATCTTTAAAAAGTCTCCTTAATTCTTGTTTATGGCTGCAGGTTTCTAAGTGATCATTCTTATCTTACCAGTCTAAGATTTGCCCCCCGCAGCAAAGGATGAATGTGTATTCTGTTTGCTACCAATCTAAACTATGCTGTTCACAGAAAACCATGTAACAGATCAATTCTGCCTGTGGCTTTTTGAATGTCTGTACCTAGCTTTGGTGGGAGGAGGAGGGTGGAAATCTTAGTCTGGGTTCCACCATTTTTAAATCAGTTTGTGTGTGCTGTTGTGTGTTCTTGTGATGTCTGGGGCCTTACGTGTTGCACGGCATGTTGGGTGCATAGCCCTGCCCCTCAACTCATCTGCCATGACTTTGATGTTAAACTATTAAAAGAGGGCGTTCAGTGGAGATCTTCCTGGGAGGCCTCTCAACAAACAGCAGTACTCACGATTTTGTTTGGCATGATATTCCACGGGGTTCAGCCTCCCCTACACCCTGTCCACTCACCAACCAGATGGATATTCATAGAGAGGGGATTTCAGCCCTGTGGGGTTGCCCACAGCTTGCTTCGGGTGTGGTCCCATGTCGACATGGACACAGATGACACTTCTACCTCTGACCTCGAAGCACGGCCTGCCTTTTCTAGGTTCCTTGATTTCCCTTTTTCTTTTTTTCTTTCTCTCTCTTTTTTTTTTAGAATAAATACTCCCCTGAGGAGGAGAGGGCTATGGAGCTGCCTCCTTAGCTCCAGCCTCCTCCAGGGGCCTCAAATGCTTCCTCTGCCCTGCTCCCTACAGGGAACTTCAATGCTTCCCTCAGGTTGCCTTCAGCAGGGAGCTGGGGGGCTTCCCCTGCTCTGCTTCCTGCAGGGGGCTCAGAATTTTCCCCTTAGTAGCCTGTGGGAGCTGCACAAGCTGTGCTGCTCCTCTTCCATGCTGGAGCCTCAGCACGTCTAATGTGCTGCCCACCAGCACTCTCTCTCCCCGGCTCACACCCCACCCTAGTTCCGGCAGGGCTTTTCAACTCTGCTGTGGTGGCTGGTATGGCCACTGCGATTGATGCAGCTGTTCCCCGCATGGAAAACAGCTGATTAAACAGCCGGCGTAATGCTGGCTCGTGAGGCTGCGGCCGTGGTCCTGGTTCCTGCTCTGGCTGCCTGGCAGGGAGTAAGTCACCCCCGCCGGAGTTCTGTTTCCGGGGTTTGGGGCCCGCGGGAATTACCCTCTCCCTTTTGGGAGCCTGTGGTGACGCCTCACCGCCACAGTTCTGTTATGGGGATAGATCAGTTTCCCATCACTTATACTGGTAAAAGTGTAATGTCTGGACCTGGCCAGACATTATATTTGGAGATGTAGAAATGAAGTCATTTATACACTGTGTTGGCAACTTCATCTGTGTTTTCTCAGCTCTTGCAAAAGTGTCATATACAAGCAAACCCCACTTAATGCTGTTTCACGTAGCACTATTTTGCTATAATGCTCATTTGAAATTGATACCTGATTTCACTTAGTGCTCAGTGAATTTCATTATAATGCTCAGGGTTGCCATCTTGGGTCATTAGAAACAACTGCAGTCACCACCTTGGGTTTTCAAATACTTCTGTTTTTGCTTAGCTCTTGTCTCATTTAATGCTCAGTTTTTCAGGAACCAATTAAGAGCGCTAAGTGGGGGTTGCCTGTAAATGTGAATAATATGGAAAAGATATAAGAGCTATAGGGGTAAATGAACAGTTATCCATAACAACTTTTGGGGGTCTGGAGGACAGATGGAAACTACTTCAGTTCATTACTGAACTTCCTTGAAAGCAGATCAAGTGAGAATTGGATGCCCAATGTGGCAGTGACTTGGTCATACCTCTTGACAGCAAAATAGTATCTGCTTAAAAGAGTGCTTGCTGAGGCATCGTGTGACAGCTAAACCGGCTTTCTGAGGGTTAAACCTGGTTTTCTGTTGCTTATCTGTGTATTGCAGAATGCTTATAGCTAGAAGAAAGTGTGTAAAAGGAAGCCATTGTAGTTAAGCATTTCCTGTATTTTTTTAATGAACTTTGCCATAGCTTAAAGCCAGCTTCATTGGCGATGGCACAGCTAAAATTAATCATATAAGGAAAATGCAAAGGCTTGTACTGCTATTGGTTAGTCATATAAGGAAAGTTTGTAGTATAGACCTATAATTGGCTGCAAGCCAACAGCTAGCTCAAAAAAAACCCTATCAATTTGCTTGCTCATCCAGAAACTGGCTGAAGGAAAGTGGTGTAATAAAGGAAGCTATTATTGTGAAAGAGAAGCTGCAGACCTGGAATCAGCAGAGTGGTGGGTCCTGAGAAGCTTGAAGACTAATTACCAGGGTCCTTCCCAGTACCCCTTTGGACAGTGTAGATTGGAGATGCCTGACCTCACTGGATTGCGAGAGGCTTGTCAATTACCAGGCATAAAAGGGGACTGCCGATAAATTGCCGACTCAGAGATTTACTGTCCACCTTTGTTTTGTTGTTAAGTTTTGTGTAATTATGTGTTTGTTAGATCAATAAACCTTTCTTACCTTTTCACCCTGACCATTCTCTCTATCCTGAACCAACCCACTGCAGGCAGCTGAGACAGCCCAATAGCAATTAAGTTGCAGAGATGCCTAAAAGATAGACTTTCTGAAACATATGGTTTTACAATGTCTTTTAAGTGTTAGGAATATTTTTTTAGCATTGGGCACTGACAAATTTTCATTTATCACATGCTATACTACAATAGGTTTTACAGCATATTACAAGCATAAGCAATATGCCTTATGAATAAATCTAAGCAAATTCATGGAAGATATTCTAAATTGTTACAAGCCGTGGTAGTAAGAAACCTGTTGACCTGTTGGGCTCTGTATCAATCTGTAGCTATCAAACATTTATTAAAACATCTAATAATGATTAACACATTAAAACCTATGTATAAATGGAAACTTAATAAGAGTTTGATCAATTTATTATTAATAAAAATATTATATTAGACATGAACCGAGTAGACTGAAAACCCATTATAATTCCATTATTTAATAAGCTGGAAATAACATTTGCTTTCTTTAAAACTCTATAAAAAAGAAGTTTCAACCAGCCGCATAGTTCATCTTTTGTCATTTTTTTTCAACCTCAGCAATATACTTCTATTTCTCAGACTATTTAGATATGTAACTAAAGGGTCTGTTGATGTTTAAAATCAATCCTCCAGAAAACTATGAAAAATTTATTTTAAATATTTTGTTACAATTTGTTACTTAATCTAATGGCAGCTGCATTTTGAAACTTTCAAGATGACGTGTTAATAAATTATTTCACAATCATAAAGTACTAATTTGCTTTCAAAATTTAGAACATATAAATAATCAGCTGTTTATGGCAATGATCCCAGAAATCAAGCAAATTGATGCTGAAATCAAGGTAATCTCTCTATGCTGGTATCAAATTAAATTATTTATTGTTTGTACTGTAAAAAGTGCCAAGAGGTTCCAATCTGGATTGAGGGCCCCCATTTCTGCTGAGTAGGGTACACACATTCAATGAAAAGACAACTCCTCAAACAACTTAGATACTCAGTATATGAGGAAGCACAGCAGGCAGATTAAAATATTTGGGAAGAAAGTAAGTGGTGCATGGGAAATTTACTATGCAGTTGTTAGCAGCTAGGACTGAAGCTACAAATAAGCCAGTGGTAGCAAGTCTCTACTTCAAATGCTTACATGAGCTTCCTGAAAAATGGGTAAAAGCAATGAGAATTTTTTTTTAAAAGGCTATATTTTCAACTTATCTTCCCCACTCATTAGCACAGCTTGTCTAGAAAGTAAATGTTCATTATAACGTATTGGTGATATGACCTCACGGTCAATTATGAACCACCTGCGCATTTCCATGAACCAAGTGTCATCTCAGAAAGCATTACCTTTCCTTCCATTACAATTCTTACTTCTCTGGATGCTCAAGGAGTCTCACTTCTATGCACTAATCTTTCAATGAATTGCATCCATTTTCCTAGGTCACTATAATGTATCTGTGGCTGAATCCAAAATATTTTTTTTAAATAAATTAAAGTGTGCAAGAGTTCAATATTAGAAGACAGCTTTGCCCTTTGAATTACAGTTCATTGAGAATCTTATTCTATACAATTCTGTTCAGTTTCTCCAAGGAACATTTTTGTGTTGTATAATTCTCTCAATTCCACTTTTTGTTATAGTGAACACAAGCCAGTAGAAAATCAAGCTCCTGGTGTTTCATTGGAACATAATTTTGAATATTATAGTAAGGCTTGGGCAGGTTGATTTGTATCATTTGAAGAAAATGCACTGTCTTGACATTTTTAATGGCTATGTGCAACAAAATGCAAATAATGATTGTGGTGGGTTTTTTTGTTATTACATGAATCTATGCATTTCCATTCAATCGCTGCAAAGACTTTCTTCTATTTTTCAAGGCATGTGACACTACTTGAATTGAAAAAAAATACTTCCTTTTTGCTTTTGCATCCATCTATTGTATTAGTATCTTGCAAAATGTATTAAAAATGAAAAAAAGCAAA
Source organism: Crocodylus siamensis (assembly GCF_052110815.1). Taxonomy (NCBI): domain Eukaryota; kingdom Metazoa; phylum Chordata; order Crocodylia; family Crocodylidae; genus Crocodylus; species Crocodylus siamensis. The sequence goes on from NC_143397.1 coordinate 179,077,749, forward strand.
AACCCACCTGACGCAGCAGCTTACTGTTTTTGTCAAAGCAGTTCAGACTTATCAACTATCTGGAGACTGTGGAAAGCATGCTCAGAATTAAAGTTAAAAAAAAAACATTTCCAAGAAACAAGCCATCAAATCTTTCAGCATAGAAATTATTATTATTTCATCCAATATGACTCCATTAGTCTTAATCAATGAGAACACCCATTTTCCACAAGTAGTCAAATATTTCAGATTTGGGGACCAAACCAAACAAACATCCATTTAGTGACTAGGGATTCCTTTCTTCTGCTTTTTCACTAGGCTTTTAGAGGGAAAAAAACACTGATCAATGTCTGTGCTGAATATTAGAAGAGAGAAAGCAACGACAAACACCTATAGGCTCGTATGAATACATCAAGGACTTCTGTGTGGACAGTTACCTAGTGAAGTGTCCTAAACTTGAGCCTTGTTTGCCCTCTGCTCCTCCTCCCCTCCTATTCCTGCTCCCACACCTTCCCTAGGTTTCTGAGCCTGGATATTTCCTATCTGCTAGGCATAAATTATGCAAGCAGTTAAATTTTTATTTCCATTCTTCCTTTTGAAGTTTCATAGGTGTTGTCATTTGAATTCAGTAATGCTTTATTAGGATAACAAGTTATACAAGTGTTGCCAAAATGAGAGAGAGAGAGAGAGAGAGAGAGAGAGAGAGAGCAGGCAATTCTCAAGTATCTCTCAAAGATAGATACAATCTGCCCCATATAAAGCTTCACATAGACTAAGGCTTTATCTTTTACTCCTGTTTATTGTTACTGCCCGTTTCTATTCCACTGGTAGGTTGTGGAATAGGAAAAGCAAACCTCCCAAGTGAAAGACATTTAGCTTGCAAGATTTCAAAGCAGATTTACTACAGAAGCAGATCAACTGTAAAACAAACACTTAAATATAACCATTGTATAGAAACTTCATATGGAATAGATCAACAGGGAGGATTTGCTGATACACTTAAAATGACTGCAAACAACAGAAGAGAGCAACAATTGACAAAATGCACAAGCAGATGTTCAGATTTGCTATGCTATGGGAATGCCTACACATGCACTGGACCACACAGTTGTTTCTACGCAGTCATGTAGTACTTGCTTAAGCTACATGAGACGCTGCATTGCTGTAGCTCATTGCTATCGTGATGTAGTGTTGGTGGGCACAAACTGTGCTATGAATGCTACTCCACAGTAACAATGAGCTGCTGTGCAGTAGTGTGGGAAGAAACCCATGTGGTGTCAGGACTGTGCCATCACACCAATTACTGCGCAGTCATTTAGTACTTAAGCCAAGTACTCATCTCATGTAGCTTAAGTAACTAGTAAACGATTGCGCAATAACCATTGCTACTGTGGGGTAGTACTGGTGTCATGGTTCATGCCTGCCATTGCTATGTTGCCGTAGCTACAAGATATGGTGACATAGCTCATTGCTATAATTACGTAGCATCTCATAGAAATGTCCTATATATACTTTAATGAACATTTGCTATTAAGATAACCATGGTTTTAACTCATACTTTTTAATAGATTAGACAAATATATGGATAGAAGTGGGGGCATTTCTGTAAGGCATACAACAGCCTTAAAAAGCCAAATTTTCAAACTGGCTTGACTGGACCTCCATTTTTGCAGGTCCAAGTATTCATAGCTGTTCCCTCTCTCCTGTATAGGTTTCTGAGATGTCCAAGTTTCTGCTTATACTCAGAAATCCAAAGCAACCTAATTATAGGTGCAACATTGAGTCCTCGGTTCATACACCCTGAAAAATTGGGATTATTGACTGAAAATCCTGCTTAGGTTGCTTGAAGTATATTTAAAATATGTCCTTTCATTCTATAGCCAATATGTATTATTAAAAGTGCCCAGATTCATAATTTTGTCAAATATGGTTTATAGCAATATCAAACATATTTATAAAGCCAATAATCCAAAGGTGGAAATATTTTCTTTCTGCTTGCCTGAGCTCTATTTATTTTTAATATTTCAGGGTTCTACATTGTGGTGCTGTTTAATTCCTTTAAGAAAAGGCAGGAGAGGAATTCTTACAGCATTTACAATTGAACTTTGGGATCTAATGCTTCTCCTTTTTTACATCTTACTTATGTGGGCTGTCTTGACCTTGGCAGCTCAGTAGCACATTACTGAAATATTATAGTAATAATTCTGTACCATTATGCTTAATATTACAGCAACATCCTGCAGTTTTGTGCTGTGAATATGGGGGGAATTCAGGTTTATTTACTTTAATGACTAGATAATGACTCTGAGCTACACAGATCAAAGTGAACGGCTAAAAAGAGAGACTGTTATGCGCCAAAATTAATAAGAGACTCTAGCTTGAGGAAGGGGATCTAGTCACTTTAGTGCAGGAGGAGAGTGGGTAAGTGTTGGAAAGAGATAAAGGACATGCCCCACCTATATTTAAACTAATATAGGTAGAATATTACAACTTCTCTTTTCAGCCCTTTGGCAGCCCTCTGGAGTTCACAAGAAATTGCTTCTTCCTCTTTTATTAAAACCGTTAGAATCTCACACTGGTTTACCCTGCATTTATGACTTTGGAACATCATTTACAGCCATTGCCAGTCCCAAATTATCCCTGTGGATACTGGCAGAGACTGCTTTTCAGTCTTAGCATGAAGAACCCCTAATGTGGCGGCAGTATAATGCTAATGCAAGCATTTTGCAGGCTCCTGAGACCACCCTCTGCTCATAAATAGAAAATGGATGGATGAGAATGATGCTGAGGAAGAACATGCAGGGCAGACTGCTAGACAGAACCTCATAATAACTTAATATGGGAAACAGATTTTTTCCCATGTGAATTAAAGTCAGCTACTTTGGACAGAATTTAAAGACTTTTAGTTACTGTGTCCTTGGGTAGGTCCATTTAAGAATCCATCCAGTGAGAATCAAGTCTACCCCAGAAACAGGTGTATTGAAAGGAAGAAGTCAGTCTTCCACCCCTAAAACCATCCTTTGCTGCATGGGTACTTGTAGAGAAATTTCAAGCTATTTCATGCTTTCTTCTTGGAAACTTGCCTCTGGCAGGCTGTACACATGTTATACACCCAAAATGACCTAGCCAGACAGACAACAAGTTGCAATAAAAAAAAAAAAAAGGTTACATGCTTTCCATCATTTCCCCACCGCCCCCCCCCCCTTTCAGATAAGCACCTTTTGCCTACCTATTTGTTGCTATCACCTATTAGGTCTTTTAAACTGAAAGGTCACTGGTGCAGGAACCATATATCTAAATACCACATACCATGATTTGGCAGTGCTCTAGTTGGCCTCTAAGCTCTATTGTTACACCAACTTTAAACAATAATACAATGCTTTTACTAAACCATTTCTGAATTCAACTGTTGCACTCATTTCTGTTTTTCTCCCCCTTCTCACCCCTAATGCACCACTCTACATAGTTTATTGTGCATAAATATAAAAATGTAAAACTGATTAGAAGGGAGCTTAAATCTACCATGTCAAGTTTAATTTTATAAACTGAGTAAAAATTTGAAAGAGAGAGAGAGAATATTTTTAATTGTAAATTACTTGCAAAAGACTTATGTTACTAATCTATAGGACTTGGATGTTAATATCACATTTATGTGTTTTATGTAAATATTATGCTTCTAGTGTAAAATTGATTTTTCCTTTTCTGATTCTTTGATATGAATGATATGAATATGAAGGAATGCCTACAGTAAATTTGACAAACTATAGAGATGTTAGAGGTACCAAACTGTTCTCTCAGTTCTACTCTGTTAGTATTTGTAATATTTGTTAATCTGAGGAATATTTTTATCCAGAAACATATATTCTGATTAAAAACAAAACAAAAAAAATTCTAATTTTTCTCCAGTTCACAACAACAAGGAAGCTAATGGTTAATATATTGGTTAATATATCAACACACAGAGTACGATGTAATAAAAAGGACAAAAAGCATAGACTACTTCAATATTTTACAAAATATACTTAGGAATTATTATTCTAATTCAGTACCTAATTTTCATGACAAAAATTGTAATCAGAAAAGTAAATGGCATAAAAACTATTTTGCATGGTAAAAATTGTTGTAGGAAAAGAAAATAATTTAAAAAATGTATTTTTGGTACTCTCCGAAAATAACCACCTCACAGTCACTGCTGAATGAAATTAAACAAAGGGGCTCCTTAGCTTTTATTTGCAGTACTGATCTGCAATGGTCCTCTTTCCCAAGCAGTTTTAAGGTAGGTACATTTATTATTTAAGGAAAATCCACAAGGAACATTTTTATAGCAACAGAATAGGAATAATACCATAATAATAAAGATCAAAGATTGATGAAATTGTGAGTACAAATAATAGCTACCTTGTGCGGCTGTTATCTCCTCAAGGGAATTCTTTAGAATGGCTTTCATTTTATAAAATGTATTTGTTTCAGTGCTACCGTATACGACTAGGCAACTCTACTATTTTATTTCTTCCTGCCCCCACGCCACCCCCCCAAAAAACTCATTTAAAATTGACTTGACTGGCTGTTTCATGAAATTTGAGGTAGCTCAGAACTTCAAAGAAAGCAGATCACACCAGCCATTGGAAGTTGTATTTATGTAAAGATATTTTCCCTGCCAAGCCTGTCTTTGAGCTGGCATCTCGAATTATAGATGTAACTGGCAGTTTAAGGAGCACTTACCTTCAGAGTATCCTATGTCGGGCTCTGCCTGAACGCTTGAAGAAGATTGTCCCAGCAGGACACTGTACCAGGAACAATCAATTTTGTCCCAGTCGGGATGCCATACTTGTAGTCCAGTATTATCCCCAGCAGGGGGATTCAAGATTTGAAAATCAGTTTGGGAGCCCAGGAAAGTTCCAGCCCAGGGACTGGCTGAGTGGACTCCCCTTAAACCTGTTTCCCTACCCCTAGTGGTGGTAGTAAAACCTATGTATAAATGGAAACTTAATAAAAGTTTGATCAATGTATTATTAATAACAATACTAAAAGGCTGAAAACCCATTGTAATTCTATTATTTAATAAGCTGGAAATAACATTTGGTGGGTGAAGAGGGTTGGGAAGAGCCTGCAGCATGGTCCCACTCTGCAGGTGTATACTGAAGCCTTTGTGAGCAGGCAGGAGGCCAGTGGAGCAACTGAGGGTCAAGGAGGAGAGAGCAGACCCCTAGACCGAGCCCTCAGAGTTTGTGAGGCAGTGTATCAAATTCCTTTGGGTGGGGACATAGCCCCAGGGAGCACCTAGAGAGTGAGACACCAGCTGCCCACTGGTTTTAGAAACTTGGGGGTTGATAAAAGTGTGCGATAAGCCCCTTGTATGAGTGGCCAGGGAAAGGACTGTGGTGGAACTGTGTCAGTTGAAAGAGTCACCAGCAAGGGAAAGTTCCCAGGACACCTGTGTGCGCTAAGACCCAGGAGGCATGGCATGTGCAGAAGTCCCGGTGTGGTTAAGCACTTAAAAGGGAAGTGAGACCAGGGGTCCTGCCTGGCCTGCCTGTTACAGTGAGCACTTTCTGTGTGCTCAGTTGCAAAATAGCAGAGTGGGCTTGAAGAGGCAATACACAGGCAGAGAAGTGTGTACGGAGGTATGTATGGGGAAGAATCTGTGTTTTGCAGGGGTGTGGAGTGAGAACAGCCTCTGCAGACTGCGAGACACATGGGCCTATGCGGCTTGGCCAAGGACAACTGAAGTCCTCAAAGTACATAATAAGAGGAGTGAGGGACTGCTCCTCTCTCCATCCTTTGGGCATAAGTCAGGGTAAATGGTTATTAGTTGTGAATAATTAATTAGGAAATTAATATAATGAGTATGTAGCATGGTGTATAAGTTATTAGCTTTGTATTCATCTACTTGATCATCTCTTAAGTGTAAATAGTTATTAACTGCTATTTTTGTATAAATTCACCCTTATTGTATTGTAATTAGAGTATTTCAAACTTTTGCTATAATTTAATATTCATTTGCATATTATAATTATTCCCCGCATATAATTAAATTATGTAAATGCTTACTCCTGAGCCTGAAAGGTCTTGCCATTGTAAAAGATGTCCCCCCACCACACACACACACTCTCAGGGAGCCTCTAGCCACTCCTAGGTGGAGGGGTAAAGCTACCTGGCACCCTAGGTCCTGAACTTCTGGACATGGCTGCAGGTAGTGCTCATACACCAAGGGTTACATATTATTCTTAATAAACTGTCTACAGGTGCAACTGCCAGCAATGACCTCAGTATCAGACAATGCTTGTCAGTCCACAGCTTGGCCATTTTCTACAAAAGCAAGAATAACAGGCAGCAGGCCAGATATTTCATTGGTAGTAATGTCAATATGCCACTTTACATCAGCTCAAGATCTTATCCAAAGATCTATGACTAACATAAAATTAAAGTACTTGCCTCAGGAGGGAAGGATTTTAATTTCAACTGGACTTTGCTGAAAAAATTGGAGTATAGAGGTATCACTACAACTCCCCGCAAAATCTTTCATTTAAAATTGTTCTGCCATATTACCCTACCATTTATCTGCTCACACATTGAACCCTGAGGTAGAACAAATAAGGCAATATTGCGACAGAATGTTTAAATAACAATCCTTAAAACAAGCAGACCCTTGCTATAATAATAAGAGAACATAATTTCCCTTTTTCTAATACTACATACCACACACACACACTTTTCTTCCCAAAATCAGCCTTCCAAAATTGGGATGCGTGTCTTAAGAAGGGAAGGTGATTTTTCTTCAGCGGAATGGAAGCAGAGAGATGCTGTGTTCCAGTGGCTGCCAAAATGGTTGCCACTTCTTTCCCTTTCAGCAAGAAACCAGGGTGGGATCCAGTGTTCATCTTGTTTGGTTGAGCACCATGACTTGCCTGAAAGCACCAACTGAACTGGCTCAGGGCAAATGAAGTGGTACATACAATACCTAGTACTTTGATGAGGCTTGTGATATGGAAACAACAGGGGCATATATAAAGAACTATTTGCATCAAAAATGTAAACATCTCGCTTCTGCCCATGCAAGGCTCTGGGACCTAACTTTGTTGCTGTCCTGCCACACCAAGAAGTTCCTGCTGTCTTCTAGGATGCCAAACTTCCTGGACACTCCATATTTCTAGGAGGACTTAACTCTGTGACACAGTCATCCGTGATTCTGGAAAAATCTTTTCTTTTTTTTAAACTTTTCATTCTGCCTTTCAAAAATACGGTGTATGTCTATTTAGCAGGTATGGCATATGTGAAAATAGAGAGACATTCTTTGTTGAGGACCAGGAAGAAACTTATTTTTCTGTCAATTTTCATTGTCACAACAGGGGTTGGTGTGCACACAGTAAAAAGGAAGAACAAAGGCTAGTTTTAGAAAGGTTGTAGAAGGAGAGTAAAAATGGTTTTTAAGTAGCTGGGATGTGCAAGGATGAGGAAATAGGTTTCGTACAACATCAGTGTAGCAGGTGATAGGGACAACAGTAGAATCATCAGCCATAGTGAATATAAAATGACAATCTAAATATGTGGGGCATCATTTAGCTATGGTACCATTTCGTGGATGTACATTTGAGCTCCCAAATAACATGGCTTGTCTATTTTGTTCCATTCTGAACCTCCAGCAGTACTGAAAAACAGTAAAACTTCAGAGGAACTAAAACTAAACATTTCACACTAATTCTGCTCATTACTTCTACTCATACTGCTATGAGATAAAACAAAAGATCTCATGTGTCACTATTGCGCCACCTCTTATTTAGACAGCTTATATTAACAGTAATGTATCTGAGCATCCTGTTTTGGTTTGGGTTTTTTCCCCCTTGACAACTACTACAGACACACATGATGGATCTTATAATCTTCCTGCAGAAATTCCCAAACCTCTCACTTGCCAGATACTTAGCTACACTGCATTTAATAGACATTCCTTATATTTAGTTATTTTGAGCTTCACCCTTTTGTATTAGCTTTGAATTGCATTCACCTCTTGCCAAGATTACTCTTAATATCTTTTACCATCATTCTTTATTATTGAATTGAAAGAAGTAGGAAACAGCACATTAATTAAAATTTGCAGATTATACCAAATTGGGAGGCAGGACAAGCATGGCAATAAGGCCAAAGAAACAATGGAAAGAAGTCACAGGCAGAAAATTCAGCCTGAATACATCAGGGGGAAGTGTTTCTGATCAGAAATAAAAAAAATAAGAGGGAAATATTCAGAAATACAAAATATCTCAAGATATTTCTCGGGTAAACGACGAAAGTTGCAATGCCAGTGACTTAAAAATGCCAGTGGAATCAACCTGCAAAATATCAGGGATAAGGGAGGTGAAAATCCCTATTTTACTGCAAGTAAAACTGCATCTAGATTACTGCACTGAGAAGGAACTGAGATATGAGCAATAAAAATGATTAAGAGACTGGCAAGGTTGACTTATGAGGAAATACTAAAATAACTAAATAGCTCAGTCATAGGACAACAAAAGGGGGATATGAGAACCTTCTACAAGAATTTAAAGGGTGTAAACACGAGAATGGAAGAACTTTTTTTTCCCCTATGGTCCATAAAGTAAGTATATAGAAAAGGGTTAAAGTAAAGAAAAAAAAATATGCTGAATATCAAGGAACAATTCCTTGATGTTGGTGCTCTAGTGTGGAATGTGGAACTTTTTAAAAGCCTCCCATCAGAAATCTACTAAAGCAATGAAGGGTATGAAAAAATAAACAAAATAAAAGGAGCCCCCAAAAAGCAATGCAAATTAAACAAAACATGAGAGAATTATATGCCTTGAAGAGAAACCAGAGTACCGTAGACACCCAATGGAAACAAACATGTGTCAGCTACAATGTGCTGATTTACATTAGGAGTATAAAGAGAACAAGGGTACATCAGAATAATGCAGACAAGCAATATAAGACAACAGAAATAAATAAGTACATAAAATTCAATCATAGCAGCTGCTAAAACAAACAAGGGCAGACTTGTTCCAACAGCACCTATGGGAACCGTGGGTTCTTCCCCCAACTTCTGTGAGGTACGGCCCCACTCACAAACCAAGCTTCCTAGGGCTAAAATCACCTCTCCCTGTTACTGGAAGGCACTTCCAACCCTGTGGTGCAGCTATTTGTTGTTCTCAACTTCCTGCTCCCTCTTTCTTCCCCAGATATACTTGAATGACTGGCAGGGAAAGGTGTTATGCTCACATGTTTATCACATATGTTATAACCAGATAAAAATGGCAAACAAATTTTCAGATTGAGAACAACCCCAGCAGATAAGGATCATCACCTCCGTGGTCTTCAGTGACTCAAATAAATGTACTTCCTGGTTTCACCCAATGAGGATTCAAAGGACAGACCTTTTTTTTGTTAAAGACGTGTTCAATGTGAAAAATTTCCTACCGTTTCCCTCTTTTCTCCTGATGAATTCCCCAGCTCCTCAAAGCCTCAGGAATCAAATTGTCAGACTGCACCCCTGCTAGGCTTTCTTTCGGGACACAGTACACAATCCCTGCACTGTGTCATACCTTACTGAGAGATGTCACCTTCAACACTTCATCAGCTCCATGCCTAGCACCCTAATTGATTCAGAAGTGGCAACCACCTTACAATCAAGCCGAGCTGATAAAAGTGTTTCAGAACTAAATGCATTCTGATGGAAAAAATGCAATAAATAAAATCAAATCAAATCTTCCAATAAACTCTACAGCAAACATAGGCTAGTTCCAGTTATTCAAAAAAAGCCTGAGGCAGCATCAATCTAAGTTATGTGGTTTTGTGTAAGTGGCATAGTTTAGATCGGTAGCAAACAGGACATGCATTCACCCTGTGTTCAGGGGCTGGGGCAGGGGAAAATCTTAGATTGGGTTCCACCATTTTTAAATTAGCCAACGTGTGCTGAACTTCTGTTGTGTTATGAGCAGAGACCGATTTTGTGTGCTGAACTTCTGTTCTGTTATGGAGATAGACTGCTTTCAGATCAGTTGTACTGGTAACTAGGTAATGTCTGTACCTGGCCACAGCTGGTAACCTCAGGAACTCTATTCAAGATGAATCTCTTAATTGCTATTTGGTCTGCCCCATATTGCTACACTACTTCTCTCCAGGATGATCGAGGACCTAGTAAAATCTACTGAAAGGTCCCCTTACCTGGACATCACTGAAATCCCAAGAGGAAAAATATTGCTATTAAAGAAAGACTGGAGTTTTCTGCAACCTATCTGCTTCCACATTTTAACAACAGTACCTTCAGGAAATTTGTAGTACTGTGTTGTGAAAAGTTATATTTAACATTACTTTTAGCCTGCTACAGGAGGCATGGTATTAACTAGAAAGGTAGTTTTTAAAATGGTGACTGACTTCAGAGGTAGCTCTCAATGTCACATTCTCTTCACTTTACCTTGCTTAGCAAAAGGTATTTTTGCATGTTAACAATAATCCTGAAATGAGCTCTTGCACCTGATGGCGACTGAGAGCCCCCTTAGCTCACTCCATTAAAAGATGAAAGAAACTATGTCCTAGTTTCCATAGGAAAATAACCTGATAAAAGCAGACTGCAATTCAATCAAATGCTGAATACTATGTACTGTTGATAGAGTATTTTCTAAAATCACAAAAGCCCATGGTGCAAAATTAGACCATTTTTAGTTCTCAGACAAAACTCTCACTGAGTTCAGTATGAGCTTTGACTAAACAAGAACTGAAGGATTAGATTGTGTTAGCAAACTCAGGGTTGAAAAGATGGAGATTATGTTCTCTTCCCCATAGCAGAAGCGATTTCCCTTTCTATAAAGCAACAGGAAAGCATGGGGCAAAACAACCCTTAGCACATTTCTCTGAGTGAAGGAATATTGGCATATGAACTGAGAAATCTGAAATGACCAGTTATTAGAGAAACAATACTTTAGCTAAGCTGTATGCCAGCTCCCACACAATCACTATGGGCTAGATCCTTGTGTGGTGACAACAGGTGTAGTTCCTTGGATTTCAGATGGGGCATGCCCAAAAATACCACCTAATGATCCAGCTCAGTGTATTGAGCACAGCTTGTGGAACTGTCATAGACAAAAAGGCCCCGTGTTATGTAGCTATTGCTATGTGCCTGCTCTTCTTGCATCTTCCTCAGTGGAAGGCATTATCTGGAAAGAAGCAGCAGCAATTAAATAGTAGTCAACTGTAGTAGTAGTCAAACTGTTTGCTTTCTCTCTGTGCCAGGAGTTAACCTACTGAAAAGGCTCTGCAAAGGAGTGATTAGAAAAATGTGGATTGCTTATGTTGGAAAGAAGAGGAATAAAAAAAAAAGGAAGATGAAGGTACATAAAATAATGAATGTTCTAGAGAAGAGAGTTTAAGAGCTTCTGTTCTGCCTGTGAACTACCAAAAGAACAAAGGGAATAATTCAACAAAACTGGAAAATTGAAAATCCAAAATTAATAAAAGGAAATATTTTTAGACAAGGTGCAATTAAAATTAAACTGCTGCAGGATCTCACAAAGGCCCAAAATAGACCAAGATTCAGAAAGAGACTTTCTTCCCAACAAAATCATATTAGGAAAAACAATACTCTTCTATTGCACACTAGGTCTTTGTATGCTTTAGATGTACAATTAATTATATAAAGAGAGACTTTTCACCTTCTTATACTGACAGCTTCCGATCCTTGTTTAATTGAATTAGTTTGTCTGCACTATGAATGCATTGTTAAATAAAAGCACAGCCAGAGGGATTCAAAATACTTTTAGAGCCTTATCAACAGCAGAAAATAATATGAGCGAGGAATAGCAATGAAATTAGAGCTGGCCTTTTACTCTGAACATATCATATATATTTACAGTACAAACTGACATAGTATTCTTTCTTGATGTCGTAGTCATTTCCCCCCATCAGTATTAGAAGCTAAATATAGCTTCAGTAGCCTCTTTGGGCTGGAGGTACAAAAACATAAGGCCCCATAATACCATTTAGCAAAACAGATGTGCTTGCATATCTCTAAGCATTGCCCACAGCAACCTAAGCGAAAACAGTCCCTTGTATTACATATTGAGTCCAGATACTGGAAAATGGAATGTTATATGCTTGCAAGACGATGCAAAGAAAAAATGGGAAATTTCTGTCGTCGACAAACCCAATTTTCTGCTGCTTTTGAATTCATTTTTAGATGCCACTGAGCACTTGTAAAGCCCTCTGAGATTCAGGGCACTCTTATATAAGAGATGCCTCCCTTATTATGGCTGCATTTAGTCCACAGATATCAGCTGGAATGGTTAAATTGACAACTCCCCTGATTTCAGTGCAAAAATTGTAGCAAAGTAATCATTTCATACAGAAAGAAAAAATTAAAAGTCTATTCAGGTACATTTGCATTGTGCATTTAAACTAAAGAGGATGGTTTGGAAAATAAATCTATGAAAATAAATCCACTCACTGGAAAAATATATTTATTTTGTGGTTAAGCTCCTTGTGTTAGACTTCACTCAGTGCTTCCCTGGAGTTGAGATGTAAGAGCAAGAACAACACTGTACTTTTAAATATAAATATATGAACTTCAATTTTATTTCTTTACACCAACTCTACTTACAAAAGATCAGATGGTAGGATGTAGACAGCAGTGGTGGACCTGTATGCGGTGCTCTGAAACTATTCCAGATCATAAATGAAAATAACTTTCATGGTCTGAGAGTTCTCTACTCCACATCTCATATGACATAAATCTGCTCTCCAGTCAGCAGCTGTCATATAGTTTTCCTTCCAGTGTCAAATGTACACCACTAATACTATGATTTCAGTGCATATACTGGATTCAGTTAGAGCTTCTTCAGTGGGACCTTTTCCTGTAGGAGAATGCCAATTTGTTGGAATTCAAATGCTCTACAAAGGCTGCTTGATTTCGATAAAGGTCTGACCAAAAACAGGAGGGGCTGCATGAGAAATATATTTGGTTTTCTGCCAGGTGCTTGGCCCACTCCTATCTAGCCCAGTATCTTACGACCTTCAGGGTTCATGGATCCAGATCAGCCAGCCAAGGAACTTGCCTCCAGGTTGAAGACCTTAGGGCTTTTTGTTTCGTGGGGAATGTCAAAAAATGTTTGAGTTTTGCTGCAACTCTAACGAAAGCCAAATTTGAGTTTTCCACAGAACAGAATCACCTATCTCTACACAGCCCTAGTGTGGACAAAGCATAAACATACCGGACTCTGTATATAAAAAAGACCAGTTTAATGTTGGATTCACAATGCTACAACCCACAAATTCCTTCCAGACCACTACTTCTAAGAAACTTAGATGAACCTCTGCAGCAGCGTCTCATGGTCAACCAGCTTAGTACTTGGGAGAGAATCCCATGGTTGATCTCAACTGACTGGTGACAGTCCTAATAAGAGACACCTCTCTAACACAGAGATGTTCTGAAGCCCAAAGGACTTTACAGGTCATAAACAACATCCTGAACTGCAGGTAGAAATGAATTTGAAAACAGCAGAATAATATTAAAATGTATTCCATAAGTGAACAGTTGCTCAGGAATGGGGATCTGTATTCTTTATTAACTGTTTCTTCTGAATAGTCTTCAAGGACAAAGCACTAGCTTGGGGTTACTGCAAATGAAAAAGATACGTATCTCCCACTAAGTGCTACACTTCATTTTAAAGCAAGCTAGAGCTGCTTCTAACAAACCTGGAGTATTACACAGATCATTCTATTTCCAAAAGTACTATTATTGCAAATATAGACTTACAAAATGAAAATATGGAAAGTGTGATTTATATACAGAATCCTAAATTACTTTAAGACACCATAGTGCTATCCTTCCTTCAGCTTTTATGTTATAACTTTGTCATATATCCCTAGGCTTGTGGGGGTTATAGATTATCCATGACTTGGAGGTCTAGATACAGAACAGGGAGCTGGCATTTAATGTCAAATTTTGGAGTGATTTAACTTGTAAATCTTCAGCAAGCTACAACAATCCACTGCCATTTATTTGTCTCTGAAAATACTGGCTAATAACAACTGACCTACCTCATAGAACATGTTTTCTGGTTTTAATGGTAATTTGTTTGTAAGGCACTTTGATGAAAAGTGCCAAATTATTTATATAAGTTTAAACAGTATAAAGAAACATAAGGTCAAACTATTAAACAAACCTGAACTTATTTTTTTAAAATAAATCATAAAATTGGTTATTGCGACAAAGTATTTTTAACACAAATATTTAAAACCTTGAAATGTCTCCAATTCTTTATGTTTAATGAAGCATGCTTTTTTGCCATTTTCACAAAAAAAGATTGTTAGGCAATATTATAAAGCAAATTTATTTAGCAAGGAAACTGTGATACATTAAAGTTTTCTTAAAGGCTGTGTTTTTATCTCCTAAAAGACAGTTGGAAAGGTAATTATAACATGCAAATTAGTTTCCATTGGGCTGCATATTAAAAATGATATACTGACATACTATATCTAATGTTTGAACCTGGGCTTGGTGTTGCTTCAGGTAGAGTACTTTCCAACAGAGACTTCAGTCTATTATGTGTACTGCTGTCCTAGTGGTACCTTTGTATACCTCTTTCAACACTTACACACCTTTCTTCCTCTAAATTTATGCTTTACTAAAGCTTATTGGTTCATATACAAGATATACTCTCACTAAAACAAAGAATCTCTTACTCTTGGTTTGTTCTTTAAGCCTTTGTCTGTTAAAGAAGGATGTAGCAACTTGGACAGTCTCTAATTAATGTAAAAATCCCAAATCAAAACATAAGCTTGTCAAATTAAAGCATTCACAGTACATTTTAATTATCATCTTTGTGTTCTTCTCTTATGACTATTTTTCAATTCTCCTTTTATCAAAGATTAAGCACTAAGGATATAAGGCTTTTCCATAGAGGGAAAAAAGACACCTGACCCAGTAAGCCATTCCTTTTAAATTTATCACCCCCATTTTCCTGCTTAGTAACTCTATCCTTTGATTCCCTCCTTGCTCAAACATGTTGAGCTCTCTCTTAAACTCATTTGTGCTATTTGCTTTGTTGGCCTTACTTGGCAACTGCTCTGAGTGAAATTCTCTGCTTGAACTCTTTGTGTGCTATGCTTTTCTACATTTAAATTTTGGTCTCAAATGCCTGAATCCTTCATACTGTGAATATTTTGTTCCACCTGCACTAGTGCAGTGCCCCTCACAATCCTGATTGCCTTTTAAGTCATGTCAGAAACTTTTCCTTCTGCCCTAGGAATTGTTTTGATATTTGTTGTCCATTCTCCTAAAATATTCCAAAGAACTGGTTTCATCCCAGTTGCTCTGGGATATGTACCACACCATCCTAATCAAAACTCATCATAAAGGAAACATAGTTAATGGTATTTGTTCAGAGAATAAGATGACAATTTTTTTCGTGGCCACAAAGTTTTACCAACTCCTGAATCAAAATCTCAGTTTACACCTTATTTCATGTCATAATGCCTTCTCTCCACTGGCTTTCCAAAACTTTGCAAACAGCATCTTCTAACAAACCAGATAAAAAACTCTTCCTCACTACTCTTATTTATAACCTTGCTGATCTATTGGCTCCATCTGCTAATATGACTCAGCAGTCATTAGGCTGAACCTAAATGCAGAGCTGTATCACCTGCGCTGGGGCAAACTCCAAACTGGACACAGCTGCCCAACATGGGACTTTATTTGAAAACTGTGATTCTGGACTCCTTTCCTTTTCTCAATGAATCCTAGAAGCACCTAACTGCCATAGTTACCATAGTTTTTGACCTTCAAGTTTCTTGGACTAGACATTCTTCTCCTTCACAAAGGTTCTCCAGTTCTTCTACCTAAGGACTTTGAAGAGCTCACTCTTGTATCTGTGCTTAGAGCATTCCTATTAAACACTTACAGGTTTGGGCTGCATGTGTATGGATTAACAGCTGCCACTTTCTTTTCAAATATAGATAAGGAGTTAATTCCCCCTGTTAAATAATAGCTTAGTGGTGAAACAACTCTTCTATGTAGCAGGTGTATTGGTTTTCAGGGTTTTGAACTCAATTCTATACCCAGGTATGTACAAGTTACATGGTGTAGAACCTTACTTCTAGGCCCAAGCACCTATACTGGATTCAGTCTCTAGTGAAACAGTAGAAGCATCCTCAGTTCTATAAAGGACCATGGGGTTTGCCATGTTTTTACAACTTCAAATGAAAAAGAATCATAGGATCATAGAAAATGAAGGCTGGAAAGGCCCTCAAGAGCCCAACCTCTTGCTCAAACCAGGACCATCCCCCAAAATTCATAACTGGCTACAGTGAATTTCCATTCAATTCAAATTGCTTTGAATAGTTCTGCCTCAGTTTGACTTTTGACTTCGTTTCTTGCCTATAGTTATCTTCTTAATTTGCTTGGTTTTGCTTTATTTTGTTTTTATCATTTTTGAAGCCTTCTGCATACTCCTTACACACATTGGCACCCTGCAAAAAAATGACTTCCGCTGTACTTTTTCTCATGTTGATTGGCAGGAAGTAAGGGACGTGAATGTACTGTAATTTCTTTTGCCAACTGCTTGTTTTTATTTTTATTTATTTCCTTACCTAACCACCATGTGAGATTTCAATCAAAATTCTTACATAGTCTCAAGAAGTCAAGCATTCATATATACATAACAGTTAAAATACTTCCGTTATTTATCATGGTAACTACTGGGGGGGAGGAAGAAATTACAAAATGTAAAATGCCTGGATATTCCTATTGCATTATCCATAATTAGGATCTCTACAGGCTCTTTATTGCACTTGACAGAGCCAGTAAGTACAGCAAACTTATGCAACTTGCCTGGCAGATTTTCAGACAATAAATATAGTGGTTCTGGCTTTGTATATCTGCCAAATGCCCTTCAGAGCTAGAAAATGAGACCCTGATCATCTGGCTTTCTTGAGTTCTTGCATTACTTGATTAAAACAAATCATTTTAAAAATTAAGAACAAGAGGAATTCCCAGTGAAGGGCCCTATTCTGACTTTAAAGCTCTGTAACTCTCTGGGTGGCCGGGAGGGGACATTGTGCTTCTTAAGGTGCTGAAGAGTGCAACGCATTATTCCAGACAGTGTATCAACCTTTCCTGGAAGGGAGTCCAGTTTCATTGGACTGTCTACAGAGATGTGAAACCATAATCTGCTTCTCAACCCAGGTTAGAACTGCTCTGGGGGCTAGGCTCACAGAGTCCTCATATTTCTTAAGAACTTGGCCACCTGACATGAGTGGATGAATGAGGTGCATCAGATCCATGATAGAGCTGAGGCAATGGGGATGGTTGGGTGAAGTGATGTTCTTTTCCCTAGTGGCCTATACTGCTTGCACTAGCAGCATAATGTAACATGTAACACAGGTTGGGGTAGCTGAGGTCAAAGCTGGGGTCCCTGTAATGCCCCTGCCTGCTAACCATCCACACAGAAACTCTTTTTGTCCCAGACACAAAACCACCTTGTGCCTGGAAGGTCTACTCAGTTTCTGGGTATGTGGCTGAGTTGGACATAGTTTGCCTCCTAGTTTGTCCGGAGCGTGATGTGGTTGGAACATAACCACACCAGGGCCCAAGCACAGGAAAGGTTCCAGCAGTAATCTTAACATTTCACCCTTTCTGCCTCCTGAGCTGCACTGTTTAACCACTAGTTTGCTGTTTAAATCCTTGGTTTCCTCATGGATGACCCCAGAGCAACTGGTATGGCCAAGAGTAACCATAGCAAGCATGACTTTCTGATGTGCAGCTGGCTTCCTGGAGGAGCACCGTTGAATCCTTCTTAATATCTGGAAGGAATCATTTGAAAGCTGAGACTTAACTGGAGGGGTATATTCATGCACCATTGCAATAAGACTTTACAGAGGCTTGTGGACCAAATTAAGTATATCATGTTCCTGCATAGTGCCACTAAGGGCATGAACCAATGGTCCAGAAACACACCAGTGATATGTCTCTGCTACACTGAGTTAGATGAGACACTTGCTGGTGCTCAAAAGCCTGAATCCCTCAGCTGCCATGACCTTGGTCTTCAGCAGGGAGCTTTGATTATGAGAGTTGAAGATGAGAAGGAGACGATTGCCAAGAGGTGCAAGGAAAATTCAGTGAGTTATAGCGGAAATCAGGCGGCACAGTGGAAAGTCAAATCAAGCCCCATTTTCCTTTTCTCACATTTCACTGTTCTTTAATATCTTCCCCCTCTCATCACTTTTCCCTTTCCCCTCTTTAAAAAAAAAATCCTTGTCATCACACATTGTAGAGAATATGACTGAATATCTGCAAGAGGCACTGAAATAGGAATAGGAGGGGGAAGGAGGTACCAGACATGATTGTGTTCAATACCCGTGTGTGTAGGGAAGATCTGAATACAGTAGCCATTGCCACAGCTAAACAAACATGACCTAGTGGGTCTTTGGCCCATGCTATTTACCTAAAAGTAAGAAGGAGAAAGAGTAATTGTTATCAAATCTGCTTTGCTTATCCATAGTCTTAACAAAAGCTGGTCTGTTCTTTGTGGTGACCAGGAACAGTAGACTGGTACATATTTTTTCTCTCTCTCTCAGCTGCTGAAGGCCTCTAGCCTGCTTTCTTTTTCTTCCCTCCTGGCTGCTGACTGCAAGGTAACCTCTCTCTTTCTGTCCCTAAACTCCCTTCTGCTCCTGGCACTCTGTTCACTTTACCTAGGTCCAGGCAGAGTGGGCAGAACACCAATCATCGCACTTACACAGCAGTCCCCAAGCTATCGTGGGAGCAGCACTTTTGAAAAGCCTGGCAGGGACTCCATCACTGCAATCAAATGCTGAGTTGCTTTTACCAGCCTACTTTGAGTTTCATCCAAACCTCCCTTGGAAAAAAATAAATAAATAAGGGCATATAAAAATGTGGTCATTTGTCCTTCTCTTGCACCCAAGGTGATTTCAATAAACCGCATCACAGCAACAAATTGATTGCATTTCCTCCCCTGTTGTTTCATTGTCTTGTTTTGTTATTTTAGAAAATAATTACGTAAGAAGTTTCTTTTTTTGAATTTTTTTGCTTTTTTAAATTTAAAATAAAATCAAGAAGAAGTTAGCTCTTGGCGCTTTCGATGGTATTTTTAAGCACCCGGCAGATGTGGGACCCCCAACCAAGTGCATTGCTTTACATTTTTTTTTTAATTCAACCCCTACTGTGTTGTGCAGTTGAGCTGGAGGGCCCAGATGCCACTGCTGCTTTAAATACCTCTGTAAAATGCATGTCTGAGGGAGATGTTACAGCTGTGCCACCTCCTCTCATTGTTTCAGGGACATTGCTATCCCCAGGACCAGTGGCTCTTGGATTATTTCCTGCTGTTTTGTGAGCTGCCTCTTTCAGTTCTTGGGTTAAACAGGACTAAAAGGAAACTTGTAATTTGGAGGTTTGGTTGCTATGTCATTTTTATCCCCTTGTACTTGAATATGCCTCCTCTTTAAGTAGGTTTTGATGATCTTCCCTGCCCCTTCTCCTGGGTTAGGAACAGAAATTACACATAAGTGATCAGAAACTGGTTTAAACCTGTAACAGAATAGACGTTCAGGGCACATAAACCAGATTCAACATGGCTGAAAATGGTTTAAGATAAACCTGGCTGAATGTAATATCAGAATTAACTGATTTAGGTCAAACTGGTTTATGAAACTTCTGCCCTAGACCCCTTCCTGGTTCAAGTTTAATATGAGTCCCCCAGCATTTTGCAGCCCTAGGCTGGGCTGTTTGCTCCAGAGAGCAGGGCTGGCCCTGCCCCTCTTCTCCCTAGCTGGAGCAGTGAAGGCTGTTTCACTGGCTGGCTCACTGGCCCCCTCAGGCAAACCCCTGCATAGTTTGGGGCCAGGGAGGAGGGTAAAACATCTCTTGAGTATGGTACCACCCTGCCCTGCTTAGTTACTGCTGGCTACAACTGTGGACTACAAATCCCAGGGGTACCTACAAGCAGGAAGAAGTGATGAGTAACCCTATAGAGTCCTGCCTCTGTGATTCTGGACTGCAAATCCCAGAGACCTCAGGGGCAGCAGGAAGAGGAAGTGAACATATAGCCCATGCTGGATATGTGCAAGAGAGTCGTGCTCTAGCACCCTCCAGCTTCTGGCTTGAGCCACTGCAGGCATGTGGCTGCATTTCCTGAATCAAAAGCAAATGTCTGTTCATTTGTTTATTGATTCAATCTTTGCAGCTTAGACTTAGCTGCAAAGACTGAATCAATTCAGCCTTGGGCTTTTTGACTGTCTGTACTTAGCCCTGACCTTTTCATAGTTAGAGTTTCTTCCACCATTACAAAAGAAGCACCTTCTTTTTAAACTGTAGGCACAGTTCTCTTCCCATCCACTTTCTCCAGAAAGGGACAGTGTTTATTCTATGAAACAGAAAAAAGAACCGATACAAATCCTATGCTTCTGGGAAGGATGTGTCCCCCCCCCACAACTTTTTGGCACGTCTCATCTTAGAATAAGGGTGAACTAATAATACAAAACCTGAACCCATTCTAGTGCCCCAGTCTGCTTCCCATGAGCAAACTTCTGCACATGCTTAGACTGGAATATGAAGTAATGAAAAGGTCTACCCATACTGATCAGATTGCACAATTAGGCAGTTGAACTGCAAACTCCTTACTCAGTTTCTGTTACACAGTCTGTTCTAATTTCAAGCTAGCATGTCTCATTTAAGTTTTTCCGTTGGTTTCATTTATATAAGTACAACCAAAAGTTATATGAAAGTTTTTATGAATCACCTGACAAAATTCACTTCATTTTATTCTCAACGTGTTTTATTCACTATTTTACAAATAGTAAATACTTATTATCCAGAATGTTCCCCACAAAAACCCGAAGTGGCATTAATTTTAGTGGAAATGAGCTGTATTGGCAACAATGTTGCAATTCACCAGCATTTTGAAAAGCTTTTTTGTTATTTGCATGTTAGATGTGAACTGTGTGAATTAGGCACGTTTACAGTTAATCTGATAACAAAAAGGAGGACTAATTCTGTTACTAAAGCTATTTATAAAAACACCTATTCAAGCAACAGAAACAATGCCATGTAATTCAGGCGACAAATCAAGTGGCATGAATAATGAAAACTCTCAATGATCAGTGCATGAACAAACTGTAAAGTAAAAATGATTGATGCAAGCTATTTATTGAAGAACTGCAAATATCAAACACACCTGTAAAATCCACAACCTATACCCAGATAATTTGCAAAAAGAGGAAAGCAAATGCTTCACTAAATAATCTTAATATCATTACTTCATTATTTGTATCATGGTAGGAGCTAAGTTCCAGTGAAGGCTCAAGCCTTGCAAGAGGCACTGTAGAAATATAGTAAAAGAGAAACCCTGACCTCAAGATTTTTCCTGCTAAGTAAGCTTACCAGAAAACACGTAAGAGAGGGATGATATTAAGCATGTTCTCACCAAAGTACTGAAAGTTGGGACTTATGCATTTCTGACTTCCAGCCCCAGGTGCTCCAGGAACAGTAGGTGCTCAAGTGTCCACTTATGCCTTTGTCTCAACCTGATTTCAGGAGAGATAGAAGAAATGCAAAGAAAACCCTACTTTTCTTTTAACAGCATATTGCTGTCTAATGAAGAAGTGCAAAAGAGAAGCAAAAGGAGCTTTTGGTTTACAGAGTTCACAGAAACATTTTCTCAGAGCAAAAACTAAGATCAGAAACTAGAGGGTGCAAACCCACACAGAAACCAAAGGGTTGCATGAACACTCCAATCCGAAGTCTAGCTTTGCACTTTCTGCAGCACAGTTAGCTAACATAGGGTTATATTATGAAAGAAGCTTTTGTTGTATTAATTCCAGCCTATCTGAAAACAAGACCTGCTGGGAAATGTGCTGATAGAAAATGTACAGTCTGAAAGATCTTGAGTAACTTTAGAGAAATAAATCTTTCCTGGGAAGACATGCCTGATTTTTTTCTCTGAACTGAGCTGACCCACCAAACATTTTGAGATTCACCTATCATTCATTACTTGTACAACCATTTTGCTTTCAAACCAAAGAAAAAGACAAAAATGTTAACAAGCAGACCAGTTAAATGATTTGCTCTGCTCATCTGAGATGGCTTTCTGTGACTTTTTTGTGCTTTTCCGTCCAAAGTTGGAAGGCCAGAATAAATTTCTCTCTCATTGGATGGCCGGAATAGATGTCTCTCTCTCTTTCTCTCTTTCTCCCTCTCTACAAACTCTACCCCAGAGTGAGTTTGAGTAAGATTCACCCTGTGAAAACATATCACAGCAAGTAGAGTTTATCCTTTGACCTTTAGCTTGCACCTCAATTTGCTACAGATAAGGATTGTTTTCTTACTAAACACAAAGCTGTCTTTTTGTTGGAAAAAAATGCTTCTGGCTTAGTGGGAAAGCAGGCAAAGTGAAACAGGCTAAGAATGATCCTCTCTCCCCACCCACCTTTTACAAACTGCTGAAAAACTAAAACCTAAGCACTGAAGTTAACTCTAAATATGCTCTCATACTAAACCAAGACTATAACAGATAACAAGCAATAGTCTTAGCAGTGTTCACATCCTCTAGAGAGATGATTCGGTCTTCTTTAGATGTGGATTTTGGATCCAATTTAGGTGCAAAGCAGAAAGATCTATCTCAGGCTGCAACTGTAGTATATTATTTTCTGAAATTCCAATATACTGATAAAATAGAAATGATGAGAAAAGGAAACAATGGCTTTTAATATACAGTTTTTCTTGGACCATTGTCAAAACCTGTCACCTTAATAGTGTAGATAGAGTAACTACAATATGTGGGTGTGTGGTGGGGTGATTGCTTTTTATCACTGGAAAACTGGCAGCCCTCTTTATAATATCTTTACTTGGCTCTATTGTAGACGTAGAAAGAGCAGCTCTTTTACCCTTTCCTTAAATTCCAAGTGATGATTTCCAAGTATAATATAAGAACATGCATTTTAGAGTTTAATAATATCATGGACCCTTTTAATTCTCCCTGACTAAAACCAGTCCTAGTCTGTTGTGATAATTAAGTAAACCCTTAGTAGCAAAGGTCAAGAAAAGTTCTAGGCTTTAACTGCATGCCCCTAAATATATCTTATCCAGGACTTTGATTCTTTTATTCTCCCTGATTGCAGAGAACAACTCTGATGGTGATAGTGGTGGTGGTTGTGGTTGATCAATCCCATCTCTTCCTACAATCTCGGATAGTGTTTTCTTTAGATGAGGTCTTTATTTATCTTTTCCTTTTACTTAAATGCTTCAAAGAATAGAGACATAGTAAGTTTCTTTCACATTTTAACTGATCTCTTTTCTAATTTCATGCTTTTAGTAGAGTTTTTTTCTTCTCCTTTATGCCAGAGAATTTCTCTAGTTCTCATGTAAATTAATTTTCTTATAAAGTGTGATCAATATGCTGAAACATGACTTCGTAATGGTGACTTCCATGCTTATACTTTTTTAATGGCCTCCCAGTCAAGTTTACTCAGTGGAGAGGGGTACCCACACTCTGTTTCCCATTGAAGTTCCAACTTTGTTTCTGATTTTTATGTCAGCAGATTATGAAGACTTAATCCTAACACATTCTGCATGCAGATTATGGAAGGTCAGAGATGCACAATTAGACTTTATGTGCAGACTCTAAAATTAGAATTGAGGCCAAAGAAGCCTATGCGAATTAGATGTGTACAATTTCACCTATAACCCTTCACTATTCATGATAAAACTAAACAAAATCCATCTAAAACTTCTATGGTGTTATTGGATCCCAGAATGTGCAATGGAACAAATGTTCTTTCCCCTCCCTAAAACTTTGTTCAGTTAATTCCACATTATTACAGCTGATTGGAAAAACAGTAAAAACAGTTTTCCATTAGAAAAAGTAGTGTCATAGAAATCCAAATTCTTTGTGAAATGATGTTTATTTTACCAAAATTTAATTTCAAAGCGAAATGGGGGAAAATGTCAGTAGATCTATATGTCAACCTCTGCAGAAAAGGCTTGGTGCATCTTTAAAAAAGAAGAAAAATTATGTAAACAAATAATATTTTTGAAATCTTAGAATTTCTGGAAAATGGACTTTTCATTTTCTGCTCTGTTCTGCATATGGCTTCACAGGACTCAGAATTATTGAATTAAATAACTGCCAGTTTTAGGTAGTCACTTTTCTGTCAATAATCACATTTTAATCTCTTCCTTATCTTCTGCAAGTTTCTTGCCTAACTTGCTTCTTGATCCCTTTTCTAATTCTGAATTCTTACTTAGATTACATAAAAACCTCTTCAGTTCATGACCTTTTAGACTCAGAAACTCTGAACGACAGCTTTAAGAATCTAGCCTTCTAATTCTAAGCACCTTCTAATTCCCGCCTCATTTTAGTCAGTGGCAAAACTCCTTTGAATTCATTTAAGTTCAGGATTATATCCTAGCTATTTTCAAACTTCCTTTGGAACAATAGAAAACTATATGCTTAATGCTTAACCCACATGCTTAAGGGATTCATTAGCATAACAAAGGGTGGGGTGCTGACCAGGACAGACGTCTGGGGTGGCGACACTGCAGGTCTGGGAGGAATGAAAAATAATGGTCACCCCTGGCACCACCACCGGTAGCTGGAAGAGGCTGCTTTTACAGGTGGTGCTCTTGCCCAGAGTTGTTATGTATCTGAAATGTTTCCAGTGATGACTAGAAAATGGTATTTAAAGACTTGCTTTTGGGAACTGGCTTAAAGATAAAGTAGATATGCATTAGAACAATTGTCCAGGGTAACAGTAAAGGTTAATTAATTTCTAAACACCTGTTTGTGACAAAGTTTCTTCAAGGCCTATTGTGTCTGACACAGGCAAGCAGACACACAGGATGTGAAACTGAATACATGTACAACACTGTTCCATAGCAGAGATAAGGGACTCTGCAGCATTGGTGCCAGGTCACAGTGCCCATGTAGAGACACCTTGGGATTTCTGGTTTTCATAGATTTCATAGATTTCTAGGGTTGGAAGGGACCTGGCAGATCATCGGGTCTGACCCCTGCTCCAGGCAGGAAAGAGCGCTGGAGTTAAGTAACCCCAGTCAAATGTCTATCCAATCTCTTCTTGAACACCTACAAGGTAGGGGAAAGCACCATCTCCCTTGGAAACCCATTTCATATTTTGGCAACCCTCGCTGTAAAGAATTTCTTCCTTATGTAAGATCTAAATCTATTCTCCTTCAGTTTGTGGCCATTATTTCTGGTAACCCCAAGGGGCACCTTAATAAACAGAGTACCCCCTGTACCCTGCTGGGGCCCCCTGATGAGTTTGTAGACAGCCACAAGATTGCCTCAGCCTTCTCTTGCAGAGGCTGAAGAGATTCAGGTCCCTCAGTCTGTCTTCATGGGGTCTTACCTGCAGACCCTCAACCATATGAGTAATCCTTCTCTGGACCGTCTCAAGGTTATCCACATTCTCCTTGAAGTGCAGCACCCAAAACTGGATGCAGTACTCCATCTGCGGCCTCACCAATGCCACATAAAGGGGAAGTATCACTTCCCTAGACCTGCTTGTCAAGCATTTGCTGATGCAAGAAAGAGTGCGGTTAGCCTTGCTCATTACCTCGTCACACTGGTGACTCGTGTTCATTTTTGCAACAACCAGGACTCCAAGATCTCTTTCCAGTGTTGTGGTACTCAGAATGGTACCTCCCAGTCTATAGGTGTATTGGAGATTCTTTCTCCCCAGGTGCAGCACCTTGCATTTATCCTTGTTAAATTGCATCCTATCCTCATCTGTCCACTTCACCAATCTGTCCAAATGTGCCTGAATTCACTCCCTTCCCTCCAGTGTGTTAACTGTACCCCATAGTTTGTGAACCTTGTCGTCTGTGAATTTGGACAAGGTGCTTTCAACACCATCTTCCAAATCATTGATGAAGTTATTAAACAGCACTAGACCAAGGACAGAGCCTTGGGGGACACCACTGCCCACATCCCACCAAGGGGAAACTGACCCAACCACCACAACTCTCTGGGTGTGTCCCGTAAGCCAGCTTTTCACCTATCTTACTGTGAAAAAAATCCAAATCACAGCTTCTCAGTTTGCTCATAAGAATTGGGTATGACACTGTGGCAAAAGCCTTTTTAAAATCCAGGTAAATACCATTCTTCCATTCCTGCATCTAAGCACTTTGTGACCTGATCATAAAAATAGACCAAGTTAGTCAGGCAGGATCTGCCTGCTATAAACCCATGGTGGTTGCCCCTTACCATAGTGTGACTTGCTGGCCCCCTGCAAATGTGATCCTTTATGATTTTTTCTGAGGTCTTGCTGAGAATAGCAGTGAGGCTAACTGGCCTATAATATCCTGGGTCCTCCTTCCTCCCCTTCTTGAAAATAGAGACCATGTTGGCCCTTTTCCTCTGGGACATGTCAGGTTATTCAGCATAGACAGGCTAACACCCTCATCTGCCTTGAGCTCTGTTTGTCAGGGCAACAATAAAATGCAGTCAGACACAAGCACACAGGTTAACAGAGCACATCTGAGTCAGGCTGGGTTATTCAGCATTGACAGACTGACATCTTCATGTGCCTTGAACTCAGTTCATCCTTTATTTCAGCAGGACAATAATAAATGCAGTTAAACACACATACACACATGCTAACATAGTATGTCTGAGCAGGCTGGGTCCAATCAGCACTTTCAGCTGATACCCTCATGTGCCTCAAAACTCAGCACGTCCCAATCTCTTGTCACAGTGGTCCTAGTAGTAACTCCCTTACTGAGCAGACCCCACCATAGTTTTGGGCATTACAGGAATCTGTGGCTTAGGTAAAATAAGCATTGCTGCAGAGCAAATGGGGAGGTCAAGGGGAAGGAAGAGTAAATGCGGTTCAGAGAGAGAGTATAGTAACCAGCTTGACCATAAAAGTTATTTATTGCCGGGTATATGAACATATGAAGATACCAGTAGTAATAGCCATACAAGAGAGACAAATAAAATCGTTACAATATTACATAGTTTCAACTGGGTATTTGGGGAAGCCTAGCTGAAGTTTCATTAGCAAAAGGCAAGTTTCGAAAGCTGTGCCTGGAGTAAGAGAGTAAAAGTCAGGTTTCTGGAGTCAGAGAGAGAGAGAGTTGGGGTCTTACCACTCAGTGAAGCTTGAACCAGTTGAGGTTCCCAGGTGTTTGTTGGAGCTTGCAGACAGGCAAATCCCTCAGCATGATCAGTGGAGGGATTGCAGGCAGAAAAGGAGTGGAACTGGTGCAGCCTTTGGATCCAAGCACCAGGACAGAAACTTGAGCTTGGGTAGGGGTTTTTGTAGAGAACTAACAATGGCTCAAGGGAGAACACTAGTTTTGTTTGTGGGTAAGCAATGGCTCATATACTGGATAATAGGAACTGATCACTTCTGGCTATGGGTGGCATTACTTTGAGGGAGCTCACAATACAGACATGCAGATTCAGTGTTTTGGGTACCAATAAAGGAGTCATTAATAGAATCGGTCTGATAAATGCTGAGCTGGATGTGAGTAGGCGTGGGTTGATTAGCATTTGGAGCAGGGATCCCCCATCATGCAGTGCTCCCCTGCTTCTCTAGTCCCAGAATTCAGTGCAGTCCTTGCCTTGGAATCTCTGTTCTCCATTCTGAAAGCTAAGGAAGGTGCTTTCCTGTTCCACCTCCCATGAAAATGGGTTAACATCCAATTCCATCTCCAGTGTAAATGAGACTAAGGGAGTTGCTTCACTCCTATCACCCTTGTCTGGAGGGCTTTAGATGCGTCTCCCACTGCATCTTTGTTGTCTTTTGTGAGTCCTTCCTCTAATCAGTTCTTGCTCAGGCAGAGGTGGGGAGGGGATGAGTCCTTTGTGAGTCGGACAGGCTGCGAAATGTGCCAGGGTTCCCCAAAACACAGAGTTGAGAGGTAACAGCACCCCCAGTGCTGGATGATACACAGTTGCCATGATCTCCCAGGCTTGCACAGGGTGCATGAAACCTCTGGGCTGGAAGGTCACAGCTGCTGTGATCTCCCAGCCTTGGGGGTTGCACACACAGTCTCTTGCTCTCTCTCTCATTGGTTGGTTAGAAACCCCTGAGGTTGGGACAGTGCAGAAGCTGGGATCTTCCAGCCTCAGGTGTTTCATATATGCTGCCTGGAGATTGGGAGTTCATGGCTGCTGTGATCTTTCAGCCCTGGGGCCTTCATGCACCCCTGCAACTGTGAGATCACAGCAGCTGAAATCTCACAGCTGAAAGGACTCCCATCCACAGGAGTTTGCTTCTTGCCAGTGCACGGAGAGTCCAGGATCGGGCTCCTCCCAATGGCAATATGGTGTAATGGGATCTAATGCTTGATTCCACAGTCATGCCTCTTGCCATGCACATGTGCCGTGCAGGAGGTGCAATTGTATGAATTGCGCATTCAAACCCATTGCACCTTTACCTGCACACACATGTAGAGATGCCTGAATAAAGGTGTTCTGCCGCAATCTCTTTAAAAGCAGTCTTTCTGGCAGGGCTATAAGAGTGATGCTTCCTTCTGAAATTGCTGTGATAGATTCATTGTTGCCCTGTGAGCACCAGAATATTCCAAAAGTTTTGTTATCCTGTTACGTTAGCATAATCTTTATCAGCTAAAGCTGATGTCCTCTGCTAGCTAAGGCAATCAATACAGGGTGGGTTATAGCTTTAAGGTCATTCCCCTCCATCTTTGCTTAAACTTTCTGTTGGCCACTGAGCAACGTGAGTTAGCTCTTGGCTATAGAACAGGACATTTATCAGAGTCCCAGTTCTCCACTGTTTGGGAATACCTTTAAAACCAGTTATAATTTCTGCCTTAATTCTCTTTAGATTCCTACTGCTAATGATATGACAGTGACCAGAATATTCCAAAGAACCTGGATTTTTGAAACCCAGAGATCAGATTCTTATCCATCCCCTCCCTTCATAATGATCTCATTTCCTTGATTAGCAGTTTTGTTTCTCTTTCTTTGATTTCGCAACTGATATCCATCTCCAGACACATGTCCGAGGAACATCAACCAGAAAAATTGCATTACTACTCCTAAAGAAGGTATTTTTGTACCAGTTATATTATTTACAGTACCCTAATCACCTGTCTCCCTTATTTGCAGCACTTTAATAACTGAAATATTACACACAATGTGATAATCCAACTATTTGAAGCAGATGAATGAGTTTATTTGTAGCAATTACAAGTAACGGCAAATAATGCTTTCCAGTGTAAAATAAATGGCAATTACGGATATATTTTTTTCAGTGTCATATGTGCAGTCATTTTACATTGGCCACTTTTACAGTAGAGTTCCTATTGATTCTTTTCAGAACAAAAATATCCTTAATAAACAAAATCCACATACACTGTTATAATGTTACAAAATGTAGAATATATGTTGTTTGTTCTAGAAATATAAGCCAACATTTGAATGTACCATTACCCTTTAAGATAGATCTTTTTCTCCAAAAAATGTCATTCTTTGAGGGTGAAAACATGTTTGCTTTGTAAACCTCTTAACATTTCAAGCTGAAAGGTTTGAACAGGCTTTGAACTCTGGAGTTTGTGATGTCTAATAAATTAAAAGGAAAAATAGCATTAAATACTGCAGCTTCTGAGGATGGCTTCTTTAAATCTCTGAGCATCCTGAAGCCCTCGAATGTGCAATTTGTCCTGGAGCTGCCTGTGAGCCAAAGTAGCCCAAGTTTCCCACAGAACACACTTGTTTCATTTGGAAATACCCTTGTATGAAGCAGAACATTAGAAGTAAATTCCCTGCAATGTGTCAGTAGACAGTTGGCCATCTGAACAGGCTTTTTTTTTTTTTTAAATTGTTCATACCAAAATGTTTCAGTGGGAGAGGTGGTCAGGGCTGAAATGAAAACCTTTGCTCTTGACCTATATGTCTGCTGCCTTCAAATGAATCTTCAAGCTCCTGAGATATGGAGAGCAGCAGCCCACATATAGATGATTGTAATAAAGCTGCTTTCTTTTTTTGTTATTTGAAAAGTCTACATTTTTTTTGCCTGGGTTTCTAACTGTCTCACCCCTTCCTGTCCCCATCTGTCACCAGAGTCAGGCGATTTCCTTGTTTGACTGTTAATTGACAAAATATGGAGAAAATATAGTAATAAATAATTAACTAGTTTGAGTTAGCAGCAACAGAATTTTCTGACAAAAGAAGGGCTGTAAGTTACAAATAGCTTGAGACAAAATTTCTCTGGATACATCCAGACCATATTTGTAGAATACAATGTTGTTTGCTATAAAGAAGTCATTGGTTTGCTTTAATGTACACTTTCTCAAGCTATCTGTGGTTTCAAATACTTAACATAGGTACCTGACAAGTTCCAGAAATCATCTTTTAATGGATTTCCCTACCAGATCTTCCCACCAACAAACTACAAAATTATCTTTTGTCTTATCTGTCCTTCCGTAGCAAGGCAAAGCAATAAAATACTAATAATGGCTCACAGAGGCTGTAAAGAGACCCTAAATCCTTTAAACAAACGGTTACAATCTAATTGTCTCATCTGCTCATTGGTATTATAGCTTTCCATCAACAGTGTGCTGTTGAACTTGTAGACTCTCAGAGTCACAGATAAGCTTTAAAAAGGGAAGATAACTTTTATTTGTTATGGGCAATAAAACTACAGTCTCTACTGACTATCTGACAAGGAGGCGTCTGATGCTGTGCATCCAGTCAGGCAGAACACAAATCGAAATAGTGTCTGAAGGGCAAGGTAATGGAGGAATGAGAAGTGTAAAACCTACACAATAAAATTATATTGCAATGAGAGAAAATTAGAAAATGAGGAGCAAAGCCTAAAAATAGAACAAACCTGTCACTCGAAGCCATATACACTAAACATGGCCGCAGCTGCAAAGACACTGTACCACATTTGTCTTTGACTTAGATTGAATGGTGGTATAAAAGAGCTGATTTGAAGCAAGTATGTGTATGTGTGTCTGTGGTTGTGCATACGCATGCATGCACACACACTGAGTTTTCTGAGTCTGTTCCGTGTCATTAAGCCACGTCTATCTTGAATAATGAGATATAATGAGAAAGCAACTACTTTTGTTTCATGCCACCTCTTCCAGCATGATGAAAAGGGCTTTAAAATGTGTCACAAGTTGTTTCCTTATTTAAAGAAGGCATTATATGAAAACTAAATTTAGTTATTCAATCAGATAGAGTGCAGACAACAAAGACATAACACAGACATGGACACAGACACAGACACAGATAAATATATACTCTCAATTATGCACTTTTTGCAGTTTTTCTCCAACCTGTCTCCAGCTTGCTTGATGCCACTATCTTACAATGACACTTGCTAGAAAAGCTTAGAGTGGAACCACTGACAGCTCCCCTGGAGTTGTTGCCTGTCAGTGCCTGATTCTCAGTCAGCAGTATATACCAGTTCCAGCCATATGCTGCAATTCTAATTTTCATTCTTTCCTCCTTGGGGCAGCCTACGCTTGTTATAGTAAAGAACACCCCAACCTTACTTTTTTGTCACCCCCCCCTTCTTTCCTAGCGAAGGTGCAAATGAAATCTGGAAAACACCACAAGCTAATTGTGAGCTTAAATTTTAAATCCCTGGCTTGAAATCAACTCATTGCTCCCATTCCTTTCATGTCCACAGCTAATCCACTCAATATTTAAGCAGAAGCTATTTTCCTGTGTTTCAGCTCTGCTTTTAAAATGTATTTTCTGCTAGTTTTAATGCATGAATAATCAGTATGGGAAGGCCATTTTTAGTTTAATCTCTTTGAGGACCATGGATAAACCATCTCTAAGTGATAAAGGATTTTGCTACCCCACAGTTTTTTTCCCTTAGGAACAGAGTGAAGCATTCCATTTGTGTGTGTTTGTAAAGTTTCTGTTGTCATAGACAAAATAGGTGAGATTCTCTATTGACTTACATCCCTGTAATCAACGGTGTTACATCTGCAAAAAGTGAGGGAAAAAACCAGAATCAGGTTGACATATTAGTTGCTAACAACTCATTTTTAAATGGTTTTTAATAGCAAAAAAGCTCCCATTAATAGTTTGCTGCAGTTGCTCAGGAAAGTTTAGTGATTAGTTATATCAAGTCCTCAAGATAAGCACGGGGATACTTTTTCTAATACTTTGCTTTTAATACATCATTTTTAAATTGTCCAGAATTATATTTTCCATTTAGTGGTGATGCATTTTGTTATTTCTCTCTTTAATAATAAAACCATAACACGAGAAAAAATGAGCTGAGCAGTGGAAATTCTATCCATCCTCATTGATCAGTTAGGCCATGTGTAGGTGAAATGAGGGGCATGTGTGCACGACACTTTAAAGTGGGCTAAATGCTTTTGCATTGCTTTAATTGTGTCAGTGTTTTCATGCTTCTGTGGAATATTGTGCATTAATTCCAGCCTCTGTAGAAAATTCAGCGGTGTAATGCATCTTAAATGACTTGGGGCGCAGCAAACTAAAATTCCTCCAGGAGTTTTAGTTTGCTGCCCCTACAGCTGCAGAGCAAAGCACTGAGCTCTGTGCAGCTCTGGCTCTGGAGGAAGCCCTACAGGCAGCCTGGCAGCAAGCTGGGAAGGCAGGCTCCGCTCAAGAAAAGTGGCGAGCCTGATTTCCCCCCAACTCCCCCAGAGCCTGCCTACCTGCGCAGGGGCCCAATGCTTCCTTCCATAGCTGTGATGCCCCTCGGTATCACCCATGCTGGGTGCCTGTGGGTGGGTGTTGCCTGACTGGGGCACCGCTGCCATGGAGGGAAGCACCAGCCCCCCCCGCAGCCCAGGGACCACTCTGCTCGCTGGCAGTTTGCCCTCCCCTCCCTGCCACTGGAGAGGCAGGTAAGTGTGGGGTGTGCACATGACATGGGGGTTTTCAGGGCCCTAAATTGAAGCGGTGGGTTTAAAAACCTGCCACTTCAATTTAGGGCCCCCATTTCATCTACACATGCCCTTAGATATTATAAATGATATTACTGGTGGATTCATTGAAATTATAGCTGAAAGAAGTGTCAGATATTATTGGAGTCATAGATTGCAAGGGGCTGAAAGGGACCTCACAAGATCATTTGGTCCAACTCCCCTGCACTAGGCAGGAAAGACAACTGGGGTCAGGATACTCCAGTGAGGTGACTGTCCAGTCTCCTCTTGAAGATTTCAAAGGTTGAAGATTCCACTCTCTGGACACCCTAACTGTGAAGAAGATTTTTTCTAGTGCTACGCCTAAAATGGTCTTCCAGGAGTTTGTGGCCATTACTCCTGGTTTTCCCCAAGGATGCCCTGGTGAACAGTTGTTCACTGAGTCCTTGATGTATTCCCCTGATGTAGCAGTAAGGTGCTACCGAGTCCCCTCTCAGTCGCCTCTTTTTTAGGCTAAAGAGGCCCAAATCAGCCTTTCATCATATGGCTTGCCGTGCAAGTCTCTGAACATATGGGTGGCTCTTCGCTGGACTCTTTCAAGCTTTCCCACATCCTTGTTGAAGCGTGGTGCCCAGAACTGGACACAGTACTCCAGCTGTGCTCTCACCAATGCTGAGTAAAGTGAAAGAATCAGTTCCTAGGTTTTTCTTAAGATGCGTTGGTTGATGTATTGTTTGCCCTTACCTTTCTTCTGATGGCTTCTTCCCAGACACACATCCAATGTTTACAATTGCATAGATACTGGTTATTGCTCTGTAAGTAGTTTCTTTCACAGTTACAATGACTTGTAATAACACTTGAAGTTAGTAATGAATAAATATCATGTCTACGTGTGTGTATATATATATATATACACACACATGTGATAAAAGGGGGTACACAGTTGTCTAGCTTGTTCAAAATTAGAGATCAAGTGGAACTTAAATAATGGCTAGACCTCGTGCTGTCCCACTGTATGTCCATAAATCTCTCCAAAACACATTTATATTTGAGTACCATGAGCTTTCATTTCAACATACAAATAATAGGGCTGATTCTGCACTCCCCCACCCCGGCCCGAGATTTCAATGAAGTTTTGTTAAGGGTTGCAGGGATAAGAGGCCCATCCCACATGAGCTGAGTGCTGACATAAGCAGGGACAAGAAACAGTGCCATCTGACTTATGCAACCAGACACAACTATGCAAGAAAGCTATAATTTTAGATTCCAAATTGTTATCTATGGAGTAAAATGAGTTCATACATAAAAAAGACCCGTCAAATAATTTTGAATAACAAATATATGTGAGAAAATTGTGATCTGTTTGCAGACATCCTGTAGACAGAAGAAGAGGCAAAATTCATCTAATAAATGATTCATAATGAATCATTCACTTGGCAAAGCAAAATGTGCTTTTACATGATTTTTTATGGGAGCTAGGAGATGTGCAAAGACACTTTCTTGCTTGAAAATTTGGCTTTCTAACACAGCTATCTATAAAGACATATAGCAAACTGGATCCACCCTTTGCAAAGTAACTTCACTGTGTATTTATGTCTACTCATCTACAATGTCATCCTAGACACAATAAGAGCTTTCTTCTCCTAATCCACAAATGTTGCATGCAGCTGGAAACTCCATCTGCAGAATGTCATGTAAACTCCTGTCAATATAAATGGTAAAATCAAACACCTTGCTCCAGTTGGAGGAGGAAAGCCATCCGAGACTTGTTTTCCCCTCATGGCACTTTCATGAGCTGTCCTTTTTCGACAGACCTGGTTTAGTAGCAGCAAATTCTGTGTCTCTTAGGAAAGCGAACATGAAAGTTTGGCACCTTGAGCCTTTCCCTTTGACATTGCATGAGCTAGAAGCTTGCAGCTTCCAGAGGTGTTTTTACTTCTGATAGGGTGATATGTATGCAGTTCAGGAAGCATTCCCGCAGAGAACCCCCATAGGATAGACAGACTGTGTATCTGACTGCAAATCAGCTAGCTACCTGATTCCTTGAACAGTGGAGTAATTGGCTGGGGATTGTATCTGTTCCTCTGGCTGATGCCAATAAGCAGGCATGTTTATTAACAATTTATTTACAGAACACAGATTGATTTCAATGGAGAAACATAACCAACTACTGCACAGAGAAAGCAAATGATTTCTTCCAGAGCTATGAAGCATCTGCTGTTGTCAAGGTATCAGTTTGCACTGGTCTTTATTTGAGGGTGGTGAACCAAAACATTGAGTATTCCCATTATGCCCATAATGCACGACATTAGGGGAACACATAGGCATAGGAAGCGTTTTTATTAAGAAAACGTGGACATTAGATTGATCATTTTCTCTAAGCAATATTGTTAAATAAATGATTCTACACCAGCCTCAAACTTCTTTTAGCATATGAGTCCATGCTACACTTCCTGTTGGCTCTCAGAGACTTCCATATGCAGATAGACAGGAATCAGATGCAGAGAAGGAGAAAGAATACAGCCAGTCTGTCCCACAGCACCAATGGTACTATTTGTTTTAATACTTATTTCTTGCTATTCTTGCTCAGCCCTTCCTGAAATTCTTACCAGGATATTTACAAAGCAGAAAGTAAAATACATGTCCAGGAATCCATCTTTTTCAAGAGTGCCTTTTCCTCCCTCCATTCAAAATGCAAATAGTTTTAAATAGTTGGCTTATAGCAAAAGTGTGTATGACATTCCACTTAGAGATTAAATCAGTTGTTCTAATAAGATTAGCATAACCCAGAATAGAATTTGTTTCTTGATCAAGCAAATCATTTTACCAAGACCATTTGCAGATTATGTTCTGAATCTGATTTAGCTAAAGTATTTTTTTCTCATCCTGGGTAAATTGCCTCACCTCCCTAGGCCATATTTAATATGGTACCAATGATAAACATCAGTGCATAAGAAATTCTTGATCGAAGTCATTCTAGCAATGTTAAATATAACATACTACTAACAATGAGTTCTAAATATTCACCAGCTAAATTTTTAAAGTGCTTTAAGAATGTAAAGTACTAGGTAAGTGATAATTATGATGATGATTCAGTGTTAATGTCACCAAGTTTATTAAAAAATAGATGAGTTGTACACACAAAGGAATGCCACAGGAAGTGGTTCATTACTTTTCCTGTAACAATTTCTCTGTCTCAGCCTGAAGTGGAGATCTTCCTGATACATTTAGAATAGAACCACTATTAAACTGTTATGCAAAGCACAATTTACTATAGAAATTTATAGAAGTATATAAATAATAATACAAACAAAGATCTAAGTAAGGTCTTCATCAAAGTGAGTAAAGTTCCATGTAAATGTATCATCATGAATAAATTATATGTAATAAACTCATAATTAACTTATTATTATGAATAATGTATTAATAGAATAAAATATTTTGCATGCATCTCTTGATGAATCACAAAATATCAGCACGTTATCAATTTATCTGACTGATAGTCCAAACAATATATTCCGTCAATATGTAATTGAATACCCACACCATGGGGTCCACATTCAATGGAATTTTAATGTTAGTGATATTGCTCACCAATGTGTTCCACTCTTCAAAATGAAAGGCTCATCATAAACCATTGATTTAATTATTCTTCATTGTAATAATTTTTGCTGAAATGTTTTTATTTTGGTGGGATGCTAAACAAAGGCATATGGAGATTGAAGTATAAAATATATTAGTGCCTCAAAGGGAAAAACTAAACTTAAGGGGCCAGAAAACACTATGGATTGAATCCTGGTCCCATGGAATCAGAAGGTGTCTTTCCACTTATCTCCATGGAGTCTGGATTTTACCTCGTGTGTTAATATGGAGATTTCCTGCAGATTACTTCCATAGGCTGTGAATGCAGGAATTTCTCAATATACACTGAGAGGGGCTTAGCCTGACTAATAATGAAATCTGAATGCTCCCTTAGCTCTGCCATTCCCTACCACAGCTCACCTAGCCTGTTAGCCCGCATTTCATTATTTCAGTTAGCTTAAACTTCAGTGGGCGTGTCTACATATGATATTAATGTGATGCAAAAAACGCCGGTGCAGTTCATACCAGCGTTTATTGTTCCCAGGTGCAGTGTTTACATATGTGGCCAGGACTACGTCACATTGAGCCAGGGTGTCTCAGCTCTGGCTGGCAGGGGGCCTGGGGCATCAGCCTGGAGCTCACTCTACCTCAACATGATGCAGAGAGGCTGGCTGGGGTAGGAGGGTGCTACAGTGTGGGGCTAGCTGACATGAAGGCCTTTTACTGGGGTAAGAGGGTGCTACAGTGCAGGGCTAGTTGGGAGGCAGATCCTGCACTGTAGCACCTTCATTCTTCAGCCAGCCCATCATCATCTATGCACCAATTTCACCGCAACTCCACTGTAGGATTGTACTTGTGTCAGGCAGTACATTCCTACAGCAGAGTTACTTAGTTTACTGTGGCCTAATAGCACCTCACATGAGATGGTGATGCTTTACTGTGGAGCTAGTTAGTCAGCTCCGCAGTAAAGTGTCTCATATAGATGCACCCAACTAATAACATACCTAGGGATGGGTGAGTGAGGCACCTGTCTCAAGTGCTGACTTAGAGAGGATGAAAGATTCGTGGCACTGCTACTGCTGGCCTGGCTGATTCTGTCAGGGCAACCTGGCCCTTGTCCCTGTCCAGGGCACACAAACCTACTTGGTATGCATTTGGCTTAAGTTGCTTTTTCTATAGAATCAGAGAATTGTAGAGAAGCAGAGCTGGAAGGAACCTCCAGAGGTCATCAAATCTAACCTCCTGCCTGAGGTAGGATCATCCCTATCCAAACCATCGGATACAAAACCATAATCTAAACTCTTTGTAATACCACCATCAATCCTGACATAATCCAAGACATAACACCTTAGCCTGCCAAAGATCAAGCAGGGGCACCACAGCAGCCAATGTCTTGTTTCTATAAAAGGTTGTTAATATACACTCAACAAATCCCGGGTAGAGGGTCACACCCCTCCACTACAGAGGAGTCCATACCAATCTAACCCTGAGGTAAAATTCCTCCCTGACCTCAAATATGGCTATTGGTCTGACCCTGGGACAGTCTTAGGTTTAGAAAGGGAAGAAATGTAAGATAATAGTATTCTTTTAGTAGTATTAATAGTAATAGTATTAATAGTAGATAATAGTAGTACAATAATTGATAATAGTATTCTTTCTCCAAACTTTAATAAAGGTGTTGGAAAATGCAATGATTAAATTCACGGATGATGCCAAGCTGTGGGGAAATGCCAGCACACCAGAGAATAGGGCAAAGATACAGGACAACCTTGACAGACTGGATTTATGGGCAGAACTAAATCAGATGAGCTTTAACAGGAAGAAATGCAAGGTCCTTCACCTGGGTAGGAAGAAACCCCACCACGAATATACAATAGGTGGTGGTCCACTGGCTGGCACAGCATATGAATAAAACCTTGGGGGGGTCACAATCAACTGGAAGATGAATATGAGCCAACAGTGTGACAAGGCTGCCAAAAGAACAAACAAAACTCTGGTGTGCATCAGCTGATGTGTTGCCAATAGGTCTAGGGAGGTACTCCTCTCTCTCTACTCAGCATTGGTGAAACCTCAGCTGGAGTACTGTGCCCAGTTT
The DNA here is from genome assembly GCF_052110815.1 of Crocodylus siamensis. Taxonomy (NCBI): domain Eukaryota; kingdom Metazoa; phylum Chordata; order Crocodylia; family Crocodylidae; genus Crocodylus; species Crocodylus siamensis. Next base: position 179,116,262 of record NC_143397.1, read on the forward strand.
TGGGCACCCCACTGCAAGAAGGATGTGGATAAGCTCAAGAGGGTACAAAGAAGGGCCACCCATTTGGTTAGGCCCTATGAGGAGAGACTCCAGGAACTGGGCCTGTTTAGCCTGAGGAAGAGAAGTCTGAGAGGTGACTTGATAGCTTCCTACAAGTAGATCAGGGGTGAGCATCAACAAGCAGGAGAGCAACTATTCAGGAGGGCACCTCAAGGGAGGACGAGGACCAATGGGCATAAACTAATAGAGGCTACATTCAGGTTTGATCTAAGGAAAAACTACTTCTTTGTAAGGGTCACCAGGTGCAGTCATCCTCCTTGGAGGTGTTCAAAATGAGGCTGGACAGGCACCTTGTTGAGTTCATCTGAGCCCAATCATGTCCTGCCCATGGCAGGGGACTAGACTTGGTGATCTTATAGGTCCTGGTTCTATGTTTCTGTGTTTCTAAAACAGTCACTCCTAATTTCTATCCAAGTTACTTTACTGACCTCTGGGGCTACACCAGTCCTGGGATCTGATTTACAGATAGTGCCGGCAGCATCCCACCGTGCTTTCCACTGGCACTCTCCTGCAATCAGAATCCTCCTTCCTTCTCCTCCAACTGTTTGGCACTTAACAACTTCTCTGCTCAGGAGTCAAAGTGCATGTTTATAAAGTATGTGTGTAAATGCCAAAAATTTCTTGTTATGCCTCTAGAGGAAGCACTAGGAAGCCAATTTTTTGCATATGGCTGAAATGCTGCCTGCAGTTGCAGCACCTCTGTAGATCATTCTCTTAAAGATCCCATTTATCTTTAGCAACAAGAAGGTCTGATATGTTATTAGCCAGAATGAAGTACTTAAAACAAGGTCAGGAAAGCAATGTGAACATGTGGCTCAGTGATGAGCATGAAAATCAGCCACAGCCCCAAGGGAGAGGTGGTTCTGATTGGTAATGGAAGGGATGAATGGTGCAGTATGGATGCATGATACCTATTATATCTCATGCATTGGGTGCCAGTATGGCTTTAGAGGAGGACAAGGGGTATTCCCAGAAGTTTCAGCTAAGGAATCAAATCAGCTCAGAGGCCAGACCCAAGAAGAAGGTGACATCTGGAAGGAAAAGAAGCTTGTCCTAACAAAAGTAATTCAGTGATGGATGCAGTGCTCTGTAGACCCATAGTTAGGACTCCAAGCTTGCACTCTAAGGGCTGTTTGGACTCTGAATCTGCCTCTTATGGATCAAGGTGATTGTTACAGAAAAAATTGAGCATTTTCACTGACAAGTAAGAGGGTTTCCAAAGACAGTAGAAGGGGTCTCTATCTTAAAATGAAGGGCGGGAGGTTGAAAACTGCCATCAGCAAAGGGAATTTCCACCATACAGCAGCTTAAAACTGGCCCTGGTTTCTATATTTTGTATCTCTTACATGCACATAATATGATGATGAAATATTGGCTCTTATTGCTCTCGTGCAATATGTGCTTTTCAACAACACAGGGAAATGGGAATATGCCAAAATGTTTGTTGCATACTTTCTCCTTTGTGTGTACTTAAGCCCCATTTTTCCCAAGTACAAATCTATGCAACTAGCAAAGGTAGAGTCCATTTGGTTATGCTATATATCAATTTTGTTTGTGGTGTTGCAATGCAGATATAGCACTTTTTAAAGAAGTAAATAGTGTAAAGGTGTTTTCATATTACAGTATTGCCAAATAATCTTTCATTCTTCCTTGGGATCAAAATAAGACTTCGGCATCTGTTAATGTATACTCAGTAGCACTTGTTTAAAGTACCATATTGACTTGCTTCCAGGTTCCCCATCACCCAGCACATTTCTAAATAGCAATGATGGTTGAATGTCAGGAACACCGTTTCCTGGGAAATTCTGTACTATTGCTATTGACATGTCATAATCTGATACAGTGTAACAGTATAACATAATAAAGGGTTTGAAAGTATTTATTCTATTATTTTTATATTATTTTATTTTTTAAATAATTAAGAGCAGCTGCTATTTAGTATTGATAAACAAAGCTTGTATTAGTCTATAAAATAAATTCTCGCTTGTGTGTCTTGTAATGAAACAATTTGACACTACCAATTTGAACAAGAAAATAACGTAAGTGCTCAGTCTACTAATTAGAGAAGCAATGCTCTTCTGTTAGCCTGGTATAATTTTTCTTGGATATTGAAAACAGCTGCTCCTCAAAATATACAGAAAACCTTTTCATGTGTTTTTTCCAATGATCTTTAAGAAATAGAATATCCTAGAGACAGAGGAAGGGAACCCAGGACTTCAGACACATCATGACAGAATCTTCCTCTCATTTTGTTCTGTTCTCTGCTCAGACCAGCAGTGGCAGAGGAGCTCTTTCCCTTCTCAAGGAGGTAGTGGATACATCCTGGGGCTGTCTGATCTGCCTCAGGAGTAGCAGAGGCAGTAGCAAAGGTCTTCTCAACCACCTTGGAGAGGCAGAAGTGATAAAATGGGGCTCACTTGGGAACTGTGCTATATTTGAATATGTCAGGGATGAGGACCATGCCATTATTTTCTTGCAGCCACTTACGTCTTCTTGTGTGCCAGTGCTGATGGTACCTCCTACCCACTGAGTTTTACTGCATGAGCAGTTCAGGCTCCTGAGCTTTCGGTTTAGACAACTGGAGACATTTGCATGCATAACTAGCTCTACTGTGTTCAGGTAAAGTTTTAAAGGACTTCCTTCACATTGGACGCTTCGGACCAGGTTTGGGTTGGAGCTGTGTGGGGGTGATCCTGAGTGTAAGACTCCATAGTTTCATAGTTGGTGGGGCCGGAAGGGACCTGAGCAGATCATCAAGTCTGAACCCCTGCCATGGCAGGAAAGAATGCTGGGGTCAAACAACTGCAGCAAGGTGACTGTCTAGCCTTGTCTTAAAGACCCCCAGGGTAGAAGCCAGCACCACTTCCCTTGGCAGTTGGTTCCAGCTCCTAGCCACCCTGACTGTGAAGTAGTGCCTCCTGATATCTAGCTTGAATCTACTCTCAGTCTACTTATGGCTGTTGTTCCTTGTTACTCCCAATAGTGCTCAGGGGAACAGGGACTCTCCCATTGCCTGCTGGTTCCCCGTGGCAAGTTTACAGATGGCCACTAGACCCCCCTCAACCTCCTCTTGTGGAGGCTGAACAGGTTCAGGTCTCATAGCTTTTCCTCATACGGCCTGCCCTAATGCCCCCTGATCATACGAGTGGCACTCCTCTGGACCCTCTCAATGCTGTCCACATCCCTCCTGAAGTGCGACGCCCAGAACTGGATGCAGTACTCCAACTGCAGCCTGACCAATGTTGCATAGAGAGGGAGGATCACCTTCTTGCATCTGCCTGTGATGCATCTGTTGATGCATGACAAGGTGCGGTTGGCAGCCCATATTCATTTAGGAGCCAGTAGTGACTCCAAGATCCTTTTCTGCTTCTGTGTTGGTGAGAAGGGAGTTTCCCAGCCTGTAGGTATGCTGTTGGTTCTTCCTCCCCAGGTGCATCACCTTGCACTTGTTAGTATTGAAACCCATCCTATTCTCATCCGCCCACCCCGTAACCTGTCCAGATCTAGTTGCAGCCTGTCCCTCTCTTCTAGCGTGCCTACCTCTTCCCACATCTTAGTGTCATCTGCGATTTTGAACAAGGTGCTTTTCACCCCCTTGTCCAAAGTTGCTGATGAAGATGTTGAACAGTGCGGGCCCAAGGACTGAGCCCTAGTGGACCCCACTCTCCACATCCACTACCACTCTCTGTGCATGGCCTTCCAGTCAATTTGCCACCCATCTGACTGTGTATGCATTGACACCACAATCACCTAGTTTTTTAAGAGAATGGGGTGGTAGACAGTGTTAAAGGCCTTCCTAAAGTCCACAAAGACTACATCCACCACAACAGCTGCATCCAAGGATTTTGTGACCTGGTTGTAGAAGGCAATCAAGTTGGTCTGACAGGACCTGCCTCTGGTGAACCCATGCTGGTTGCCCCTAAGCATAATCTCCCCTGTTGGTCCTTCGCAGATGTGCTTGTGGATAATTTTCTCAAAGAGCTTTCTCAGGACCAAGGTAAGACTAACAGGCCTATAGTTTCCTAGGTCCACTTTCCTCTCTTTTTTGAATATGGGGACCATGTTGGCCCTTTTCCAGTCCTCTGACACCTCACCAGAGCACCATGTGTGCTCATAAAGCTGTGCCAGGGGTCCCACAATGACCTCTGCTCATTCCTTCAGCACTCTGGGGTGGAGATCATCAGGACCTGCTTCCCATCTCTTTTCTTTTCTGACTCCCACCCTCTAAAGTTCTCTTGCTTCTGTTTATCTCCCTTTCTGATTCTTTTCTTGCATTTTCTTCCTTTTCTCTGCTCTCTCCCCTCCCTCTTTACTTCTGGTTTCTTTGTCTGCAAGTTGCTACTTTACAGCTTTTTTCTTACAGTTTTGTTTCTTTTCTTTCTTGCTTGCTTGTTTGTTGTGGGGAGTTATCTTTTTCTATATCTTGCCTTTTGAGGGGTGCTCTTAATTCCCGCCCCCTTTTTCCTTTATTTCTGTTTTTTTCCTAACCCACATAACCCGCCCCCCCCTCCCCTGCCTCAGCCTGGCTGTTTTCGCTCTATCCCTTTCCCCTCCCATTTAGTTTTTTATGGCCACATTCCCTGACACTTATCTCTGTAGTTAATATAAACATCATTTTCATTCTCTTAGCTTTTAGCTTTTGAAATAAACCCTCTCCTAGCAGGAATGGCTGCTGGGAATTTATACACCCAGCAGCTAGCATAGGGATGCCTCTCAAGACCTTCCCTTTACCCATGGCTTGACGGTTCACACCACTCCCTATATCAGAGTCAAACTCTGTGTAGGTGCCCTAGCTGGTCTCCTGGGGCAGTGTAATATATGTTATGCAGGTCATGTTAACAAGGTCCCAGTGACTTACCCGAGTGCTTCCACCCTGGTCAACAGGGTGAACACAGAGAGCCTGGAAATGGCAGACATACACTATTTTTTCACGCCCCTAGATACCCAGGCTGTGAGGGTGGTTGTGACAAAGTGAGGCTCCCCGACTAGCCATGGTGCTAGTTTCCCCACTTGCCTTTGGGCACAGCACCCACCTGACTCATCTGCCACACCTTGTTCTTAATTAATTACAATGTTAATTAAGGCAGGAGGCTGCCCATTCTAGCCCCAATGCCGGAGGCGCTATCTGCGGATCCAATCCTCCCCTACACTGCAGTCCAAGCGTTGCAGATGGCATCCAGCTGTTAATCTCACTGGCCCCACATTGGGCCCCAGAATCTTCCTAGCAGGACCCGCCTAAGACTCCTCATAGATTCATAGAAGTAGGGTCAGAAGGGTCCTTGTATATCATAAAATCCAACCCCCTGCCCTGGGCAGGAGAGAAAGCCAAGCTCAAATGGCCCCAGCCAGGTAGACATCAAGCCTCCTCTTAATGACCCCCAGGGTAGGAGCCATCACCACTTCCCTTGGAAGTTGGTTCCAGATTCTAGCCACCCTGACTGTGAAGTAGTGCCTCCTAATATGTCTAGTCTGAACTTACTCTCTAACAACTTGTGGCCATTATTCCTTGTTACCCCAGGGAGCACTGGGGGGAACAAGGTCTCTCCGAAACCCTGCTGGTCCCCCCTAGTGAATTTATAGATGGCCACCAGGTCCCACCTCAGCCTTCTTTTGCAAAGGCTGAAGATGTTAAGATCCCGCAGCCTCTCTTCATAGGGTCTGCCCTGCTGTCCCCGGATCATGTGGGTGGCCATCCTCTGGACACTCTCAATGCTGTCCACATGTCTCCTGAAGTGCAGTGCCCAGAACTGAACACAATACTCCAGCTGCAGCCTGACCAATGCTGCGTAGAGGGGGAGGATTACCACCTTGGCGCTGCTTGAGATGCATCTGTGGATGCACATTAAGGTACGGTTAGCCCTACTGACCGTGACCTTGTATAGTCGGCCCATATTCATCTTGGAGTCAACGATGATTCCGAGATCTCTTTCTGCCACCGTGCTCTCGAGAAGGGAGGTTCCCAGCTTATAAGTGTGCTGTTAGTTCCTAATGCCCAAGTGCAAAGTTGTCAGTATTGAAACCCATCATATTTTCATTAGCCCACCCCTGTACCTGTCCAGGTCCTGCTGTAATCTGTCCTTCCCTACTAGCGTGCCCACCTCACTCCGAATCTTGGTATCATCAGCAAATTTAAACAGACTGCTTTTTACCCCATCATCCAAGTCACTAATAAAGAAATTGAACAGTGTGGGCCCAAGGACCGAGCCCTGGGTGACTCCACTGCCCACTTCCCTCCAGGTTGAAAAAGACCCATCCACCACTACCCTCTGAGTATGACCCTTCAGCCAATTTGCAATCCATCTGACTGTTTAGGCATCAATGCCAAAGTCACCTAGTTTTTTAATGAGAACAGGGTGGTAGACAGTGTTAAAGGCCTTCCTGAAGTCCAAAAAGACTACATCCACCACAACACCGGCATCCATCCAATGCTTTTGTGACCTGATCATAGAGGGCAATCAGGTTGGTCTGACAGGACCTGCCCTTAATGAACCCATGCTGGTTGCCCTTGAGCATCATCCCTGCTGCTGGCCCATCACAGATTTTCTCCTTGATAATCTTTTCAAAGAGTTTCCCCAGGATTGAAGTAAGATTAATGGGCCTATAGTTTCCCAGGTCCTCCCTCTTCTCTTTTTTGAAGATGGGAACCACGTTGGCTTTCTTCCAATCATCTGGCACCTGGCCAGAGCACCACGAGTGCTTGTAAAGCTGTGCCAGGGGGCCTGCAATAACCCTTGCCAATTCCTTCAACAACCTGGGGTGGAGAGCACCCAGACCTGCTGATTTCAACACATTCAGTCCCTCCAGAAACTCTCTAACCTTGTCCTTCCCAACCTTAGGCCCAGCAGTGTTTCTCCTGAGCCTGTCTGGAATCTTGGCTGGGGAGTCCCAGTCACTGGACAAGAAAATGGAGGTGAAGAATTTGTTAAAAGGTCTGCTTTCTCCTCTGGTGCAACCACCAGATTGCCAAGCATATCCTGCAGGGGCCCCACATTACCCGGTGCCTTCTTCATTCTACCTATGTGTTTAAAAAAGAAGTTTTTATTATCTCTGATCCTTGACACTAGCCCTAGCTCCATATCTTCCTTAGCTTTTCTAACAGTCCCCTTACAGACCTGAGCAGTGGAGGTATACTCCTCTTTGTCAATAGCCCCTCCCTTCCACTGGGTTAACACATCCTTTTTGGCAATCAGGCATTCATGAATGCCCTTGGTGAGGCAGGGGGGCTTTGGGGCACTCTTGCCCCCCTTGCTTCTTGTTGGGATTGTCACCCCTTGGGCTCTCCTTAAGGAACGACCATCCACTCAGGCAGCCTACCCCACCCTCATTCTGGCCTGCCTAGCTCCCTGAAACTATTTCCCCTCTCAGACATGGTTCCCCCCAGGATCTTTGGCCACACAGGCCCTGGCCTCATCTCTGAGGCCAGTTGGAAACCCAGGCCTCCAGCTCTGGGTGTCCCTCATGGTGGGCCCCTTGCCCTTTTGACCATTCTGGTCCTGGCCCCAGCATTGACCAGTTGAGGGTACTCTACATCAGGCCTCTGAGCTTCTAGCCCCACTCTTATTCCTGGGTCCACCTTCCAGCCCTACTAGGGGTTAACCTACCCAGTTGTGGAAGCTGGGGTAAATCACACCACGACTGGTGTTCCAGGGTCTCACGGGGACTCTCACTCCCCCCCTTCCCCTGGAGCAGCATGTCATCGTGCTCTCTCTATATAAACATACTGGGCTCTCAGTCCTCTGGTTCCCCCCTGCCCCTTCACTGGGGTTTCTCATCTCCACCCCCTCACTGGGGCTCCACACAGACCCCTCACTGGGGCTACTCATCTCTGCCTCCTCACTTGGGGCTCAACACCGCCGCCTTCACTCAGAGCCACAGGGCTTCCCTCCCCAGAGGGCTCAGGTGGCCGCAGCCATGCCTGGCCCCCACTCTCCCTCCTCAGGGTCTTGCACCCCTCAGGGCCCAGGTGGCCGCAGTCATGCCTGGCCTCCACTACCTCTGATGTTACTAGACTCACCCGAAGGTGAGGGCTAATGCTAAGGCACCCCTACCCGCCTTTCACTGGGGTGATAACTGGCCTGGCATTTCCTGGAGATTCCCATGCCACCGATAGCCTCACCAGGCCACCTACTCCTGGCAGGGTGAAGTTTTAGGTCATGCCTAGGACCTGGAGCATCTTCCCTACAGCTCCTCCCTTACCTCTAGTATGATACCTGAAATCTTGCAGCCAGGAAATGTTGCTGCCTCTCTTGCCAGCAACAAACTGCCCTGTTTATATGGGCAGAGATCTAAAATGGCTGCCACAATCAAGCACCTGCTGGCTGCTTGGCTCCCATCTTAAAGTGGCAGACACCAATACTGCCCTGCCACAGTGATGATTTACAACCTTACTCCACATGTAACTGATCTGGAGCTGGCAAGGAACTCAAGCCCTGTGGGGTTCCTATGAGTCCCCTTCACCAACTGATAATCAGAAGCAAGGACCCAAAGCTGAAGCATGCCTATCTTTTTGAAGGCAGGTTTTCATGCTCCTCAAGGAGGGCCCACAGTCTCTGCCTCACTCCTTCAGTTGCACATTTGCTGGATGGAGGTTTGTGATTTATATTCCCTTGCGGGAGACCACGTGTTTCCAGCGTGGTAGCTCTTTTTACCCGGCAGCCCAGTGCCTGCAGAGGAAAACAGCTGGCTCATCAGTGACTACAGTGGTGCCAACAGATGGTGCATCCACTTCTGTGGCACAGGCCCCGCAGTGAGGCCGGGAGCTGTTCCTGACCTGTTTTCACCCCTGGTCCATCTGAGGGGGCTGGGGTCTCTGGCATGATGCACCATCCAGTGGAGGGCCCCAGACCTCTTCCCCAATCATTTCACCTGGTGGGGCATGAGAGGCCCCACCAGGTGGAGGGGTGGATGCCTTCACTTACTCCCTTCCTTCCCTGACTGCCCTGGCAGAGGTGGATGGGGTGGCCAGTGACAGTGGCACCAAGGCCCTGTCGAACAATGGGACAAAGATGCCCTCTACCATGGTCTTGTCTGAGGTGGCTGACCCTGAGGAGGCAGGCGGGAACAGTCTAGCTCATTCCTTACAAAGGGTGGGCCACCTACCACTTGGAAGAAGAAGACAGGAAGGTGAACGGGGCCTCTCAGGACACCCCATGCCTGCTGGGACCTGCCTTGGCTGGTGCCAGGGTGGTCCCTGCTGGAGAGCCTGACCCCGCTGTGGCTGTCATACTGGTGACCCTGTTGACTGTGGACAGGGATGGTTTGGAGATGTAGGAGGTGAAGGTGGGGGTCATCAACCATTTGTCTGTCTCCCAGCTTGCTGAGTAAGGGGGGCAGTAAAAGTTACTCAGAATGCCTCTCTTCTGCAGGCCCGACCCAGGGGGTGGCAGAGGAGTCTGCTGACCTCTTGGTCACATCCCAGGCTACCAAATTGGATTAGGAAGCTAGTGAGATGGAGATCCAGCTTTCTGACTGTTGCAAGTGACTTCAAGAGCAGGATGACCTCTCTCCCCACAAGAAGGCAGAGATCCCTCTTCCGGAGCCAGTCCTTGACCTAGACAATGAAAGGAGGCTAATTTATCTAGACACTGAGGTTGCAGACATTGTGTTTGTGGGTGAGCTCCCACCTGGAGTTCAGGCTCGCCCTGCTTCTTTTGGAAATATCCAGCCCATGTTGGCAGAACCCCCCTGGGTCGGCCCTGACTAGGGGGGTCTCCTGACCTTTTTAAAATAGACCAAAGGACAGAAGAATGTAGTGGGGTGCATCACCCAGTGGTGCATGGCTCCTAAACCTTTTGTCAAGGCTGCCAGAGCTGTGGCCAAACTTATGCAATAGGATCTAGGCACTTGGCATCTGGAGAAGCTCGAACATCAGGTAAGAGATGAGTGGGGCCTAGGGGGTTAGCTGGAGTAGAATAGGGCATGATAGGCCTTCCCCAGTGTCTCTGCATTTTGCTCTGCTCTTGGGGGCTTGCTCTTCCACCTACACTTTACCTCATTCTTCCTTTCCCATACCCAGATTCATGGCAGCCACAATCTATGGCACTTTTAACATTAATGGGTGTTGAGATCCGGTGAAACGGGAGGCCGTCCTGGAGCTTCTGCACCAGAAGCAGCTGGCTGTTGCCTTCCTCCACGAGACACATTCTGACCAGCTCAACCAGGTGGCTTGGCATGCTGCCTGGTGTCAGAGCAAAATTTTGAGTATGTGCTGCCAGTACAGAAGAGGTTAAACTGACATGTGCGGTTTGAAGCTGTGAGTGGAAATTTCCAAGGCTCACCCAGTCCTTGCCCCCTGGGTGACCTGCGGAGCTGTCAATCATTGTTGACCTACTTTCCCCACAGACGCATGCTCAGATTGTGTCAGCTTCTGACTGAGAGCGTGCTGAGTCAGAACCTGACATGAGGTAATCGGACTAGAAATTTCTCTGCGGAGAGCACTCTGATTGGCTACCAAATTGATATAAAAGTTCTGTGAGCCCCTCCCTCGGGGTGGTGTGTGGGGGGAGATCGCGTGGACTAGAGACAGAGGCTGCTGCTGCAGGGACTGTTCTCTGAGTCAGGCTTCAGGGCCTATTGATCTCCTTCGGCTCCGTTGATACTTGCTTTTGTACTCTTCTGGCTTCTGACTTACCCTTCAACGAACTAACGGCTTACGATTTTGGATCACCCTATGGACTTCGTTTAACCCAGCTCTGGATCATCGACCTCGGCTTTCTTCACCAACTACGACTCTGCTCATCCCTCCAACTGACGTCTCCGCTGCTTCATCTTCTGGCTCCTGACCTCGGCTTTCTCATTCGACCACCCGATTTGTCCATTGCTGTGGACTGGCGTCACGCGGTTCTTCATCAACGTGTTACAGTTCGATTCATTGTTTGTGATCCCCATTTATGAGCTGTTGACCAGCCCTGGGACTAGGTCTTCGGACTGAACCTCGTGGGCCAACAGACCCCTTTGTTGTTAATTGTTTGTTTGTGTTCCAAACTGTAACTGAAGACCTTTCTGCCTACGCCTGAAGCGTAAGTCAAATAAATTCACCTGTTCTTTCTCAATCCGCTCTGAGTCCCTAACTCCAGACTCTACGCCGCTAATCCCACCTGTCCGTATCTAATTGCCACCCTGGCCCACCGTGACCTTGGGGCCCGATCCTTCGGTTTTCCCCAACACCTGGCAAGGCCGCTTATTCCTCAGCTATGGCACCAACATTAGCGCTGGGCTTGCAAATCTCCTATCATCACAACTACAGCATGATACAGCGCTGGCACAGGAGATTGTCCCCAGCTGCCTGCTGACTGTCTGAGTCACCCTAGCACAACATCACCTGCTAGTCATCAATGTCTACGCATGCACTGATGGTCAGGAGAGGGTCACTTTCTTCGAGAACTTGGCTACCCTCCTGTGTGACGCCAGGGACGATGATGTCCTGCTCCTCATAGGCAGGGACTTTATTTGCACCATTTATGCCTCGCTTGACCACATGGGCCCTGAGCCTCACCTGCCATCAGCCTGCAAGCTGCAGTCTGCCCTGGAGACTGCAGGCCTCATTGATGTCTGGTGAGTCCTGCATCCTGATGTGCGCCAGTACACCTGGGCCAGGATGAGTGCCGGTGGTCTCACCATGGCCTGCCTTGACTGCCTTTATGCCACCAGACACTATCTGCCACTTATGCTCAGTGGCTGCATTGTTTCCTCAGGGCTGTGAGATCATCGCATGGCCTGCTGTGAACTAAGCCTGCTGAGGAGAACCTATGCATGGGTGTCCTATTGGTGCTTCATAGATTGAATAGATTTCATAGACATTAGGGCTCGAAGGGACCTCAGAAAATCATCGAGTCCAGCCCCCTGCCCAAAGGGCAGGAAGTCAGCTGGGATCATAGGATCCCAGCAAGATAAGTATCCAATTTACTATTGGAGGTGTTCAGTGTAGGTGCTTGAACCACCACTTATGGCAGGCTATTCCAGATCTTCAGGGCTTGAACACTGAAGAAATACTTCCTTGTGTCCAGCCTGAAACCATCTTGCAGTAGTTTATAACTGTTCAACCTCATCGTCCCTTGGGGTGCTCTGCTGAATAAATGTTCCCCCAAATCCTGGTGGTCACCTCTGATAAACTTATAGGTGGCCATCAGATCACCCCTGAGCCTGTGCTTTTCCAGGCTAAGAAGCCTTATAGCTCTCAGCCTGTCATCATAAGGTCTGTTTTCCTGACCTCTGATCATGCGCGTGGCTCTTCTCTGGACCCTCTCAAGCTTCTCCACATCCTTTTTGAATTCTGGGGTCCAAAACTGGATGCAGTACTCCAGCTCCAGCCTCATCAAGGCTGAGTACAACAGGAGAATGACGTCTCGGGATTTGTTTGAGAAGCATCTATGGATGCAAGCTGGTGTTTTGGTCACTTTATTAGCTGCAACATTGCATTGCAGGCTCATGTTCATCTTGTGGTCAATGATGACTTCCAAGTCTCTTCCATAGTGGTAGCCAGTGTAGCACTGCCAAGCCTGTAAGGATACTGCAGGTTTTTCTTCCCAAGGTGGAGAACCTTGCATTTTTCAGTGTTAAACACCATCCGGTTCTCGTCCGCTCATTTGCTTAGCCTGTCCAGGTCAGCCTGGATCACCCTCCTGTCTTTTGACGTGGATGCTTTGCCCCAAAGTTTGGTGTCATCAGTGAACTTTGCCAGTCTGCTTCTGATTCCAATGTCCACATCATTAATGAAGATGTTGAACAATATGGGTCCAAGGACAGAGCCTTGGGGAAATCCACTGATCACAGGGCACCATGACAATTGACTTCCACCAATTACCACCCTCTGGGTCTGACCATGGAGCCAGTTTCCCAGCCAGCTGATCATGGTGGACCCGCGGCCACAACTGGCCAATTTTGCCTAGAGGTGATCAAGGGATACCAGATTGAAGGCTTTTTTGAAGTCAAGGTATATGACATCAATCTCTTCTCCCTTGTCCAGGTGATAGGTCACCTGGTCATAAAAATAAATGAGATTGGGCAAGCAAGACCTACCCCTGACAAACCCATGCTAGCTATCCCTCAGGATGTTGGCGTCAGCCAGTCCATTAGGGATGGCCTCTTTGATAAACTTTTCTAAGATCTTCCCTGGGATAGAAGTCAGGCTAATGGGCCTGTAGTTAGCCGGATCCACTTTCCTCCCTTTCTTGAAGATAGGCACCGCAATGGGCCTTCTTCCAGTCTTCGGGCACTTCACCAGAGTGCCAGGAGTTCTCAAAGATCCATGCCAGAGGCTGGGCTATGATGCTCACCAGCTCCTTGAGTACCCTGGGGTGTAGATTGTCAAGGCCAGCTGACTTGAAGGTATCAAGGTGTTCCTTTATAAGGTCAGCATTGATGGAAAGCAGGGGATCTCCCTCACCCAGACCTCCCTGTCCTGTAGTGGGCATGGGTGTCCCATGGACTGATGAAAGACCAATGCAAAGTACCCATTTAATAGGTGTGACAGCCAGAACCAGAGGGATTAATAAGCAATAAATATGTGCTTCTTAGAGGCATTTGGTATTTTGCCTAAACAAATAATATTAGTTAATATAAAGCTTGTGATTTTGTAAACCACAAATGTAACTTTTCTGTCATAAGTTTAACCAATATGTTAAAATTAACTGTTCATGGAACTGACTGGGCCCCATAGGCAAAGCTGTCGATGTGAGATTAGCTGACCTAATGGTTTCTGCTCAAGGTTCAGCTTTGATGATAAAAAACTTGATCCAACTGCCTGGCACACCCAACACATTCCAGGAAAGCAGATCCAAAGAAAGCATATTCAGATGAAACCTAAAAGGGGTTGGGGCTTAGGCAGAGAAATGTCAATTTCAAACCTAATGGTGCTGCATTGTAATTTGCTTATTGGATAAACCTGAGTCTAGGTAGTAACCTTTTATGATAATTTTTAACACCTTTTAATCCTATAGGGTAACAGCGATAGGACAACATTGTGAGTGGCTCTAAAGCCAACTGATTAGCATAAGACTAGGTATAAAAAGCATGTGTATCAGAGAACCAACAGGAAGGAGGGAAGAGAACAGTCATTTCTGTTTCATGCCCAGACCCCATACTCCTGGTGTGAGTGAGGATCGGATCCTGAAAAAGGGACCTTCCCCAGTAATCCCTCTGACAGCATTGATTGGGGATGCCTGAGTTCGCTGGAATCACTTGACGTGTACCTGGCATTGAGGGACTATTGATAAATTGCCAACCTATGTCTGCCTATCTGTTGTTTTGAACAGACCAGTGACTAATACCCTCACAGTGCCCAGTTGACCTGCGACAGAATTGATTTATCTGTCTGTTGTTATTAGCAGTTATTTACTATTAGCTCTTTAATACTGCATTATCTGCTTATGGCATTTATCTTTCTGTTACCTGTTGTGTGTGTGTAAGTTATAATAAATTTGCCTTTACTCCGCTCTCAACTTTGCCTCTTTGATCTGAAACTGAACCAAACAGCCCAGTTGGCCTCTGATACAATTGATACACTCACAGTGTCCAGCTGGCCTGTGACAAATAGGTTGGCTTTTTCCTGAGTGTCAGTTGTCATTTGTCCCATCTGGTTTAGCAGAGGTCCAATGTTGCCCTTGCTTTTCCTCCAGCTCCCCACACATCTGAAAAAGGACTTTTTAATGTCCTTGATGCTCGAAGCTAGTTGGAGTTCAGTTGCAGCCTTGGCTTTCCTGGTTTGCTCCCTGCAGGACCGGACCAGTGCAGAGTAATCCTCCTTGGAGGTGAATCCCATCCTCCATCCTTTGTAGGCCTTTCCTTTTAGCCTCAGGAGGTCTGCTAGTTCCCTGGAGAGCCTCTTGCTGCCTTTCCTCCGAGATGGAATAGACTTAGCTTGTGCATTGAGAATCAGTCCCTTGAGGAGCAATCACTTTTCCTGAACTCCCCTCCACCTGGGGTCATGGTCCTTTAGGGCCTCACTGACAAGCCTCCTGAGCTTGTCAAAGTTGGCTTTCCTGAAGTCAAGGACTTCATTGTTGCTGACTGACTTGCCAGATTTACAGTGGATGGTGAAGGTGATCAGCTTGTGGTCACTGTCACCCAGCTTCCCATCAATCACTAGGTTGCCAGTTAGCTTATCCCCAGTAGCCAGGATGAGGTTGAGCAGTGCTTTATGTCTCATTAGTCTACACCTGTAGACTTCTTGAGTCAGGTAGAGGTCATCCAAGCATCATAAGAAGCTTTGCGACCATTCGGATTTTGCTGAGTGATTCTCCCATGACATGTCTGGGTAATTGAAGTCACCCATGACAACCATGGTCCTGGACCATGAGGCCTCATATATCTGGGCAAACTCCTGGTCAAACTCTTGACTTTGGGTGGGAGGTCTGTAGTAGACTCCCACTGTTGTGTCTCCTGTATCATGTTCCCCATGGATTTTAACCCACAAGGTCTCCAGTTGTCCACCCTGGTCACCAACATCAGCTTGCAGGGACGCATAGGTTTCCTTAACATAGAGAGCTACACCCCCGCCCCTTTTATCTACTCGATCTCTCCTGTACAAGGTATAGCGTGGTCCAGTCATGGGTGGAGTCACACCAGGTCTCCATTATCCCTATGATGTTATAATTATTTGTGTTAAGCAGGAGGACGAGTTCCTCTTGCTCATTCCCCAAGCTCCTGGCATTTGTGTACAGGCAGGCAAGTGTCCCCTTGGGGGCTCTTGCTTTGCCCACAGATTGTACCAGGGCTGGAGCAGAGGTGGGCTCCCTTAAGTGTCTTTGCCTGCTAACTTTGCAAGTGTTGCTCAGTGGGTCAGCAGTTGTGGTAGTCCCCACATCCCTCAGCGGGCTTAGTTTAAGCCCGGTGGAGTAGGTCAGCCAGTCTGGCTGAGAAGAGCCTCTTCCTGAGGGGAGAGAGGTGGAGGCCATCTCTTCCCAGCAGCTTGATGCATCTCTCACCAAAGAGTGGGCTGTGGTCATGGAAGCCAAAGTTTTCCCAATGATACCAGTCTGCAGTCTTTGGTTCACTACCTGGATCCATCTCTCCCTCCTCAGCCCATACAAGACACCGTGGTGATGGTGCCTAGGGCCAGCATATTCCCCACTGGCCCACCCAGCTTGGTGCACATTGTATAAGCTTCCAACTACCAAGAAGACTGGCGACCTCCAGTAGCTGTTGCTGCACAGCATCCTATCTACTGGCATGTTTGTGTCCCACTTTGACTCAGCTGCCTCGATGACCTGCCCCTTCTCCCCTGGGGATGTTGAGGATAACCTCTTTTATGCCTTCCTTGACTGTCCCCAACTGCGGCCACTCTTTGTTGCCCTTGAGCCACTGCTGTGGGCACTGGGCAGGAGCCTCTTGGAGACCATCTATATATGCTCCTACCCATACTGGGTGGCCAAGCAGGGCAACATCTGCCTGGCCAACTTTCTGCTGGGTCAGGCCAAGATGGCTGTCCTCAAAAGCCACCAGAACTGGTTTGCCGGGACTGGCTTAGACAATGCCCTGGAGCTCTTTGGCCTTCTGGTGCAGGAATGCCTCTCACTGGAGTTTGCGCACGCTCTGCTCTGGCAGGCATTGCCCGCCTTTGAGGCATGCTGAGCCCTTAAGGGAACTCTGTGCCATATGGAGGAAGGTCACCTTCAATATGTGCTCTGATGTCATGACCGGTCTGGACGACCGGGCAGGCTTGGTGTCAGACTGCAACTCCCAGCCTGTGCCACACCCTGGGCCCTCACCAGGCTGGTTGTTGCTTTTTCCTTTGTGTTGAAAGTTGAAGGTGTTGTTACATGTATGATTGGATAGAACAGGGTAGGAATCATTTGTTTATAGAAGGCTTTGGTCTATACGACCATGTGGCTGGTGTCCCGGCTGCATAATGGCAGGTTAGGCATGATGTGCAATACAGCAAAAGTGTCTGTCATAGTGTGATGTTATGAATGTAATAACATGGTGCTCTTGGTTTGATGGTAATTTGTTTGTCATTGCTTTGTATATTGGCCGTGGACCCCAGAGAGGCCAACTTTTTGTAGCCCGAACCCCTGAATAAAGTAGGTAAGAAGTCAAAGTCCTTCCTTCTTTTCTTTCTTGCCTTAAACCATTAAGCTAACCATTTCACAAAAGCTGAGTTTATGATGCAATTATCATGAAATAATGCCACGTAAGAAAGAAATCATTCTTTTATAGACCGGGTTCATAAGCACAGTGTATACTACTTATATCTGGATTCAGTCCTGTCATTTCCTCATTGCAGGGAATAGTTAGCCAATTATACATATGATGAATATGTTTGTAGAAAATGTTCAATAAATGCTTTAAAATAATGAACAAATTTGTGAAGATCTGATTCATGAACCACATATGGGCTTACTTCATTAAATACATAATTTTCTGGCTATAGTATGCCTGGCACCAGGCATTTGTATCAAAGCTGGCCAGTGCATTGAGGCATCATAACTCACTTGCCTTCAAAGGTGTTGAGACAGGAATAAAAAGGAAAACAAATTGGAAAAAAATATGCTATACAAAAATTTTTTTTGTGGATTAACAGACAGTTAAAAGAAATTCTTCTAAATTTGCTTAAAAAGAAGCACAAAAAAGTATACATTAAGGTATTTCCGTCTATTCATATCTTAGCTATTATTTAAGTGTAGGGGTCAGTGGAGTACCTGTAGTTTCATGTGATGTGAAGGTACACAGTGGGCCCAAGTCAGATAGGCATCAAAGGAACTAATTTAATTAGTTTAATACATTTAATTACAAATGTTTAGTGCTCATTTTTCCAGCACCTCCCTTATCAGTGCTCATTGGTAGACAGAGGAGCACAGAACAATGCACAGCAAGCACAAGGAAATAAGGGCTGCTGACTGTAATAATGGCTTTCCTATCTTCCTGTTCTATGCTCACATGATTGTTCTTCATGGCAATTCACCTTTCCTTTTTTTATAAGACTAATGCATACAAATGGCCAGTCATATATATTTTCTGGTTCTGCCATTATTTTCTTTTCCCAACTCTAATTCTTTCTTGCCCTGCTAATGTAATGTGAATATAATGTGTGTAACAGCCGGTGGAACCAGGGGCAGTCTGCAGAGTTGTGATGAATGTTAATTGGGACTACAACTCCCCAAGCCCCCTAAGACTGGGAGAGCAAGAGAAAAAGGAAGAAGAAGCTTGAGACAGGAGTAAGGGGAAGAATGAGCAGCTTGCATATGGAACTTAGTCAGCCCTACACATAGGAGTGCACAATGGAGCTGGAGAGCTCACTGACTCGGTCAGCCAGGACTATGGGCTGAAGGAGCTGGACTCAGATTTGGGGGCAGCTGCAGACTTCAGTTTAGCACTCTAGGGACTAAAGGCTTGTTTGGGGATACCTCTGGAGGCGTAAGGGGGGAATTACAGTGCTGAGTATATGCTACCAACATTGATTTTTCTTTACTTTTTACCTATGCCCTTTGTTTGGCCCGATGGCTTGTGAACCTAACCCCTATGATTTTCTATATAAAGTTGGGTATTCCCAACTTTGCTTCTTGTACCACTTTTCGGAGCTTCAGGGTTGGGACATCACTTGCCCCCCTCACCGCCCCTCCAATTTTTGCTCTGTCATTGTCCTTCATTCTACCACTTTCAATATTCCTCCCCCCTCTCAATTTCTTTCTGGGTTCTTCTATTCTTTCTTATTCTTCTGGTCTCATTTTCTTCTGGTCTTTCTCTTTTTTCTTACATTTGCTTTCCCTTTCAATAGCTTCCAGCTCATGTACCAAGCTGCTTATATTAGCCAAAGGGGAGGGAAACAAACATCAAAGAAATCACTTATTTATTCTGATCTCTTTTATTGCAGTGGGGGCTGTGGAACAAAAATATCTGAGAAGACATTTAACAAGGCTGCAGAGGCATCGGTCAACTAGCTATCTTTATACTATTATCAATATGGTTGCTTCATTGTCTTGCAACTGGCAAATTAAAAACATAAGAGTAGAAGAAGGATAGACTTTGTTTAAAATGTTTTATTCCAAGTTGGAACCCTGTGGGACAGCCTATTGTGTGAGTAATTGGGCTTGATATTGTACGATATGAGGACAGTCAATTGGCCTTGGGAACAAAGCCATAGTATTTGACACTATTCAATGAATGGTCAAATTACAGCTATTAAATCCTTGTTCTTGACACAAAAATAGTTTTAGTTTGGCACAACAATCAGGCTAATGAGACAAGGAGTTAACATAGAGGCTATGTATGAAAGGATGCTAATTTGTTCATATTGATACACTGAGTTAAAGTTTGATGCACTTAACTTGAAGTTGGAATCATTCACAGTGGCTGTCTTGTCTAAAATGTGGCTAAGTTCACAAATACAGTGTATACTCTGCGCTAGCATTTCCATATTTCATTCCTCTCAAAGCCTAGTTCTTAGGCTGACTCTCATGCAATAAAAGTGGAATGTGGTGTGTGTTTATTTGTATAACAGTTTAGTTTTTGACATTGTTCATTTCCTGTGTTTTCCCTCATCTGGCTCTTTGGCTACAGGTCTTAGAATCCACCTCTAATGACACTTGGGAAGGGTAACTGAAAATTTGTCCTTAAAAAGGATCAAGTTGTTATTTATTCTGCAAGACAAAGCCAAGACATTCATCCCAGATATTTTTGACAGCAAGAATGATAGAGGAAGGATGGTATTTTACTGGGTAGCTTCTTGTTTGTACTCTGGCACTCACCTCAACTGAATGACTACAATCAAGTGGGTGAAATTGCATGTGTCAATGTCCTAAGGAGAAAAAGAAACCACTTATAATAGGAATATTCCAAAATTCAGTTATTACAGTGAGATGTACAAATTTGAGAACCCACAGGGGTCAGTTGTTATTTTGCCTTTTTTATTGATTTGTTTATTTGTTTTATATTCCTGAAATGGCCTGTTTAATGAACAGTAATGCTACTTGTTACAGAAGGAGAATGGGAAGCAAATGGATTCAATAAATATGTTAGGCCAAAAGCACTTAGGTGTTTTTGACAATTATTAGTTAAGGATTGTATCAGTCTTTAGCCCTGTTCAGAAAATGGGAGATTAAAAATAAATCACAATGATGGGTCTATGGAATAACTAATATACACGGAGTATGAATCTAATGGGACGTTACTGCTAGAGAAGTGCCATTTATTTGGTTTGGGTATGGATTTTGTGTTCTAAAGGAAAAGGTAGTGCAGAGAAAACATCATTTTTTGATTTGACAACATCAGCTTAAATTTGTGTTGTGTTCAACTATCAAGTGTTGTTAAATCGGCTTGATTTTTTCCTTGTTCTGGATGCTCTGTGTGTAATGGTTAAAATGAAAAGATCTCCTGCTGCTCTCAGGTTTCATCAGCAGATTGTAGTAATAAAATCCTTCCCATCACTTGACGTATGGGAAGGATTTTGTGAAATTCTAAAAAATAACCCTTTGTCTCTGTAACAGGGTCTCCGTTGAGGCCCTGTTGCTAAAGGAATGGGGGCAGCTGGAAATAATTACCCTGCGAGGAAGGCGGGCCCCAGCCCTGAAGGAGCCAATGGCGACCAGACTCCGGGGGATAAGAAGAAGAGAAAGAGGAGGAGGGAGGCCTTCGGGCACCACAGTGAAGAGCAGAGAGAGGTGCTGCAAGAGAGAGGGCCTCCAGAGGGAAGGATCTGGGAAGAGGGACCTGACACAGGATCAGAGGGAGCAGAGGGATCCCGGAGCCCAGGCACCAGCTGACCTTGAGTTCTCAGGAATGGCGGTGAGTGCAGGGAGAAGTGGAGCCTTGCCACAGGCTGGAGCCGAGGCTGACATCAAAGATCGGAGAGGCTACGATGAGTCGAAGGGGTAGCAAGAGGGGCATGACTCCTATCCAGACCCCTGAAGAGTCCAGGTGACTCTAGGACTCCAAGGAGAGTGGGATGCAGAGAATCAGGAAGTCAAGCCCCAACTGAGGGAGAGCTGTGGAGCCTGCACACCGGCTCTGCTGGAGAAAGCTGCAGGTGGCAGCTGTAACAAGCTGCTAATTGACTCATTAGCGGCAATGATGCCAATAGGTTAAATAGCATAACAAGCCACTAATAGGTTAAATAGTAAAATGTGGCGCAGCATCTATTGATTGTAGCACTAGAACAGGGGCTTGCCAGGAGGCTGGATACCCCAAGATTAACCCTTTGGACTGCGATCTCCCACAAGGGGAGTTTCCTGTTAACAACAGAAAGCCATTGAATAAAAGCACTAAAAGTAAGTTTTATTCAGCGTGGTACTTCCCATGAGTACTTTCTTCTGTAACAACCACTTCCTCCCTGTTTCATTTCTTTAAGATCCAAGTCATGGCAGGCGGGAATTATGAGGATAGAGGGGGACTTGGCGGACCCGCTGACAGTCTCAGTTGGAGTTAGCCTTTATATGCCACTTGAATTGGAATTGGGAGGCCCAGTTGTCTTGGGCCTCATTCAGGAAAACATTATAGTATACCCAGTTCCTCCATGGGCATTTATGCTTTCATCACCTATGGTCGGACATACGTATATACAGTACAAACACTACAGAGCTCAGCGTTCTCAAACATCTTCTGCACCATGTATGTGAAGTCACCTGGGTCAAAAGAACCACAATTCTGAAGCTAAAACTAAGCTATACATCTCCACTGGCATACATGTAAAAGGATGGGTAACAAGTTGTTCACTGTCTCAAGGGGTTTGGAATTAATATCCCTCTGCACCCATTCGGTCCAAATTAATAGAAAGTTCATAATTTCTAATGTTCCTCTTAGACATTTGAAAATATCTCCAAATAAGTTGAGAGAAGCAATAGAAAAGAATTGCTGGCTGCATCTACATGAGATACTGACTGTGCAGTTATTACTCAGCAGTCATTTAGTAGTTGTATACCCAAATGCTATATGACTGTGCAGTAACCAACATTACTGTGCTGTAGCATCCCCACACGGCTTTGTGGTGATGCTGACTGCACTATAGCTCATTACTTCTGTGCTTGTTACTATTGTGGATAGCAGTGGATCAGTGGAGAAGGTGGAGCTGGGGACAGAGCAGGGGAACAGGACGGGTACAGAGAGGGAAATCATCTCTCCAAACAGAGACGCAGCTTCTGCCTTCAGAAACGTTTTTTGGCAGAATAGCTTAAACCAGTTCTTAATATAAGATCCTAATATAAGCTCCAGTTCCTAATATAAACCAATAAGCTACTCTAGCAGAAAGCCTTTTTGCCAGTATAACTGCAGCTATACTAGGACTTGTGCCAATTCTGTCAGTGAGGGGAAAAAATCACTGACATGCTAGCAAAATTTTAAAGAATAGGCTAGGCCTAAATGTGCCCCTGAGGGCTATACTTGGAAGGGATTCCTGGTGTAGTTATACTGAAGTATGGTACCAGCAAAGTATTCCTAATGTGAATAATATGAAATTCACAAAATATGGCTTATTTTACCCTGTCCTTCTTCCTGCCCCACAAATGAAACAAACTATACTGGAAAAAAAACCATGGGTTTACTAGTATACCTGCATTTGCCTTTGAGCCTTTTGTTAGTGTTGTATTTTATTAATGTGCAGTGAGATAACTGATATACTGTCTTACTAGTAGGAATGTACTCAATTCGTGATTTCACGAATTTTGTGGAAACAGCTAAATTGGACATTGTCCATGAAATGTGCAAAATAAAAAATAAAACTTACTAAAAATAAAATACCGGCTCCCCAGTGGAAGCCAGAGGTCCTCATGGCTGCTGTGGCACAAGTTTGGAGCCTGCCAGGACAGCATGAAGAGAAGCAGTCAAGATAGCAGCTGCCCTGTCCACCCCTGGCCAATGATTGGCTCAGAGGGATGCCCATCAGGCAGCCCTACTCCTCTCTACCTATCAGTGTTGAGGGTCAGGGCCCCATGGTGAACAACCCTCTCAGCAATTCAGCGTGCCCTTGAGTGGTAAGGGGCAGGTCCATGAGGCCCCTCAGCCAATCAGAGTTATGGGAGGGGCTCACCACAATAAGCCGATGAAAATAGCAGTCATCCCCACAATTGGCCCATAAAATCATCCACCTGCCTCCTCAATTTTGGTAGGCCCCTACCTATTATAAACAGCATGGGAAGTGATTTTTGGATGTTTTATCTTCTTCTCCTTCTGGCACTTAGTCTGAATGTGCTGAATTGAGCTACTGAGAGTAAAGTATTCTCCTGGTTACCATTATTAATAACAAGATTATTTAGTTTACCCTATCCTGTGCGGATAGGTACTCCTGTCATCAGTCTAAACAAAATTAAGATAAGGTTTCAGAAGGATGAACTGTAACTTTCCTGCAAAATAACACAAGAGATCTGCCACTTGTAGATTTGGAGACTATAAACATGCTTTCTCTTTGGACTGGGATCTGATGTGCCAGAATGTGTTCTGGTAAGTTGATTCACTTAATTGGTGCCTACAGACATCACCAAGGCATTGTCATACAGGGTCATAGAATCATAGAAAGTTAGGGTTGGAAAGGACCTCAGGAGGTCATCTAGTCCAACCCCCTGCTCAAAGCAGGACCATCCCCAACAAGATCATCCCAGCCAAAGCTTTGTCTAGCCAGGTTTTGAAAACATCCAAGGATGGATCTTCCACCACCTCTCTAGGTAACCTGTTCCAGTGTTTTACTACTGTCCTAGTGAGAAAATTCTTCTTAATATTTAATATAAACTTCCCTTGATGCAACTTGAGATCATTGCTCCTTGTTCTGTCATCTGCCATGACTAAGAACAGTCTAGCTCCATTCTCTTTCAAACCTGCCTTCAGGTAGTTGAAGACTGCTATTAAATTACCCCTCAGTTTTCTCTTCTCTAAACTAAAAAAGCCAAGTTCCCTCAGTCATTCCTTGTAAGTCATGTCCTCTAGTCCCTTCACCATTTTTGTCACCCTCTGCTGCACTCTCTCCAATTTGTTCACATCCTTTCTGTAGTGGGGGACACAAAACTGAACACAGTGCTCCAGATGTGGCCTTACTAGTGCTGAATAGAGAGGAATAATCATTTTCCTTGACCTACTGGTAACACACCTACCAATGTAGCCTGGTATGCCATTAATCTGCTTGTCAACAAGGGCACACTGCTGGCTCATATTCAACTTATTGTCCACTGTAACCCCCCAAGTCTTTTCTGAAGAACTGCTGGCCAGCCAACCAGCCCCCAGCTTGTAGTGGTGAATGGGATTGTTCTGTCCTACGTGCAGGACTTTGCACTTGTCCTTATTGATGCTCATGAAATTCCTTTTGGCCCAGTCCTCCAATTTATCTAGGTCACTCTGAATCCTAGCCCTACCCTCCAGCATATCTACTAGTCGCCTCAGCTTGGTGTTATCTGCAAACTTGCAAAGGGTTCATGCTATGCCATCTCTCAGGTTGTTGATAAAGACATTGAACAAAAGCAGCCCCAGGACTGACTCCTGGGCCACTCCACTTGATACTGGCTGCCAACTAATCGAGCCATTGATTACTATCCTTTTAGCCTGTTGCTCCAGCCAGTTTTCTGTTCACCTATCGTCCATTCATCCAACCTATACTTCCTTAGCTTGCCTGTGAGAATGCTGTGGGAGACTGTATCTAAAACCTTGCTAAAATCAAGGTACAGCACAGCTACCAATTTCCTCGTGTCCGCAGAGCCTTATCGTAGAAGACAATCAGTTTGGTTAGGCAGGACTTGCCTCTGGTGAATCCATGCTGACTGTTCCGAATCACCTTTTTCTCCTCCAAGTGCTTAGAAATGGGTTTCGTTGAGGATCTGCTCCATGATTTTTCCAGAAACTCAGGTGTAGCTGACTGGTCTCTTCCTTGGGTCCTCCTTCCCTTTCTTAAAAAATGGGCACTATGTTTGCCCTTTTTCAATCATCTGGGACCTTTCCTGATCACCATAAATTTTCAAAGATGATGGCCAATGAGTCTGCAATCACATCAGCCTTAGCACCCTCCATTGCATACCATCTGACCCCATGGACTTGTACGTATTCAGCTTTTCTAAATAGTCCCTGACTGTTCTTTGAGCACTGAGGGATTCTCACCTTCACTCCAAACTGTTCTGCCAGATACAATGGTCTGAGAGCTGACCTTGCCTGTGCATACCGAGGCAAAAAAGGCATTGAGTACTTCAGTCTTTTCATCCTGTGTGACAAGGTTGCCTCCCCCATTCAGTAAGGGACCCACACTTTCCCTGATCCTCCTGTTGCTACCAACATACTTGTAGAAACCCTTCTTGTTTACAGCCAGTTCTCCTGGACTCCTCTCCCCCTCGGACTGGTTTCTCAGGGGATCCTGCCTACGAGTTCCCTGAATGAGTCAAAGTCTGCTTTTCTGAAGTCCAGGGTCCTTACTCAGCTGCTTTCTTTCCTTTCTTTCCCCAGGATCTTGAACTCATTGTGGTCATTGCTGCTTAAGTTGCCATCCACTACTACATTCCCCACCAATTCTTCTCTGTTTGTAAGCAGCAAGTCAAGAAGAGCATGACCCCTAGTTGGCTACTCCAGCACTTGTACCAGGAAGTTGTTCCCAGAAACTTGGTGAATTGCTTGTGCATTGCTGTATTGCCCTCCCAGCAGATGTCAAGGTGATTGAAGTCCCCTATGAGAACCAGGGCTTTTGATCCAGAAAATTCTGCTAGTTGTTTGAAGAAAACCTCATCCACCACTTCCTCTTAGTTTGCTGGTCTATAGCAGACCTTCACCACAACATCACTCTTGTTTCTGTCCATCTGACCCTAACCCAGGGACTCTCAACAGGTCTATCTCTAGTTTCAGACTTCATCTCTGAGCAATAATATGGCTCTTTTACATAAAGTGCAACTCCTCCTCCTCTTCTCCCCTGCCTGGCCTTTCTGAACAGTTTGTACCCATCCATGCAGTGCCCCAGTCATGCAAGCTATTCCACCAAGTCTCTGTTATTCCAATTATGTCATAGTTCTGTGATGCAGGGACTTTCATTTCTTCCTGCTTGTCACACCCCTGCTGCACTTCAGGGTCACACCCCTGCTGCTTGCAGGGCTTCAGGGGCCAGATAATTTCAGACAACAGCCACAGACAATGCACCTTGACCCAGGATATAGCATCATGATATATGTTCTGTGAGGATCCCCTGCAGGGGGTTTCCCTAGGGCATTAATCTGCAAGCATGGAGGAGGGAACTTCATAAGCCTATACAAACCCCACCATAGGGTTTCTTCCATGTAACTTGAAAACATATGCTTCAGGAATCCCCCTGCAGGATCAGAACCTAAAGCCCTGGGGGTGCTTACCTGGGGTGGCTGGAATGTGGGCAGCCCTGGGCTACCCGCGTTCTCACACTGGATGCAAACAGACATCAGTTCCAAAAAGGCAGCACAAACTATGACTAGGAGTCTTTGAGCTCTCAAATTTGAGCACATGTGCAATAAGAAGCTAAAATGTCTGTTCATCAGGATGTTGTGCCACCATAAAAATATGTATGACAGCACAAAAGCAATGTCTTGTCTGAGCATAGAAGACACTGAAAGGAATAGGACTAAGTGGAAGGGGCAATGAAGCTAATTTTACAGGACCTGACTCAGATAGGTGATCTTCAGACTAGAAAGCTGCTGATGGTAGTATAATTCATAAAAGGACACCTCACAGCAGAGATCATTGAAAGCAAAATTCCTGACACAAAAAGTTCTGAGGCTTTTACTGGAATGTTGCAAAATCAAGTTATCTGCAAACACAGTGCTATAATCCATGTACTGTGTCTTCCATTAGTAGCAATGCTCAATATGTTGGTGAAGGAATGGTATCATATATAGCACAAGCAATTTTAATTTTAAAAAGTAGAGGAACCATCAGAATGATCAGGATGATAGCAGTAGACAAAATAAACACTGGTGCAGTTTGTATAGCCATATACCCCTTTTTCCTAAACCAAGTTATAATACAAGACTACTGCAGCTAAGTAGACACTACTTGCACAGCAAGATTTTTTTCACTAATAGGTGCTCAATCCATACATTCACAGATCAGAATAGAGAAAGAGCAGCAATTAACCACTTTCAGCTTGCATTTGGAAAAATGGCATGTTAACACACTTTTCTTTTATCATCTGAAAGAGTAATCACATCCCCAACATTTCTGTAAATCAAGAAAAGATGAGGTTGTCATCTTGTATCTGGTAACACCAGAATAGATTGTGATAGCATCCTAATAAATTCACATGTACTTATAAGATGGAAGGAATGCAGCCTTAAGGCTGAATCACAGAAAATGTAAATCAATGTAGAGCAAATAAACTATTTTGTTCACAGCTTACCAAAACTAATACAAAGTGGGTGCATCCACAAGTGGGCTTTACAATGGAGTCGACTAATTAGCTCTGCAGTCAAGAGTCACCAACTACACATGTGTCGATATTAGGGTACAGTAAACTAATTAACTTCACCCTAAAATAGTACCGTTGGGGATAGTACTGTCTTAAAGTGAAGTAATTTACTGTGATGAAATACTAGTGTAGATGCTGATCAGAGGCATAAATTATGGTCAGCACAGCCAACTGTGTGCCTGCTCTACCCTGGCTCAGATTGCTCCTGTCCTGGCTGTCTGTGTAGAAGCTGTGCCCAGGAGCAGTTTACTTTGTCTCAAACTGCTCGATAGCTGGTGGACTGCAACTTGTTCTTACATAGCAAAGCACACATTTTACACATTATCCTTGGGTTTTTGGTTGTAGCTGTGTTGGTCTATGTTAGGGTAACAATATGGATTTTGGATGTTGGGGTAACGATATGAAATCTGAGGGTGCTGTGTATGCAGCTGAATGAAGGCTTTTTCCTGTGTCTCAGCGAAAAGCTGCTGGTCACAAAGCTAGCTGATATATTAAAAGCAACTGACTTTGCAATTCTTAAGCAAGCAGTTTCCTAACAAAAGGATAGTGTGTAAAATGTATGATTTGCTATGTAAGAACAAGATGCAGCCCACAAGCTATCATCAGGAGATAAGATGGAAGTCAAACCTTGGAGATGGTGCTGAAATTAGCAAAAAACAACAAAGAACTAGCAAGTGCCCGAGAGTACCCGAGTTCATGGTCTTATGTGTGCGCTTTTAGCAGAGGCATGCAAATGAATGAAATGCATAGGCAAGACCATGCTAATGAAGCAAACAGTAAACAGGTGGAGCTCGAGATGGGTGGAGAAATGGGTGGGTGAGGGACAGGCTGGGAGGGTGGGAGAAGGTAAAAATGGAGAAGTATCTGGGGAGTCAGATGTCAGTCAGGTTATAGTTTGTCATAAATTGAATGTCTATATTGAGTCCATGAGTTTGAGTTTCTGTACTGAGAAGGTAGATGAAGTGAAGTCCATAGGCTTGTCTGTGAAAAGTGTTTTGTAAATTCAAAGAACCACCGAACCTCACTAACCTCATCACCAGAAGCAAACTTCCCTACAGCCCAAAACACTGAATGGATCCAGACAAGTCTATGAACTTCACTTCATCAACCTCCTTGATACATCCCCCTTTCTCCCTCCCTCCCAGACTTTATCACACCCCCCTGATGCCTCAATTTATATTTTCACTGACTGGCTTTCTTGCACGCATACTAGTCTCTGGCTTCTTTACTATTCATTCCATCTAGGAAGAGTGCACACACCAACTGCAGATGCTTCCTCAGCCTGATGAAGTGTTTTTAAACCTGAAAGATTGCCAGGATATAGTTCTCCAAGTATTCAGTTGGTCTAATAAAAGATATCAGATTGACCCAAAGAACCTTGTCTACCTTGTGCATGTTAAGGCAGAGCAGGATGAACGCAGCAGGGATGGTAGCCTGTAGCAGGGGGCCTTCCTGGTGCCAGTTAGATCTCAACCCACCCACCTGTTTCTGTGCCAACTGCCCACCCCTCTTTCATCTGCCACACCTTGATGGAAAATAGGCAGCCTCCCATATGGGTAACATCTGAATCAATTTATGCCCCTGATGTCTATGGGTGAGATCCATTCTGCAGCTTCCCCACACTGTGGTTCATGCCTCACACATTGCATCCTTCACTCCCTCCTCCTGTGGTCTCCTCTCTGGGACCTTTGGCTCCCCCTCAGACCCTGGCTTCACCTTCAGGCCAGTCAGAATCCTGAGCCTCTTGCTCTGGCCATTCCTTGCAGTGGGCCCCTGGCCCTTCAATCCCATTTTGGGTCCTGGTCCCAGTACAGACCAGTCTAGGGTACCTCAGGTCAGATCTGAACAGCCTTCCTGTTCTCACCCTCACAACTCCGCCCTCACAACTCCACAGCAACCAATAAGCCTCAGGCCTCTCAAAGATCTTATAGGTCTGGGTTTTCCCCAGCCAGGACTGTGAGTGTGTATGTGTGGTAGCTGGAAGTTATCAGAAAGCTCTTACCTGCCTTTCACTAGGGAATTTTGTGGTCCTGGCATTTCCTGTGGCTGTCACACCCATGACAGTTCCACCAGGCCTCCTCACCCTGGCAAGGTGCAGTCGTAGGTCATAGTTTCATAGTTTCTAGGGTCAGAAGGGACCTGACCAGATCATCTAGTCCGACCCCCTTCTTCCCCAAACCCCAGGCCATACCTCTTAGTTTGTCCTGGCACAGGAGCTCAGCAGGGAGATGTTCCTCCTCTGCTGGCTGGTGATAAACTAAACTACCAACTCCAGCTCTGAGTGTGGGGCATTAAATGGTTGTGAAAGCAACTAAAGAAAGTAAATAGGTGTGGAGTGAAGAGGGTGGCACTGACTCCATCTGCATGTGGAGCTTGGGAAACCCCAGCAGTGGGAAGTCCCCCTTCAGGAAAACAAGCGGCTCCACCAAACCAGGATCTAAACAGGTGTGGTAGGGTGACACAACATCCCCAGCAATGCTGAACACTCTCTCACTTAGAAGACTGGTTGGTGGACAGGACAGGTGTTCCTGGGAAACTGTGGCCAGATTTTGACACATCTGGCTGGCTTTACTTTCTTTAGTTGCTTTCACAACTATTTAATGGTCAGTAGTCCAGGGGGTTGCAGTGCAGCAGCTCCACATCCTCAGCAAGACAGGTAGCCAGTGAGGCCTCCACGCTACCTTCTGGATGGTGGGATCTGGTGCCTCTGGACCCTGACATTTAAGCTATGCCTTTGGCCCACATTGGCAGTGGCTGTGGTGGAGGAGATTGGCTGGTGCTTAGAGTGCTGACACGAGACAGTGGATTCCCCTCTTCCACATCTCCCTGCCTCTGCCCTTCTGCCTCCCCAACTCTGTTCACCAGCACCTCCGTCCAGTGATCATGGGTTTTGCTGGTGCAGATGGTTCCTTTGACTCTTGGGTCACATATGCCTGCCAGCATGTGAACTGTACTGGACCACAGTGGATCAAGCCATTTTTTGATGCCTCCTTCAGCTGCTTCACTAGTGCCTGCACCTCTGGTGAAAGCAGCTTGCCCCAGCCAGAAACTTTGATCCCCTGGAACTTCCCCATTTTATTCTCAATCTCCTTCACTATAGGGATTACCTGGCTACAGCAGGCAGCACCAGTGCTGAGGCTCTTGGTGGCCTCAAAAATGGCTTGAAGACTACCAAGTTCTGGGAGATGGTATCCCACTCTGTTTTGTTAAAGGGGCCACTGATCCCAATCTCCGCAACTAAGGCCATCTCATGAATGGCTTTTTGTTGCTTGACCAGCCTTTTGAGCATCAGGTATGTAGAATTCCACTGAGTCTCCACATCCTGCATGATTTTGTACTGCGAGATGCTCAGCTCTGCTTGTTTCTCCCATGGTATCTTGCTCCCCTTCATGCTGCAGTGGAAGTAGTGTGCCACCTTCCTGCATTTTGAAATGAGCTGGCTAGTCATAGTATTGATGGTGCCATCACCAGGAGCCCTGTCCCTCTCCAAGGCATCCGTGATTATGAGGTGGAACTTGTGTGCTACACAGAGGGTGATCTGGGCTCCCCAGTTGACCATACTGTCACCACCTTGACCATACTGGCCTTGTTGCTGGTGACTATGAACCCATGGGAGAGCTCGGCCTGCTCAATGAGCCACTCCTGCACCATGTATTTCATGGCTGCTGTGAACTCCCTTGGTGTGTGGGACTCATCCATCACCTCCACCTTGAAGGAGAGGCCACAGACCAGTGCCCTGGAGGGGAGAGGTAGGCATGATCTCCATCCCAGCTGCTCCAGATATCTGAGGTGAAGTGGAAAGCTACCTGTGGCCCTGCCTTTTGCAGCTCCTTCCTCAAGTACTCCTGTGTGCCTCATACAGGGAGGGCACCTATAAAGGTGGTGCATGCAGGCACTTGGTAGGATGGGGCCATGAGCACCATGAGCCACCTGAACCTTGGACGCTCAACAAAGAAGGAGAGCTGGCCAGCCAGAGCAAGAATCTCCCCAGTGCTCTGGGTGACCTCACTCACCTTGGGAATGCACCAGCCTTTGTCCCCACCTTTCCCCCACTGGCCCAGGGTGGCCTGCTTCTGCTTCTTGGGGACAGGGGCTTTGGAATGAGAGGGGGACTTATTTTTGGGCACATTCCTACTGGTACCAGGCTGAGGAAGAACAAGGGCAAGGGGGTGCTGCCTCCTGAGATCGCTGTGGTGGTGAAGTATTTTTCATCCTTGCCCCAGATGATCTGCTTTTGGCAGTGCTGGCAGGTAGCATTTTGGGATCATCTGCCACATCAGAATGATCCCACACTACACTACCCACCTGCCTCTTGGTTGTGGGTGAGGATCCTGCCTTATCTCCTTTCTCAGCAAGCAGAGGCACAGCAGAAGGAGCTGAGCCGCTTGCTCCCACAACCTCCTCTGAGAGAGACCTGCCTCTAAGGGAACTTTGAGGGATGTGGAGCACAAACCCAGATTCCCCCTCCTTCCCCAGAATTTCCTTGGCTATGGCACTCAGGTCCCCTGCTTCCAGATCCAGCTCCTCCTTTGGCACTGGAAGGCTCATACTGGCAACTGAAATTGGAATGGTGAATGTCATGCTGCTGCTGAGTGTGATTACTGGTGTTACTGGTAGTACTGCAGGTGCAGATACAGCTCCCACCTCCTTGCTCCCACTAGCAGCAGAAGACTCCTCACTGCCAGGAAAGAGGGTGCATCTGTGTTCGGAAAGGGGGGAACTTGCAGCTTTCCCTCTGCTCCTTCCCTCTCCTTTGCCAGAAGACCTGGCACCTGCCTTTTCAGCATGCTTCATGATGTTTGGTGTGCTGCAAAATGTGTGTGTGTGTGTGTGTGTGTGTGTGTGTGTGTAATATATGTAATATATGTTGTGCTTTCCTGCACAGTGATGGCACACTGTCAGGGAAAACAGGTTTCTTTTGGGGTGGGGAGGAGAGGAGGAGACAGGCTAACAAGAACAAATAAGAGGATTCTGGGTGAAGAATAAGTTGAAAGGAATGGATAAAAATAGGGATTGTAGGCAAGGGTAAATAGATAGAACTTGGTGGCAAGAGACTACCGTTCTACCAGTCTAGGGTACCTCAGGTCAGCCAGAGCCCTTCAGACACTGTTGCTGCAACAGAGAGACAGACAGACAGCTCACAAAAGGCACACACATGAGTTTGCACACAGCCTTATATGTTGTTTCTACATTCATCCCCCCAGAGCATTGTGATTGGAAGGGAACTCAGAGAAAGATAACAGTCAGTAGCCAGCTACAGATTTCAGTATTAGAACAGTCTTTCCACCCCTTCCTCCCCTCCTGCTTCTCAGTTTCTGTCTGCTGCATGTCTGGTTTCCGAATCTCCACATCTTTTCTGAATCTTTTCCGAATCGACTTGGAGGCTTTGATTTAATTTAGAGCTTTTAATAGGTCTCTTGATTTGATCTGGATTTGGAGATTCAGTTGCTGAATCGAGCTGAATCTCCTCTGAATTGAATCAGCTGCCAAAGCTTTGCACAGCCTTACTGAGCAGGTAGTAATTCCTAGGAAAATCCACCCCAAAAATGTAAAAAAGATTCATGAGGGAGTTCTGCAGGGTATTATTCAAAACCAGGGCCTAGTATGAATGCACAATTAGAAGAAATGAACAATTTCAAGAAATTAAAAGACTCTGCTACTTTGAATTTTGAAATGAAAGGATATAAAAGGAACATGAGACCATTACTAGCACATTTTGTGGAGCCTGACAGCATCTGCAACTTTTCTGTTTGAACACAGAGGAAACTATTACCTACTAGTTGTTTATTATTACAATATTTTTTCTGAAGTAACCCAACAAAGCAACATATTTGCAGGCACTGTACTATGTAAGGTAATATTTGCCAGGCATGATATTTGCAGTAAATGAATTTATGGATAATGAATTAAATGACACTGTTGGCTTAGAAATCGTATTTAAAGATTTGGGTTTTTTTGGGAATTGGCTTATAGGTATAGATATATGCATTAGAATGGTTCAAGATGGACAGCAGGGGTTAACTGCTTTCTGAAGAGTCTGGGTCTCACACACAAAGTGTCTCACAGTCCTGGAAGCAGACAGGCTGTCTAACACAACAAGGTCAACAGATACACGCATAGCCCAAGAATTGAGGGGGCATGCCATAACACAAGATCACAGCCTTCAAGGCAGACAGGTTGTTTAACACAACAAGGACACATGGTCTGGAAAAACAGTCTGGGAACTGGGAGCATATACCATACTGTCCCATAACACTAAATAAAGTGACACCAGAGTAGGGAGGCCTGAGTCCCAGTTTTGGGGGAACAGACTAAATTAGAAGTCCCAGAAGACTATGTGGACAATGTGAATACACAGAGGAACCAACCAGATGAAGAGTCATCAGGAGTCATCAGGAGGGAAGGAGAATACAAAAACAGAGACTTGAGAGTAACAAAGGGCCCCTCCTTGTCCTTCCTTTTGTCCTTTCCCTTCTCATTGTTCCTCCCTCCTCCCTTGTCCCTCCCCATTCTTTTCCTGGATAGGGTCCTTGAGCGGGATCACTGTCCCCACCACCACACCCTGGGTAGAGTGCCTGAGGTCACCATGAACAGAGGACAACAAGACCATATCATACACTTAACTGGAGGGGGGGCGTGGGCTTCGACATCTCACCTCCAGATTGCTGACATCTGACACATAAGAGACAGCATTAGAGTGAAGACTGCATCCTGCCCAGATGTGTTTTGACTCTAATGATAGCCCTAGGATTTGGTAGATATATAGACTAGCTTGATTGTTTGTATTGCTTCTTTTTTGTTATCACTGTGTATCAATAAATTTGCCTATTATCAGGTTGGTTTCCCACAGAGCAAGGCCTCTGGGTCCTAAATCCAGCGCTAACAGACACCCTAGAGGAATTTCAGTGATTTTCAAAGGATTAAGGTTTCATGTATATGACAGCAGCCTTTATTACCCAGAGTCCCATGTATTAACTGAACAGTATGGATAAATAACCAGGCAGATACTAACCAAAGAACACAAAGATGGACACAAAATCTTTCTTTGATTTCCCCAGCTACTGAAAATTGGTTGAAGACACAGGGACTTCATCATCTCTGTTGCTAATGAGAAAAAGGGCTAAATCAGTACTATTTGAGACTTTATGTTCTAATACTCATAATGAAAATCATGACAAATTAACACAAAGCTGGCTGAAGGAAGGAAGAAGAAAACAAATGCTAAGATAAAGAAAACTTTAATGAGAAACTCAGTATGACAGCTCTAAGTCTAAGTGGTGAATTGTACCCTCACAACACAGTTATACCAGTGGAACAACCTCGGCCTTTGGAATACTGTTGAGCATAGACATCTATTTAGGTAAAACTGAAGACCCCTGATGAATGTTTCTGTTAGCTTAACTTTAACTTCATGATTAAAATATAATGTGTGATGCTGACAGGGCAAGTGAAGTGAAGAAGACACTGACTACAGTCCCAACAAGCCATCAGAATCACCAACTGACCTGAACAAGAAACAGGTCAATTACAATCAACGTACAACACCATGGGCATGTCCACACATGCAGGCACATGTGCTTGCAGCAACTCAAATAGGAGCAGCACAAAGCCGGAGATTTTTGCCTCAGTGCACATGCCTGGACATACATGTTGGTGTGGGGCAGGTTGTACCACTTAGGGCAAAATATCCTGCCCAGCTCCTCCCAGACCTGTAGCCAGGGGGAGCTAGACACTGAGGCCAGTACCTGTGTTCTGATGAGAAGAATATTCCAAAGAGGAAATACAATAGGTCTTGCTGTTTTTCAGTAGAAAAATTAGAAATGAAATCTCCAACTCATTTTTGTTTGTTAAAGCACCTGGTGCACCCCCACTATGGGAAAAAAAAAGCTGGACTTGTTTGAAGTCCATATGATTGGATGGGATACAAGGGTGGTGAGGGAATTGGCTGATGTGATTGCAGAGCCACTGGCCAACGTCTTTGAAAAGTCATGGCAATTGGGAGAGTTCCCAGATGACTGGAAAAGGGCAAAAATAGTGTCCATATTTAAGAAAGGGAAGAAGGAGGATCGAGGGAATGACAGACCACTCAGCCTCACCTCAGTCCCTGGAAAAATCATGGAGCAGGTCTTGAAGGAATCCACTTCTAAGTACTGGAGGAGGAGTAGGTGATTAGAAGCAGTCAGCATGGATTCACCAGGGGCAAGTCATGCCTTACCAACCTGATTGCCTACTATGATGAGATGATTGGTTGCTGTTTTGGAAAGAACAGTGAATGTAATATACCTTGACTTTAGCAATGCTTTTGATACGATCTCCCACAACATTCTCACAAGCAAGATAAGGAAGTCTGGGTTGGAGGAATGGTCTGTAAGGTGGATAGAAAACTGACTGGATCATCAGGCTCATAGGGTAGTAGTCAATGGCTCAATGTTTACTTATCATTCAGTATCAAGTGGAGTGCCCTAGGGGTCAGTCCCGAGGCTGGCCTTGTTCAATATTTTCATCAATGACCTGGAAGATGGGATGGAATGCACCCTCAGCAAGTTTGCAGATGACACCAAGCTTGGGGGAGTAGTAGAAACCCTAGAGAGTAGGGCTAGGATTCAGAGAGACCTTGACATATAGGAAGATTGGACCAAAAGAAATCTCATGAGGTTCAATAAGGACAAATGCAAAGTCATACAATTAGAACAGAACAATCCCATGCTCTGGTTCAGGCAGGGGATGGACTGCCTAAGTATCAGCTCTTCAGAATAGGACCTGGGTGTTACAGTGAACAATAAACTGAATATGAGACAACAGTGTGTCCTTCTTGCAAAAAAGGTTGACAGCATCTTGGGCTGCGTTAGTAGGAGTGTTGCCAGTAGACTGAGCTGCAGCAAGGGAAGTTTAGGTTAGATTTTAGGAAAAACTTTAGGAGGGTAGTAAAGCACTGGAGCAGGTTACCCAGAGAAGTTGTAGAATCTCTGTCCTTGGAGGTTGTTAAGACCTGGCTAGACAAGGCCTGGGTTGGGATGATTTAGTTGGGGATTGTCAGGGAGTCAGACTGGATGACCTCCTGAGGTCCCTTCCAACTAGAGGTGCACTGATACATCAGTCTAATATTAGATTGTCACTGATATAAATAAAATTGGCTGTATTGGAAATTGGCTTATTGTGGCCGATAATATGGCTAATAAAGGGCCTGTGCATGCATGCAGCTGCAGCACAGCACATAGGAGGTGAGGAGCATGGCCTAGCTGCCTGAAGAGCTGTATGCAGCTGGTAAGTCTGTCGACAGATTTACCAGCTGCATGCAGCTCTCCATACTGTATCAGAAATTGGATTGACCAATATGCCTCCTTAAAAACTGGCTCTTGGTATCAGCCCCCAAAATCTATTGGTGCACCTGTACTTCCAACTGTAATTTTCTTTGATTCTATGATTGTATGTTCTGACTCTCTGGTATGGATACAGCTGTGCAGGTAGAAGAGTGCTTTTGTTAATTTAGCTTACATCATTTGGGAAGGCTAGGTAGTTGTTCCAGCAGACACCTCCCTTTCTCAGCATAGCTGACATTATAGTGTATTTTTGACTACACTAGTGGGCTCTGACAACATAGCTATTTTGGCTGAAGTAGAGCACCAAATGCTCTGTAGTGTAGACAAGCTCAATCAGAAATCACTTCTTATCCCATACTTAATCACACAAGTAGCAGTTGTGTAGGTGTACGTGTGTTAAGAGCTCAGTCAAATAAATGACAGCATTCTGAGCCAGTTCTTCAGATAGTGTAAATCAGATCATACATATTGGATGCATCTATACATGCACTTCACTGTGAAGTTGACTAAGCATCACAGTCTATGTATGTCCATATTAGGGTGCAATAAATTAATTCCTCTGTCAGATAGTACTGTCCAGGACAAGTACTAACCTTCAGCTGAGTAATTTAGGCTGCTACAATGCATGTATAAAGAGTGACCGGGGCTGGCTGGGGCATGAGGGTGCTTAAGTGTGGGAGCTGTCTTCTGTCTAGCTCCACACTTCAGCACCCTTATACCCCTGTGAGCCCCTCCACTGTTCTCTGCTGCTACCTGGAGCCTGGGGTGACCCTCCAAACCTTCTGCCAGCCCAGGGCTGCTCTGCCACTCTGCCATAGCTCAAATTGCTGCTATCCTGGGTGCATGTGCAAATGCTGTGCCTGGGAGCAGCTGCCTTCAGCATGAACTGTTGGGTAATAATATGTGTAGATCCCAAAGAAGGTGCCACATAATGTGGGTCCTCTGCAGAACATGCTTGGTAATCTGGTGATAGCACCAGATGACAAAGCTAATCTTTTTAACAGATTCTTTGCTTCCATTTTTCTGAGCAGGAACAGGGACATCCGCCTCACTGGGATTCTGGATGGACCCAGGAGAAGCACAGCCATGCCCAGGGTCAGTGAGGACCTAGTCAGGGAACTTCTGGAGGGACTAGATGTGTTCAAATCAGCAGGTCCTGATGACTTTCACCCCAGAGTGCTTAGGGAACTGGCAGAGGTCATTATAGACCCCTGGCACAACTTTAGAAGCACTCATGGTGTGCTGGTGAGGTGCCTGACAACTGGAAAAGGGCCAATGTGATCCCCATTTTCAAAAAAAGGGAGGAAAGAGGACCTGGGGAACTATAGGCCCATTAGTCTTACCTCAGTCTTGGGGAAGCTCTTTGAGACAATTATGCAGGAGCACATCTGCAAGGGGCCATCAGGGGAGTTTTTGCTTAGGGGCAACCAACACGGGTTCATTAGAGGCAGGTCCTGTCAGACCATCCTTGTGGCCTTCTATGATCAGGTCACAAAAGCCTTGGATGCAGGTGTTGCAGTGGACATAGTCTTCCTAGACTTTAGGAAGGCCTTTGACACTGTCTCTTACTCCATCTTCATTAAAAAATTAGGCACCTGTGATGTCGATACCTACACAGTCAGATGGGTTGCAAATTGGCTTAGGGTTGCACCCAGAAAGTGGTGGTGGACAGGGCATTTTTGACCTGGAGAGATGTGGGCAGTGGAGTTCCCCAGGGCTCGGTCCTCAGGCCCGCACTGTTAAATATCTTCATTGGCAATTTGGATGAAGGGGTGAAAAGCACCTTGTTCAAGTTCGCAGATGACACTAAAATGTGGGGAGAAGTGAGCACACTAGAAGAGAGGGACAGGCTACAACTGGATCTCAAGAGGTTACCGAGGTGGGTAGATGAGAATAGGATGGGTTTCAATACGGACAAGTGCAAGGTGTTGCACCTGGGGAGGAAGAACCAGCACCATACCTGCAGGCTGGGGAACTCCCTTCTCATCAGAACAGAGGCAGAGAAGGATCTTGGAATCACTGTTGGGCACCGCACTTCAGGAGGGATGTGGACAGCATCAAGAGGGTCTAGAGAAGGGCCACTTGCATGATTAGGGGGCAGCAGGGCAGGCCCTATGAGGACAGGCTATGGGACCAGAACCTGTTCAGCCTCCACAAAAGAAGGTTTATAGGTGGCTGCCTATAAACTTGCCAAGATGGACCAGCAGGCAATGGGAGAGTCCCTGTTCCCCTGAGCACTATCAGGGGTAACAAGGAACATTGGCCATAAGTTGACTGATAGTAAATTCAGGCTAGATATCAGGAGACACTACTTCATTGCCAGGGTGGCTAGAAGCTGGAACCAGCTTCCAAGGGAAGGGGTCTTCAAAAGGAGGCTAGACAGCCATCTAGCTGGGGTTATTTGACCCCAGCATCCTTTCCTGCCCATGGCAGGGGGTTGGACTAGATGATCTGGTTAGGTCCCTTCCAACCCTACCAAGTATGAAACTATGTAATCACTGAGAATGAAGTTACATCACTGACATGCAGTGTAAAGCCATAGGACTGGGAGGTTTCCCCAAGTCTTTGAGTCATGTTCCTTTCTGGTGTAGGCAACCACAATGCACACTTGTGTTCATACATTTATCAAGCTACAGCTTACAATTACTTTGGCTT
This sequence comes from Crocodylus siamensis, assembly GCF_052110815.1. Lineage (NCBI taxonomy): Eukaryota > Metazoa > Chordata > Crocodylia > Crocodylidae > Crocodylus > Crocodylus siamensis. Next base: position 179,155,613 of record NC_143397.1, read on the forward strand.
CTTTCCCACGTAACTCTTATCGGGAAGCTGAGGATTTGGAACATCCTCTTCTGCACTGAAAGGTGGCAGCAGTGAGTTCATTTCAATGCTGCTGAAGTGCAAAGTTATCTTATATCGCACAAAGCCTTCAGACACATGCGTTTCAGTGCCATGACATGGGCAATGATTATTTTGTACCTGATGGTACAAGGTGTGCTGCATTCACAAACTACTTGGGTGCAGCCCAAATTAACACAATTCCAACAGTGACAATGGGAAAAAACACTGACAATTTCAGACATATTTAAATGAATAAAAATAGCTATTATGTAGTAGAATTCAGCATCATGTATCAGCACAAGCCAGCTGCTTTTCCCCTTTTTCTTCACATGATTTCTTACTTTGTGTTTCAGTCTGTTCCTTTTGCCTTAGAGGCAGTGAGACGGTTTATGCTGTATAGTTACCATTAAGGTTATTTCATATTTTGCTTCACATGGCAACTAAGCTATTTAAAAAATACCCACAAAGGCAGAAGCACCATGTAGCAAAAGGTGATGGCAGCTCTTTAATTCAGTTTTCCATTATTTTGAATCCATTTGGTATTCTTTGTAATGCCACTGCTCATAATGACTGTATTTGGAATTAATGTAGGTTTCACATATAATTCAATGGGTATTCACTGTAACTTAGCAACAGCTAAGCATCTTTTCTTCTGGAAACTAGAGCATGGTTGTTGATGATTTAAATTGGTGGACTGTGGGGGGGAGGGTCACTTTACTCTGAATTTCTGATTTTTCAAATTAAACATTAAACTGCCATTTATAGTAGGGCCTTTTGTGGATGTTTAGAAGTTGAGATAAAAAACTAAATCAAACTTCAGCCCACTACAAGCTGTTAGGGGCCACTATAATTTTGCATTATAGTCCTAAAACAAAACAATCCTTGACCTACAAAGGTTAAGGTCAGAGGCAATTAGAACCAACACAATGGTAAATCTTTTTAGAACATATGGTGTTAACTCTTCCATGAATTTCAAAGGTAGTGTATGAATGTGTGCATTTTGAATAGGAAATGGGGTAGAAGAAGTCTTCACTCTATAAATTATTTTCCCTGGGGGGCATTATGCAGTGTATGGCAATATGTTCTTAGTAAATATATAATCAACAGGAGTTTTAATGTATTAACTTAGTTTCAGTAATGAACTGGACCAAGTAAATGTCAAAATATTCCTTCCCATCATATAATAAAAATAGACATTATATTACTCAACATTGATTACAAAATCATTCCTTTTTCCAGCGGCATATACAGTGTGACTGTTTTGGTAGTGAAGCTGTTAATTCAGATACGGATGAATAAAGATTAATTAAAGTCCACAGGCAGGCAGGATGGGGTCAACCATCTACATGTCATTAATGTAAAAGGCTGTGTGCAAAGTTAAGAGAGGAACAGTATTTTTGTTTTTATTGGCATGAAAATGTAGTTTTAATGAGAGCTAAAGAAGCATCAGCTAGTTTTATGTATTAAATATACCACATGATGAGGCACACCGTATATAGTTTTTCTGTTACATTGTTAAACACATGTGGTTGCAAGTATTTTTATATTTAACATCCTAATGGAAATAAGCAAGGAAAATCAAAGTTCATGATTACTTTACTCAGTTTTATCCACAAGTTACATATTGGAACTGTAACAAGCAAGGCTGTATTCATGAATAATTTGGTTGTATCCTATAATGGACCAGATTTTCATAGATTTCATAGACATTAGGGCTGCAAGGGACCCTGGAGGATCATCGAGTCCAGCCTCCTGCTCCAGGGGCAGGAAATCAGGAGGGATCATAGCATCCCAGCAAGTTAAGCATCTAAATGTGTCTTGAAGGCGTTCAAAGTGGGTGCTTGAATGGCCTCCGGCAGCAGTCTATTCCAAACCTTGGGGGCTCGGACAGTGAAGAAGTTCTTTCTTATGTCCAGCCTGAATAGCTCGCGGCAGAGTTTGTGACCTTTGGATCTTGTCATTCCTTGGGGCGCCCTGGGGTGCCCCAGATTCTGATGAGCACCCCTGATAAATTTATAGGTGGCCACCAGATCACCCCTGAGCCTACACTTTTCCAGGCTGAAGAGCCCCATGGCTCTCAGCCTCTCATCATAAGGTCTGTTTTCCTGACCTCTGATCATGTGTGTGGCTCTCCTCTGCACCCTCTCAAGCTTCTCCACATCCTTTTTGAATTGCAGAGCCCCAAACAGTACTCCAGGTGCGACTTCACCAATGCTGTGTCCAATGGGAAAATGACATCCTGGGATTTACTTGAGAAGCATCTATGGATGCAAGCCAGCATTTTGCTCACTTTAGTAGTCGCAGCATCACACTGAAGGCTCATGTTCATCTTGTGGTCAGTCATGCCCCTAAGTCCCTTTCATCTGTAGTGCTACCTAGCATAGCACTGCTGAGCCTATAAGGATGCTGCAGGTTTTTCCTCCCAAGGTGGAAAACCTTACATTTTTTGGTGTTGAACACCATCAGATTCTCATCCACCTGTTTCCTGAGCCTGTCAAGATCTGCCTGGATCACCCTTCTGTCCTCAGGTGTGGATGCTTTATCCCAGAGTTTGGTGTCATCGGCAAACTTGGCCAGTCCGCTTCTCTAGACCAGCATCCACATCATTGATGAAGATGTTAAATAGTATAGGCCCTAGGACAGAGCCTTGAGGGACCCCACTGGTCACAGCAGACCAAGACGATTGGCTCCCATCAACCACCACTCTCTGGGTCCTACCACGGAGCCAATTCCCTAGCCAGGAGATCATGGTGAGTTCAAGGCCGCAGTTAGCCAGTTTATCCAAGAAGTGATTGTGGGATACCAGATAGAAGGCTTTTTTAAAGTCAAGATATACAATGTTGATCACTTTCCCCTTGTCCAGGTGATAAGTCACCTGGTCATAAAAGGAAATTAGATTGGTCAGGCAAGACCTACCTACAACAAATCCATGCTGGGTATCCCTCAGGATATTGCCTTCAGCTAATCTGTTAAGGTTGGCCTCTTTGATAATCTTTTCCAGGACCTTCCCAAGGATAGAGGTCAGGCTGATGGGCCTGTAGTTAGCTGGAGCTACTTTCCTCTCTTTCTTGAAGATTGGCCCTCTTCCAACCATCTGGCATTTCACCAGAGCGCCAAGAGTTCTTGAAGATCCATGCCAGGGGCTGAGCTATGATGCTCGCCAGCTCCCTGAGTACCCTGGGGTGTAAATTGTCAGGGCTGGCTGACTTGAAGGTATCCAGCCTGTCTAGGTGTTTCTTCATGAGGTCAGCTTTGATTCAGGGCAAGGAATCTCCCTTACCTGGGCCTCCCTGACCCATAAAGGGCAGGGCCATCCCATGGGACTGGTGAAAAACTGATGCAAAGTACCCATTTAGCAAGGTCACTTTTTCCTGGGCATCATTTGTCTGTTGCGCCATCTGGTTTAGCAGGGGTCCGACGTTGCCCTTGCTTTCCCTCAGGCTTCTCACATATCTAAAAAAGGACTTTTTGTTTTCCTTGATATTTGTAGCTAGCTGGAGTTCCGTCACAGCCTTGGCTTTCCTGATTTGTTCTCTGCAGGTCCAGACCAGAGCAGAGCATTCCTCCTTGGTGGTGGTTCCAGTCCTCCATCCTTTGCAGGTCTTCCTTTTAAGACGCAAGAGGTCTGCCAGTTCCCTGGAGAGCCAAGGGAGCTGCTGTGCCCTTTTGCTGCCTTTCCTGTGAGATGGGATGGACTTTGCTTGCACATCCAGAATTGCTCCCTTGAGGACCAACCACTCGTCCTGAACTCCCCTCACCATTGAGTCTTGGCCTTTTAGGGCCTCTCTGACAAGCCTCCTTAGCTTGTCAAAGTCAGTTTTCCTGAAGTCAAAGACTTCTGTATTAATGACTGAGTTGCCAGCTTTGCGGAAGATGGTGAAGGTGATCAACTCATGGTCACTGTCACCCAGCTTCCCTTCGACCGTTAGGTCACTGATTAGGTCATCCCCAGTTGCCAGTACGAGGTTTCATAGTTTCATAGTTGGTAGGGTTGGAATTTACCTGAGCAGATCATCAAGTCTGACATCCTGCCATGGTAGGAAAAAGTACTGGGGTCAAATGACCCCAGCAAGGTGTTCGTCTAACCTCCTCTTAAAGACCCCCAGGGTAGGAACCAGCACCACTTTGCTTAGAAGTTGGTTCCAGATCCTATCCACCCTGACAGTGAAGTAGCGCCTCCTGATGTCTAGTCTGAATCTACCCTCTGCCAACTTATGACCATTATTTTTAGTCACTCCTGGTAGTGCTTGGGGGAACAAGGACTCCCCGAATGCCTGCTGGTACCCTCTGACTAGTTTGTAACAGGCCACTAGATCCCCCCTCAGCCTTCACTTGTGGAGGCTGAACAGGTTCAGGTCCCTTAGCCTCTCCGCATAGGGCCTGCCCTGCTGGCCCCTGATCACGTGAGTGGCCCTCCTCTGGGCCTTCTCCATGTTGTCCACATCTCTCTTAAAGTGAGGCTTCCAGAACTCGATGCAGTACTCCAGCTGCAGCCTGACCAGTGCCGCATAGAGGGGGAGGATCACCTCCTTGGACCTGCTCGAGATGCATCTGTGGATGCATGACAAGGTATGGTTGGCCTTCCTGACTGCATCCCCACACTGCCTGCCCATGTTCATTTTGGCACCAATAGTGATTCCAAGATCCTTTTCTACCTCTGCACTAACGAGAAGGGAGTTCCCCAGCCTGTAGGTATGCTGCCGGTTCTTCTTTCCCAGTTGCATCACCTTGCACTTGTCAGTGTTGAAACCCATCCTGTTCTTATCCGCCCACCCCTTTAACCTCTCTAGGTCTGATTGCAGCCTATTCCTCCCTTCTAGTGTGCCCATTTCCCCCCATATCTTAGTGTCGTCAGCAAATTTGAACAGGGTGCTTTTTACCCCCTCATCCAAGTCACTGGTGAAGATGTTGAAGAGTGTGGGCCCAAGGACCAAGCCCTGGGGAACCCCACTGCCTACATCCCTCCAGGTTGAAAATGACCCATCCACCATCACTCTCTGGTTGCGGCCCTCCAGCCAGTTAGCGACCCAGCACTTTACCTTTTCTTAGCCTGTAGACTCGCTGCATCAGATAGAGGTCATCCAGACATAAGAGAAATCTTTGCGACCGCTCAGCTTTGGCCGAGCGCTCCTCCCACGAGATGTCTGTATAGTTAAAGTTTCTGATGACAACCATACACTGGGATTGTGTGGACTCAGCCAATTCTCTGGTGAACTCCTCATCAATGTCTTGATTCTGGGTAGGAGGTCTATAGTAGACTCCCACCATAGTATCCTCTGTACTATGTTCCCCATGGATTTTAACTCAGAGGGTCTCAAGTCATCCATCATGGGTGCCAATGTCAGCTTGCAGGGATGTGTAGCTTTCCTTGACATAGAGAGCTACACCCCCACCACTTTTATTCACTTGATCCCTCCTGTACAGGGTATAGCCATCTATATTTGTGGTCCAGTAATTGGTGGAATCCCATCAGGTCTCCGTTATCCCAATGACATCATAGTTATCTGCGTTTAGCAGGAGAACAAGTTCCTCCTGTTTATTCCCCAGGCTTCTGGCATTTGTGTATAGGAATGCAAGTGTCCCCTTGGGGCCCTTGCCCTGCCTGCATTTTATTCCAGGACTGGGGCTGGGGTGGGATCCCTTAAGTGCCTTGGCTTGCTGGCTTTTCAAGGGCCACTCAGTGGGCCAGCAGTGGCAGTAGTCCCCCCGTCCCCTGGCAGGCTTAGTTTAAAGCCTGGTGGAGCAGGTCAGCCAGTCTGGCTGAGAAAAGCCTCCTCCCCATTGGAGAGAGATGAAGGCCATCCCTTCCCAGCAGCTCACTGCCTCTCGCCAAAATGTGGACTGTGGTCGTGGAAGCCAAAGCCTTTCTGATGACACCAGTGCCACCGTCTTTGGTTAACCAGCTGGATTCTCTTCTCCCTCCTCAGCCCATAGCCCGAGACTGGGAGGATTGAAGAAAACACCACCTGTGTTTAGTCCTTTAGTCTGATTTCTTTGTCTGAGAGTTGCTGCTTTACAGGTTCTTTAGTCTTTTCAGAGCCTTTAGTCCCGCACCCAAAGCCCTGTAGTGCCTCATGACTCAGCTGGGAGCACTCTGAGCCATGTCACTGGTGTCCACATGGATGAGGAGCATGGGATAGTGGTCGTGGGCTGGAGGAGCTTCGGGATCTTTTTTGCAATTTCTTACAGTTCAAAGAGGATGTCAATCATTGAGAATGTGATTGAAATTTCACTCCTTAAATCTATAGCCTGTCTGACATCTGGTTCAAAATGCACCCTTGGCCTTAAAACAAATCTTCAAAATTTGTCTTTCCCCAAATGTGTAATACTCAATAAAATACAAGACACTGGAAAATAAAATAAGTCCGGTATAGGTAAGACTCCTTCAAATTTCTTCCTTGGAAGATGAATTTCTGAGGCGTGAATGGAATGGAGATGCCCAGAAGACTCAATGGGTGCATCCAAATGAGCATGCATGTGCATTTCCTCAGGGACAAATAACAGCAACATATAGTTATGCCACTGCTACTTGTCCCCAGGGAATGCCCATGCATGTGTGCTTTGCTGCATGGCAAGTTACCCTGGGTGGGGTAGGGGCTTTCCCCAGCAGCCTTACCTTGGTTCCTAAGGGCCTCCTGGGGCTCCAGAGGTGGCACTCCAGTGCACAGAACCTGTCAGCAGTCAAAGTGTTCCTCCAGCTGGCCAGACTCTGGTTACAGTTAGCGCAGGTTGCCACCACATGTGACATCTATTTTTTTTCAAACATGGGCCTTTTGATACCAGTATTTTGCAGTGTCAGAAAAGCTGCCACACTGCAAATTAGCAGTGCAGTGAATGTATGCACCTGCAGCACGTGTGATTTGCGGTGTTGCAGATGGATCTGTAGACAGGTTTGTACCACACAGACATGCCTAATGGGTCTAAAACTCAATTCTCAAAGGAAAGAGGAATCAAATTACATTTGGAGGCTATCAGATTTATGATCATCCATATAGGCTTGGGATATCAATATTTGCCATCAAAAATTGAGATTTTATAGATTACACTGAATTTCTGATTTGATTACAATATTTGGGAATTCAGAAAAACTGCATGAAATATCCTTCTTTCCTTCAGCTTTGAATACTTCAGACCAGGCTCACTTGGAGGTGTGTGAGGCGATCCTGACTGTAAGACTCCCCAGCTTCCTATCTCTTTTCTTTTCTGACTCCCACTTGTCTAAAGGTCTCTTTCTTCTGTTTCTCTCCCTTTCTGATTCTTTTCTTGCATTTTCACAGTGTTTTTACTTCTTTTTCTCTGCTCTCTGTCCCCTGCCCCTTTAGTTCCAATTTCTTTGTCTGAGAGTTGCTGCTTTACAGACTCTTTCTTACCGTTTCTTTTTCCTTCTTTCCATTCTGTTTTTTTTGTTGTGGGAGTTATCTTTTTCTATATCTTGCCTTTTGATCATTTTCTTTTTCTCTGTTTCGGCTTTATTCCTAACTGCCATAAGCCCCTCCCTGACTCTTTCATTTCCCTCTTTCCCCTCCCCTCCAGACCCTTAACTTTTTATTTTCATTTTTTTGGCTGCATTCCCAGACACTTATCTTTGTAGTTAATATACATACATTTTTTCTTCCTTCCCTTATCTTTGGCTTTTGTAATTAACCCAGTCCTAGCAGAAATGGCTGCTCCTCCACCCAGCAGCTCCCCCTTACCCATGGCTTGCTGATTCACACCCCTCCCTATGTCAGGGTCGAGGTCTGCATAGGTGCCCCAGCTGGTCTCCTGGGACAGTGTAACATATGTTACGCAGGTTGTATTAACACAGTCCCAGTGATTTACATGAGCACTTCCACCCTGGTCAACAGAGTGTGCGCAAAGGAGCTGGACATTGTGGGTGTACACTATCTTGTCACACCCCTAAACACCCAGGCAGTGAGGGTGGAGATTTCCAATGTGCCCCCACATGTGACCGACCAGGAGTTGGCCAAGGAACTCAAGACCTATGGGGTTCTTATGAGTCCCTTTTGCTGACTGATGATGGGAAGAAAAAACCCAAAGCTAAAGCATGTCCTGTCTTCCCAAAGGCAGGTTTTCATGCTCCTCAGGGAGGGCCCATGCTCCCTGCCTTGTTCCTTGAACCTCGTGTTTGACAGGTGGAAGTTTGTGATTTATTTTCCTTTGCAGGAGACCACATGTTTCCAGTATGGTAGCTCTTCCCATCTAGCAGACCAGTGCCTATGGGGGAAAGCAGCCAGAACATTGGTGACTACAGTGGCGCCGATAGATGGTGCATCCACTTCTGGGACACAGGCCCCACCCAGTGAGGCTGGGATCTCTTCCCAACCTCCTTAATCCCTGTTCCATCCAAGGGTGCTGGGGTCTCTGGAGTGAGACCACCATCCAGTGGAGGGGCTGGGACTACTCCCCAGCCTTCTCCCCTGCCAATTCCACCTATGGTGCCCACCCCACTTTGGTGCAGAGGCCCCACCAGTTGGAGGGGCTGATGCCTCCCCTTGCCCCCTGCTTGCCCTGACCACTCTGGCCAAGGTGGCTGGGGTGACCAGTGACTGTGGTGCCAGGCCCCTGTCAGATGATGGGGCTTAGGCCTCCTTCCAACTGCCCTCTGTTGTGGCCTTGTCTGAGGCCCACCCCCTACAAAGGGTGGGCCACTGCCCAGGGGGTGGCAGAGGAGTCTGCTGACCTCTTGGTCACGTCCCAGGCTACCAGATTAGATGAGGAAGCTAGTGAGATAGAGTTCCAGCTTTCTAACTGTTGCAAGCAAACTTAAGAGCAGGATGACCTTTCTCTCCGCAAGAAGGTGGGGATTGTTCATCCAGAGCCAGTCCTTGACCTGGACAATGAGAGGAGGCTGATGCGTCTAGACATTGAGGGTGTAGACACTACGTTTGTGGATGAGCTCTCACTTGAGGTGCAGCCTAATCCTGCTTCTTTAAGAAATGTCCAGCCCATGTTGGCAACCCCCTGCCTGGGTCAGCCCCGACTATAGGGGTCTCCTGACCTTTCTGAAACAGACCAAAGGACAGAAGAATGTAGCGGGATGCATCACCCAGTGGTGTACAGATCCTAAACTCTTTGTCAAGGCTGCCAGAGCTGCAGCCAAACTTATGCAACAGGATCTAGGTACTTGACAGATGGCTTAGCATCTGGAGAAATTTGCACAGTGGGTGACAGATGAGTGAGGCCTTGTGGGGTGGTCCCTGGAGTAGATTAGGACATGATACACCTTCCCTGAACTGTCTCTGCCTTTATGCTCTACTCTTGGGTGCTTGCTCTTCCATCTATACCTTACCTTGTTCTTCGTCTCCCCTACTCACACCCATGGTAGCCACAACCATTGGCACTTATAACATCAATGGCTGTCAAGATCCAGTGAAATCAAAGGCCATCCTTGAGCTCCTGCGCCAGAAGTAGCTGTCTGTCACCTTCCTCCAGGAGACACATTCTGATGGGCTCTACCAAGTGGCTTGGCACGCTGCCTAGCAAGGCTACTTGTTTCTCAGCCATGGCACCAACCTTAGTCCCAGAGTCACAAATCTCCTATCGTCATAAATACAGCATAATATGGTGTTGGCATGGGAGGTTGTCCTCAGCTGCCTGCCGACTGTCCTCGTCACCCTAGCACAACACTACCTGCTACTCATCAACATCTACGCACTCACTGATGGCCAGGAGAGGGACGCTTTCTTTGAGACCTTGGCAGTCCTCTTACATGACACTAGTGAGGATGATGACCTGCTCCTCATAGGCGGGGATCTTAATTGCATCATTGACACATCACTCGACCACACAGGGCCTAAGCCTCATCTGCCCTCAGCCACAAGATGCATTACTGTGCAGTAGTGTAGTTCACTGTGCAGTAAGTGTGCATGTCTACACATGTACATGCTTACTGTACAGTAAATTATGCTACTCATGAGTAAATATGCTACCAGAAAATACAAGTAGCAAATTTACTTGCAAGTAGGTACTATGCAGTAATGCACGTGTAGACACCAACTGGGAGCAAATTTGCTTTTGTCAGCCCTGCCACTAGGGAACCAGCCTGAGTCTAGCTCCAGGACTCCAGGGCTGGGAGCCTCACCTGCCCCAGGGCTGGGCTGGCCTTATGCCCCTGCTCTGGGTGCTGCAGACAGCTGCTAAGACCTGGCAGCACAGAGACAGCCATGCAGAGATCCGGAGAGTTGGTGTGGGAGCCCCAATGGCCTTGGCTTCACCAACGCCAGTGCTCACCACCTGGGGCCCCAACTGGTCCATGGAACAGACCTTGTTGCTCTGTGGGCCATGGTGGAGGTGCAGCATCAGTTTGTGCAGGGTGAGAGATTCCAGCAATTACCCAGAAGTTGTGGAATCTCCATCCTTGAAGGTTTTTAAGATCTGACTAGACAAAGCCTTAGCTGGGAAGATCTAGTGCTGCTTTGAGCAGGGTGTTGGACTAGATGACCTCCTGAGATCCCTTCTGACCCTAATTTTCTATGATTTTATAATTCTAACATCTCCTAGGCCAGTGGTGATCAGCATATGGCCTGCAGTCTAGATCCAGCCCACAGAGCTGTGTCCTCTGGCCCATGCGTCTCCCCCTGAGCCAGATGACATGAAGCCACCACACAGGATTAGGCTGGCACATATATTCAGTCTGCAGCCAGTTTCAACACATGAGGCTAGGCTGGCATGCCATATTGCAGGCACAAACTGACCTCACAAACCTGACAACCCCATGCTGGATCCATGTTGAACACTTCTAAGTGTCCTAGATAAAATGCCCAGTTATGTATTTATATTTTTTCAGTATGAAACGTCTATTGGAATAATTGTTTCCTATAGTGCTTGCTTATTTCTTCTGTTTTTTTCTTTTTCCTTTTCATAGTAATGGTGCTCTTTGTACCTTTGCCAAGTTCTGCAAACTTGGTTTTTATATATGGAACCATAATTGGCCTTTTGTGCATGTGAGCATTAATAATTGGTCAAAGAGTATTTTTCTGCTGAATAATGCATTTTTCATTTCTTACAATATCTCCATTTGTGGTTTGTCTAACCAATACTCAGTCAAGGAGCAGATGCATGGTTTTATCATCTATTCTTTGGCAGATTAATTTCAATATGTGTTGAGGGCAAAGGGATTCTTCCTTTTTAAAATTAATTTGCATAGTCATTTAGAAGTAATTTTGTAAGTCTATGTGTCTTCCTTTTTAGCTCTTTTCTCTCCTCTTGCCTTCCTTAAGTGATTTGTGTTTTTCACTTTTAAATGAAAAACCTGAAATTTAATGAATATCAGATCATTCTTTGCTCTTGTTAAACAGTTCAAAATATTCCCTCAGAAATGATTCTCTTGCCATTAGTAGAATTTTGAATCCTCAAGAGGGAAAGGATTACATTTGGGTTTGAAAATTGCTGCTCTTTGACTTCATGCAGCAACTTTAAACTGAAAGACAAAAGCTTAAGAGAAACAATGAAATAAGTGGACTGAGCCCAAAGGAAAAAAATGACTGAGCAAAATAATGCAAGCGGGATAAAGCCTGTGAACTCACTGGATGGTAGATATGAAGAATAGCTGCCTGTACAGAGGTTATATATCACACTTCAGCAGTTTTCCCCTATATATTATCACACAAGTGCCCTCTTAGGAAGAGAGGCTGTGTGAGTCTCTTTGATTTTGTGATCCTGTTCGAGTCCCCAGTTTCCTACTCTTCTGAAATAGTTATCTTTTATATTACTCTGGAGAATCTCAGTGTTTTCCAGTAAACAGCTTTATTCTCCATTATTGACTTCTGACCATTTCACTTTTTCTGTCTTTTGTTTGAATAATATAAATCTATGAAGACTGAATTTCATGTAGATATATATATATATATTTCTTATTGATGAGCAAATGTGCAAGAGTAAACTTTCAAGTCTCCAGAGCTTGAGGACTGGAATGCTGCTGCAATACTGGGCCACCAGTGTTGGAAAACATTGCTGACACAATGTATACTAAAGCAATTTACAACATGGGCATAAAAAGCAGGGTATTTGCTCTGTATTGCAGTGCCAGAGGTAGCGGCAGGGGTCAGGCTGGCTACAGTGATTGCTGCCATTCATGCAACCCTTCCAAGTGGATGCTCAGAGCTGGTACCCTGATTGCCCATTGCTTATTACACTACTAATTTACCAATATTTTGAAATGTGAAAACTTTAGCTTTTATCAAGAAAATACAGGTAATTATGACTGTTAAAAGAACTGACTAATTTGCATCATCTTGGAAGAAAAAAAGAAATGAAAATGAACTGCCCTCCTCTGTACTGCCACCTTTATACTATTTAATGTTGATACTTTCACCTTTCTGGATCTCTATTCTCTTTATGCCTCATGGAGTTAACATGCTGCACTGAGACAGTCTAACATATGATGCTGATCTGGTACTGAACCGAAGTAAGAGCAGAGTGAAAATCCTGTCATGTTGCAGCTGAGTTACTAATTTACTGCAAACAGAGAAACATTTCTTCAGAGGGCTGTGGTGGGCTAGAGGGCTGTGATGTTTTAGAGCCTTTGAGGTTTAGGGATGATAGTTGTTTGAAAGTTATGAACTCCAAAAGAAGAAAAAAGTTTTTTTTAAAAAATAATTACTCTATTACTTGGTCATTCTCAAGAGATGCACACTTCTTTCCTCCCAGTGAGCAATGGAATAGCTTATCTGTTCCTCAATCTTTCCTTCTTAACATCATGCCACTTACTTTCCATTTTCCTGTCCTGGAAACACCTGTGAGAGGTAAGAAAGAAGATAATGATGCCCTGGTAGGAGGCCTGATAGAAAGATGAACAAACCCACAAAACTAAAGGTGAGACTGGAGGGAGAAGGAACTGGAGAGTGACAGGAAATGTCCAGGAAAGAGGAACAGGGAGAGGGATGAACTGATGGACTAGATAGGGATTGGATATGCACAGTGCACTTGTGGAAGAGAAGGGACACAATTGATACAGGGATAGTACTGATGTGAAGACTGGGTGAATAGAAGTGATTTCTATGTTTGCTGGTAGAATTGATCACTGAGCAGAGAATGCACAACAGATGTGGGAATGAAGTACGAATTCTGAATAAATTTGGAAAAGAAGCTGGCATTGACTGTTAATAATCAAAGGCTGTTCAAAGCTCAAAAGCCAGACTAAAACCCACATTTCAGTCATAGTTAAAAAACAAAGCAAAACAAAACAAAACAAAACAACCCTTATGATTTTGGAGGCTATCTTATGGTTGGATCTGACTCATGTTTTTGAACTCCTAACATTGGAAGTCCTATCAATACAGGTGAGCCTTGATTAGAACGGAAGAGCTAGTGATAACTAAGCCGGTGTCATTAAACTAGTCAAAGTCGGCTTTCAGTTGAACAGATCTTCAGTGTGTTAAACTCTTATAGCTCCATTCTTTTCAGTGGAGACTTGACAGCTGGAGAAAGCTGATGTTCTGTCCCCATGCAGGCTTTTTTTTTACCATATTTACTCATATAGAAGACAACCCGTATTAGAAGACAACCCCAATTATAAGACGGCCTTCCAATAATTAGATTCTGTATTTGGAAAATGCATAAATCTGCTATAATTTTCCAAGCACAGAATCTAATTATTGGAGGTGTGGCTTAAATTTGTCCCCCTCCCACTGCTACAGCAGGGAAAATAAATCTTGGAGGTGGGGAGGTGTCAGGTAGCCCTTTTCTCTCTTCTATCCCACAACTTTTTCTCCTTAGCAGCCCCTTCCCCCTCTCCTTACTGTCAGACCCTGATCTCCCTGAGCATATGAAGTAAGGAGCAAATTGGAAAACAATAAACTTGAAATTAAACATGGCTGTAGCAATTTACATGTAGTATTTGTACATTTTATCCAGAATTGCTGCTGTGGGGACATTGCCTGGCTGGTGCCTGCTGGGTCATTGTGATCAGTGTGCAGGTTTCCTAGCTGCCCAGTGCAGGCTGACTCAAAGCTACTGCCTGCCTATGCACTGACTTGCTTTGGCACCATCTGACTCGAAATTGCACATGCAGCTCAAAATGACCCCACAGGCGTCAACCAGGCACTGGCCCCACAGCACAGGGTTTCTGGCCAACACTTGCTGAGTTGCTTTCAGCTGCTGCTCAAGCAACAGGCACTGGTACTGCCCAGCAGACAGAAAGGGACCTAGCTGGCACCTGCTACTAGGTCATTTTGAGATGCGTATGCGGATTATAGGCAGAGGGTGCTGATAGGAGGTTGGAGTCACCCTGCACAGACCAGCTAGGACCCCTGCAGGCTGAGAGGAGTCCCAGTGCCCTCTTCTGCCTCGCCATATGCTAGGAGCCCGATCATGATACACTAACCTTGCCAACCCCTGCGCATTTTCTGAATTCAAGTAAGTCGTATGCGATCATAAGACGAGGTTTGCATGCAGAAAGAACCATTGTCTTATAATCAAGTAAATATGGTATTTTTATTCCCTCTCACTTACAAACTGTAGTTATATGTAATTAAAAAATCATGCAGCATTTTGTATTGCTTATATACTCTGGATCTACTCCTTCCCAGAGACGACCAATATTGTTTTTTGTTTAACAAGGAAAAGAGAATTTTCATAATACAATTCTCTTATTAAGCTGTTGTCATCCTAAAACTTTTCCTTGCTTTTACTTTTTCCAGTAACAGGGAACATGTAGTAGAGTTTCTTCAATGAAGGGAAACACTTATCCTAAAAATTTATCCCCATTTTTCACTGGAAAAAAATTAACAGTCAAAATATCTGGCCAGCTTTAATGCATGCATCTACCACATGCACCTATTATAGGTAAATTATATAAAAATGTTTCCTTTCTACTATGTTCAGTTATGATTACAGCCTGAGTTCTGCAGTTGAGAAACTAAGGTAGCCCTTCACCCTCTGCCTCCTTACCTCCTGCTGCCCGCCAAAGTCTGTGATTTTGGAGCTTACTGATTATTGGGACCTTAGAGAAGATAGACAAAAGCATCCTTCTTAAAGACTACTATAATTACTTGATGTCTTGGAAAGTCTGCACTTAACATTCAGCCTCTCTGCTTTCATGTTCCAAGTCCTCCTCTGAACTCCATTTCTAGCATTTGTTTCACTTTTTTTTCCTTTTAACTTGTTTTTCCCTCCTGCTGGTCGCTAAGCTGGATGCCACACTTCTATTTCAGACATCATTTACTGTTGTTTTCCCAGTAATGCTCAATTACTGCATTTTTCTACACGTCACCATTAATCTAAACTTAGTAGGAGCCACAGGGTTCTCTTGAGCACCTTAAAATTTTTCTCTCAGGCCTTCCAAATTCTGGAATCAGGCCATCCTGAAGCACTCTTGCCAGAGGACTTGTGCCTGATGTTAGAAGCATAGAATCATAGAATAATAGAAAATGAGGGTTAGAAGAGACCTCAGGAGGTCATCTAGTCCAACCCCCTGCTCAAAGCAGGACCATCCTCAATTACTGGTTTGATACCACAATGCAAGAGAATGCTATTCCATCACTAAATTGATGTATTTCTTCTACCCCTGTTGGCTGTGCATGATCAGGTAGCACTTTAAACAAACAAAAAACCCCAATGGCTATGGTATTGGTGTCACTTCAAGTTATAGTGTGAGCTGTGGGTGAGCTCCATTTTACCTGTGCAATCACTGCCTTGGTTACTAATGATTTACTCCAAGCTTTCGTCTTTTCCAAAACAGTAAAACAGGTAAATGGGGTTTTAATAGTTTTCCAATACAGAAAAATGGAAAATAGTTGAAGGATTATTTTTTTAATGTATTTAAAGTATTAAAGTATTTAAAGTGTTTCATGGAGCTTCCTTCATGGTATTACAAGGACTACTGACAAGCTGCTCATTGAACTACTTTAATATAATCTGTTTGAAAATAACAACACTTGTTTGCTACTGCTAAATCCTATTTATAACTTTGTTATGTAGCATAGTAAGAAACTTCATATGCTTTATTAAGGCTTCATAGTTAATAAATAACTTATTGATGCAATGTTACAGCCATGAATTTATCAGTGTTTATAACAACACCAGAAGAGGGTGTTATTGAGAATTTTAAGACATAGTTATAAACAAACTGTTTAACTATTGAACTCTATAAAAATCTATAATATTTGACAAGCCATTTATGAAAACATCCATAAATAATTTATTAATCCTTTATAAACTTTTTTGTGTGCAAGCTTCATATAAAGTACAAATCAAAAGGGAATTATTTATTTTCATTTTGATTATATTTTAAACTTGGTTTATTGTAAGAAGATACAAATTACATCTGTCTTCAACAATATCTCCTTCTTTTCCTCAGTCCTTTCCACAATTTGTGTAAATCTTTTAGGTCTCGCTTACTTTGTTCATTTATGTAATGCCTAGGTCCTGAAGCCCTTTTGTCAGGGATGGATATAGGCAATGCATAAGAGGGACCTAGAGGCTGGGGCATGTGCCCCCCTCCCCCCGAGACTGGCTGCTCCTGAAGCCGCCGCCGGCCTCCGGGGGTAGTTGCCGCTTGCCACCTGCCCCACCTCACTGCCGACACTGCCACCGGTGTCTGCGGGCGATTCCTGCTTGCTGCTTGTCTCTTCCCTACCCACCCCCACCCCTACTCCCTTGATTTCACTTCACTTGCCTCTACTGAAAGAAGAACCTGAAGTAGAATATGTCTAAACTACTCTGAGTTTTTATTAGACGGCGGTAGCTTTGTTTTTTACAAGTCACACATGGAGGGAGTTTGTGTCAACCTTTTGCTGCACACAGTCAGCGTCTGGCGAGGTGTTTTGATATTGGGACTTTACTGATGTCTCTGTGTAAAAAGAAGTATAGATTCTTGATGGAATCTGCCTAGTTTCTTATTTGGTTTATTTTGTTTTTAAAATATAGTAGGAAGATTAAAGCATTTGGAATATTCAAACTAGGTTACATATTAATTCAGTTTTTGATCTGCTCCTAAAGTGTGAGGGGCCTATAGTATCAATCTATGATTATGCCAACCTGAAATTTGGGATCATTCTACGTAGGCTTATGCTAGATGGCCTTTCAGAAATTTCAGCCAAGAATAGCTCAATCAGTAGTAGTATATTATACAGTGATTGCAGTACATATCTTCCCTGATTTCTCAAAAAGAAAAATGTGATGCCAAAATTCAACTCCAGCATCAGTGAAAGATGCTTGAAATGGTGGTCTTCATAACAAACTGTAAGCCTTATCTTTTCTTACCAAAATTGGGAGAAAGGCAGGAAGGAGCTAGACAGAGAAAACGATGTGTTATAGGCTATGTTAAAACTCATTGAAACGTGTGTGTCTATGTACTACCCTTCATTTTAGACAATGGCGCAGGGGTAGGCTACCCCCAGCTCAGGTGCCTAAGCATGGCACATGAGGGCATTTTCTTTGGCACATGCGTCTTAGGGTGGACAGTGGGCAAGGGGCTGGAGCTACACTGCCACAACAAGGATCGGGCCCCTCGCAGTTCCCCCACCATCCACCCTTGGCATGCCAAAACCTTACAAATCAAGCTTGTGTCTGTTTTTGGCACTCTGCCCAAAAACATTGCTGACTCTTGCAGTAGTGCATCACAGCCCAAAGTAAACTCAACTATGGAATTTGAGCAGTCTAGGTAGAAAAGTTTTTCTGGGTATTTTGTGAATATGGAAAGGAATGAGAAAGCAAACAAAAGTGCACAATAAAAAGGAGAAAGCCAGACACCATTTGGCCAAGCACTGGCATGTGGCCCTGAAGAAGCTTAAGGAGAGGGGTTTGGGATCAGGATAATGGCTGGAAGGGTCATGAGCACTGAAAACAAGGAAACTGCCTCTGGTTGTTTGATTCCTTATCTCTCCTGAGAAGTAGAACCTTCTTAACGGAAGAAGGATTTTGTATAACGTTATCCATAAACAGGAATATATAAAAAATATCAACCTGAAATACCCTATTTTATGAGTAGCTGTTTGGATCCAAAAGGGCATGTCCACACATGTAAGCATGTCTGCTTGCAGCAACTCAAATACAAGTGGTGCAAATTTGAGCCAGAGCTTTTTGTCTCAGCACACATGCTTGGACATGCACTTTGTTGTGGAGCAAATTCTGCCACTTAGGGCAAAATAACCTTGCCTGACTCCTCCTGGATCTGCTGCCAGGGGGAGCTAGAGCCCGGGGCAAGTACCTGTGCTGTCCCCAGCAGTATGGAAAGCTGCCCTGTCCTGGCCCCATCCATATAAAAACCTGCCCTGGCTACTCGCTCTCAGGAGCTTCTGGGGCACAGCCAATTGGTACCTGTGGACACTACCCCTTGTGCCAGCTGGACTACTGCAGCAGCATCCCAAATCCATTTTTTAAATACCCCCAAATCCATGTTCTTCCACAGTTAAAGTAAAAAAACCACTCTACATACACACACATTCACATACATTGAGAGAGAGACAGCAATCTGTTGGGTAATGCTTTTTTGGTATATTTACAATGTTAAAGCAATTTGGAAGCCTACTAGTGTCTCTATCATCTTGAAAAAAAATTCTAAATACCTATATGTGTTGATGTGTACTTTTTGTTTTCTTTACACATGATGGGTATGTGATGGGGGGGATGTGGTGTTTGCAGGAAGGGGGTGAAAAAGGGTGTGGGAGAAGGTAGGTGTGTGTGTGTGGAGGGATGTGGGTTGGCCTGTGGGTAGGTGTGGAGCAATTGCTGGGGGGACTGTGGGTGTGGGGGACCTTGTGGGGGGCTTCTGAGGAGGGGTGGGTCCCCTGGGCCCCACAGGGTTCAGGCCCCCCAAAGTACATAGAATGCCCCCCTCACCCAGGGTCCAAGCTTGTCCCTGGAGGGCCACAGCCTCTATCCCCCACAGGGTCCCAGGCACCATGTAGTCCCCCCCTCCCCACAGGGTCCCAGCTCGCTCCTTGAGGGCCACAGCCCTTATCCCCCACAGGGCTTCAGCCCCCTGCCCAGGGATCCAGGCATCCTGGAGGGTCCCCGACCCAGGGTCCCAGCTCCACCCTGGAGGCTTCAGTCCCCCCACCCAGGGCCCATAACTGACCTTTCACAGCAGCAGGGGGGAACCGTACGCAAAACCCAGCCAGGTCCTGCCAGCCTTGGGGCTCCTCCTGCCACCTGACTGGGCCAGTCTCATGGTGGCAGTACCCAGTGTGGTACATGTCAACCACGTGCTAGGCCCAGCTGGATCCCGCCACCCTTGAGGCTGCTCTGCCACCTGGCTGGGCCAGACAGCACAAGCAGCCCCAGGGCCGGCAGGACCCGGCTCGGCTCCACGTGGTCCCCGTGTGCCGGGCTGGGTCCTGCTGCTATAGGAAAGGGCCCAGACAGGAGGCAGGATCCAGTGCGGTACATGAGGACTGCGTGCGTCACCAAGTCCTGTCACCATGGGCTGTTCCCAGCTGGGCTGGGCAGCAGACAGGCCCCAGGACCAGCTCCTCCCTCTACCCTACTATGCCTGCAGGGGGGGAGGAGGGAGGATCTGGCCTAGCCTCATGTGGCTCTCTAGTCCCGCTTTGCACCAGAGAAGGTCACATGGCTCCAGGAGGTGTGGCTTCTGTGCACGCCTCCGGGAGCCATGCGACCTGCTCCGGTGCAAAGCCAGATTACTGAGCAACACAGATCTGGGCTAGGTCCTCGCCCTCTGCAGCCCCGGGGACATCCTCCCTGCTACTCCCCAACCCCCCCACATCCCCTTGCCACTCCTCACCCACCCACCCACACCCATGAGCCCCGCCCCCCCCAGCATTTACCTTGGACAGCACCGAGAGCTGGGGGCAGCAGGAACACCAAAGAGACACTCTGTCTAAAACCAAAGTGTCTGTTTTGGAGAACTGACACCCTGTTGGCTCTGGGCACAGTCTGGAACCAAGCCTTGCTCTGCTCTGTTGCAGTGCTGTTTTTTTAGACCCCTGAATATCCAGGGGTCTGATTTTCTCCCCATGCTGGAAGTTTGCAGCACAAGGAGCTTTTTTTCATTCCCACACATGCCTCCTGCCCGGCCTCAAAGGGGTTTGAGGCATGGCAAGAGGCACGTGTGCACTCATCTGGATGTGCCCAAAGGGGTGACAAAGGGCTGTAGTAAATTTCTTGTTCAATGTTTTTAGTGATGATAAGCTAAGGTGTACTACTCAGAAGTTATTAGTATATTTTGTTTTTCACTTCAGTAACTGTGTACTGAGGATGATGCTGAGATTTATTTTTACACAATTAAGTAAAACGGATACAATTACTTTAGTCATTTTCAACTGTACTATTGGTCAACTTTCTGTTTTTCTATGTTGGACTAAGTTTTCTTCAGGAGTTTCTTCAGCTGACCACACCATTTGAATCTGATCCTCAGAGCCAAACAGAATACAGATTCTTCCCTGATGCTAGGTGATTTTACTCAAATTTGATGTAGCTTTTACCATTTTGAGCATAACAGTTGCTAATGCTCTTTCTGTGTTTTACTGTCTCTGAAAAAGGCAGATGCTGTCCGTCCTATTTTATTTTTTTAATATTTTTTCCTAGCTTGCATAACACTGCTCTATACTTGATAAAGAAAACTACACTGTTGACCTAAACAGGTAGCACTTTCCGTGGCTGGTTAATTCCACTGAAGCAAAAGCAAGCAAACAAACAACCCCCGCCCCTCCCAAAAGCATGTACTGGGTTTTTGTGTCCACCTAAATTAACTTCTAGGTACATCTGTACCTCTGCACAAAGCAGTATCAATTGTAACCTGAACTCTATCAAATTGCAGTGGGGTGGAGGGGAAGAAGGTTTGTGGGGGAGTTTTCTTTTTTGATTTTGAAGGATAGCTACATTCTAGAAAGGATACCACCATACTTTTCCCTCTCACTGGATGCAACAACCTAAGGATGATAAAATGCTGTCGTGTCATTTTATTATATATTTACTAAGTAAAACAATATGAATAATTGAAAATGTTCCCTGTTTTCAGTGGCAGGCAAGTCAACTGTATTATTGGAGAAGCATAGTTAAATATTGCTTTTATGCATTTAAAACAAACACAGAAAAAGAAATAATGAGGCCGTTTGTGAAATGCTGAAAGCATTAGACAGTGCTGCTTTCTGTATACGTGGAGTATAAACATAGTCAATCATGTCATCCATAGACTATTGACAATATAGAGCACTTGGGTTCTTCAAACCCAGTACAATAAATTAGTATGAAGTCCTGTAATGAATCCTGCATGCACATTTCCAGTTTCAAGGGTTTGATGACTGAAAATTAACAGGTGTATTGATTGTTATATCTTTTGTGTGTCACAGTACGGGATAGCTCCAACTATTACCAAGTTATTGACTAAACAAAGTAAAAAAATACACAGCCAACTTCTTGGTGGGTTTAAGTTTGTTTAGCACTATAAATATCAATTTTAATCTGATGATACTTTTGTTTCAATTAAGACCAAATCCAAAAAGTTGGCTACCCCAACATAAAAGCAGTGTGAAATTAGAATGAGTCCCACTGTCTGAAGATGAGATAATGTGTACAGAAGAAATGCACTCATAGTGTCCTATCAACAGCAGGAGTGACATGTCTAGTTTGAGACAGCCTGTCAAAACCAATACTCTTTCTCTCTCATTCTGCCCTACTGTTTTCCTTCTACTTCTTTGTTTCTAAAACATTGTACCCCCTTCTCCCTTTGTCATGGAGCAGTGTTGCTGCTGTGGGATGTTCAAAGTTTTACTCCCTTAGGACAGTGGTAAGCGCTTTACTGATCAGCTATCAATATAAATTGATAGAGCTGGGTGGAATGATCATCCATTCCTTTCCTCAAACCTTGACTTCTTTTAAGTTCACGAAACCATCATGGCAATCTTTCCACATTTTGAAAGTACCCAATTCAACTGTATGGTTGTTATTGTTATTCATTATAATGATGTGATGATAACAACCTTGATAATGTGCCTCATATAATGAGAAAAATAAACAGAGAGTCAGTCAATGAAATATTCATAATTTCGAATTAACAAAAGAAAAGAAAAGATGCCTGTACCTGTGACACATTCTAAGGGGCTGAGCAGGGGATTTAGACCTTGAGGTTTTTAGTTCTCTCAGTTCTATCTCTGCATGGCTTTTAATACTTTTCTATTGTTATGTTACTTGCTTAAGCCTCACAACACCATTCTAATGTAAGCAGCTTCCCCCCATGAATAGAGACAAAAACGAGGTAGAAGAGATTAAGCAATATTTCTAGAATTATGACCAAGATTCCCTGCTGCTCCTCTTCCAAAACATGCTACAGTATTCTTCAGTGTTTGCTCCAGACACTGTGGCATAATTGGATAGTAGTTTGAATAGCTACTGTGCTCCACAGTACCTCACGGAGAACAAGGCATAAGCCTCGTACTTGGCACCAACTCTTTTGAAAAATAAATACAAGACATCTGAGGTAGTTGCAAGGAGGCAGCAGTGAATGTTCCAACTTCACCTAGAGATCCAGCGTAAGTAGTTCAGAATTATGATGCATCTCATTACATACTTTATATAGGCAATATATCTACTACTAGAGGATGATATTTATTGTTTATTCATAGAATATTGTCATTTGGTTCAGAGCCTGGCTGCAGTCTGATGACACTATATTGTTCTGTTACAAGCGACAGTGGCTGGATAACTTGAGAATGTGGGAGGAGAATATTCATTTAATTTCTCATAGGCAATTAAGACTTTTTTCAATTTGTACCCTGTTAATTATCAGCAAAGTATCACAGTCATTGAATGCAACCAAGTTAAATTCTACCTGTTGCACTGTTAGAGGCATATAACATGTTTCATGGCTTTTATGGCTTGTACTAAATATTGTATTTTATTCAACCACACTAAACTTGACCCTTATCTTTTAAAGGTGTAAACAAACCAGTAGTGCTTGTCCTGGGGAGGAAGTGTATTTAATCAAAGCAGTTTTTTTCTTCTTTTCTGTGGAGTCTGGTTAAATTAACTAAAGTGACATTCAAGGTCATTGCTATCTGCAGTCTAGATCAGAAAGTAGAGGTAGTGTGCTACAATCTACTTTAATCCCATTACAGCCATGTCATTCTTAGGCCTTTGTTGTGATTAGACAATTAGATACCAATGATTTTCTAATGGATTTACAACAAGGCATTAGTTGATGAAAATTCTGCAGTCTTAAATGCTTGCCTTTCTGTTATAATAAAAAACAAAACACTGTCTCAGGGATATGTTAATTTAATAGCCTTCATAACAAGGTTAGGATTGGTAGTGATAGAAATTAAACATGAATTGCTGCTAAGGTTAACCTGTTGCATAAGTCAGTGTCATATACATTTTCTAGGAGGTCACCTTCTACCTTTTAGGTAAAAAAGGTGATGAAAAAATAATCCAATAAAAATACAATACTGAAGAGATGTGAAACTGAGTGACAGCCATAGAGCTTCACTATATACGAAAAAAAAGTTCTGTTCAGTTACCTCATATTGAAGAATATGGAAATGGTTGTATTAGAATGTTTTTGTAGGCTTTTGCTATTGGAATGGGGAATACAGGGTTACATTTTATTTAAAAGTGAAATCTCTACCTCTAGTTGTGAAAACAGCTTACAACATTAGACAAGTCAATGTTCTGCTGTGTTTGAGCCTGCAGCCAGATTGAAATAACAACATAAAGAGAAGTGTGAACTTTTACCGTTATCTATATTGGGTATGAATTTTAAAAGCTTGTTGGAGCTCTTAGAATACTTGCAAGCAACTAACCTGAATAATTAAATAACCAATCTTAAAATCATTTAATTAATTATAAGGTATTTACTATCAAAATCCCTATTATGATTTTAGTTATTCAGATGTACATCAAGGTAACTCAGGGGGGATTAGTTTTATAAAGGGTCTCTGAGTGGATGTTCAGTGAAATCATTAACATCTAGTGGGTGTTCATTGGCCTGCTATGTATGAAATGAGCTGATAACTTTATTTTAGCCTCTAACAAAATACATCACCCTAGAACCAAAAATAATTTTCACTTTCATTGGTACACATGGAGAAGCCAAAGACTGAACATGATTTGGAGACTGAAAATGCCTAATCTAGACACTTGCCTGCTACCTGCCAGGCAAGTGAGAGACTCACTGGGTGTCTGATGTGTCTAAGCTTGAATAGTTTTTGTTTTTATTTTTCCTTATGTATATACTTTTTTATTGATTGCAGACTCTGTCTGTAATTATAACAGTATAGAATTCAGAGTGAATGGCTCAAACACTTTAATTCAGGAGAATTGTTTCAGCAATTGACTCAAGGTCCAGTCCTGAAACTGAAGTTTCTCCAGTAGGACCATGTTTCAACAGTCATGTTGTAGCCTGTGTTGCATCTACAGTAAAAGTTCTGTTAACTGGCATCTTACAAGCTGGCATGCCCTACTGACCAGCATTCTGGCTTGTAAGATAAAGTGAAACCGGAAGTGCCCACCGTCGCACTTCCAGTTTCTCTGAGCCCCCACTGCCCGAGTCAAAGCAGCCTGTGCTGCTGAGCCCCCATGGCCCAGAGGCATAACAGGCTGTGCAGGGCCCACCTCCGTGTCCCGCAGGGCCCATGGGAGGGGCAGTGATGCCACAGGAGGCACCATGATGCTGCGGGAGGGGTGGAGGGACACCCCAGATGCAGCGGAAGAAGTGGGGCCATAGCTCTGCTACTTCACAGCTCAACAGCAGAAAGCAAAGGCATCTACTTCTCCCGTCACATCTGGGGCATCCCTCTGCCTCTCCTGTGGCATCGCCGCCCCTCCCACCACGTTGCTGCCCCTCCTGCTGCATTGCCACCCCTCAATTAACCGGCATATTTTGTTATCCGTCATCCTCCATTCCTGGGGGATGCCAGATAGCAGAGCTTTTACTGTATTTCATAGCAAGTGACCCTAATTCTCTAGTACTGTAACTGAAATATTTTTCAGAAACCTCAAAAGAAAAAGGTGAGTGAATGTACATCAACCAAGGATGATGATAGCAGTAAGTTTCAAGGATTGTGAATGAATTCTCTACTCTTTTACAACATTAGGATAATAAAATCGTAGAAGATTAGAGCTGGAAGGGACCTCAGGAGCTCATCCAGTCCAACCCACTGCTCAAAGCAAGACCATCCCCAACTACATTATCCAAACCAAGGTTTTGTATAGCTGTGTCTTAAAAACCTTCAAGGATGGAGACTCCACAGTCTCTTCAGGTAATGTGCTCCAATGTTCTATTACCTTCCTTGTGTGATTTTTTTCCCCTCATATCTAACCTAAACTTCCTTTTCTGCAGCTTGAGACCATTGCTCCTTGTTCTGTCATCTGCCACCACTGGGAACATCTAGCTCCATCTTTTTTGGAACACCTTCCAGGTAACTGAAGACTGTTACTCAATCCCCCCTTAGTCTTCTCTTCTAAAGACTAAATAAGCCCAGTTCCCTCAGCCTCTCTTCAGAAATCATCTGCTTCAGCCCCCTAACCATTTTCATTGCCCTCCACTGGACTCTCTCCAATTTCTTATCATTTCTGTAGTTGGAGGCCAAAAACTGGACACAGTATTCCCAATGTGGCCTCAACAGTGCCAAATAGAAGGGAATACTCACTTCACTCGATCTACTGGCAACACTCTTACTAATGCAGCCCAGTATGCCTCTAGGCTGCTTTGCAACAATGGTGCACTGTTGGCACATATTCAGCTTATTGTCCACTGTAATCCCCAGGTCCTTTTCTGCAGAGCCACTGTTTAGCCAGTTGGTCCCCAGCCTGTAGCAGTGCATGGGATTGTTCCATCCTAAGTGCAGGACTGTACACTCATCTTTATTGAACCCCATGAGATTTCTTTTGGTCCAATCCTCCTATTTGCCGAGGTCTCTCTGAATCCTAGGCTTACCCTCCAGAGTATCTACTATACCCCACAGCTTGTTGACATCTGCAAACTTGCTGAGGATACACTCCATCCCACCTTCCAGGACACTGATGAAAATATTGAACAAAGGCTCCAGGACTAACCCCTGGGCACTCCACTGAATGCCAGCTGGCAACCAGACATCAAGGCACTGATGCTAAGCCAGATAATCCAGTCAGTTTTCTGTCTGCCTTACAGACCATTAACCAGGACCCCTTAGTTTGCTTGCAAAAATGTTGTAGAAGACCATATCAAAATCCTTACTGAAATCAAAGTATATCACATTCACTGGTCTCCTCACATCCACAGAGCCAATCATTTCATCAGGTCGATCAGACATGACTTGCCCTTGGTGATTCCATGCTGACTGTTCCTAATTACCTTCTTCTCCCCCAAGTGCTTAGAAATGGATTCCTTGAGGATCTGCTTCATGATTTTTCCCAGAACTAACACAAAGCTGATCGGTTTGTGGTTCCCTGGATCCTTCTTCTTCCCTTTCTTAAAGATAGACACTATATTTGCCTTTTTCCAATCATCTGGGACCTCTCCCAATCACAGTTTTCAAAGATGAGGGCTAGTGATTTTACAATTACATTGGCGAACTCCCTCAGCACCCTTGGGTACATCCCATCCAGCCCTATGGGCTTGTATACATTCAGCTTTTTTAAAGACCCCCTAACCTGTTATTTTACCACTGTTGGCTGCTCACTTCCTCCCCAAACTGTGCTGCCAGTAGTCTGGGAACTGACCTTGCCTGTGAAGACTGAGGTGAAATAGGCATTGAGTACTTCAGCCTTTTCAGCATCCTGTGTCACTAGGTTGCCTCTTCCATTTAGTCAAGGACCCACATTTTCCTTCCTCTTGTTGCTGACAAACTTGTAGAAACCCTTTATGTAGCTTGCTTGTTGCAACTCCAGTTGTACTTTGGCCTCCCTGATTTCATCCCTGCATGTCTGAGCAATACTCTTATACTATGAGTTTTTTGTCCAAGTTTCCACTTAAATGCTTTCTTTTTGTGTTTCAGCTCATTGAAGAGTTCCCTGCTAAGCCAAGATAGCCTTCTGCCATAATTACTAGTCTTCCTGAACAACAAAATGATTCATTCTTGCACCTTCAGTTAAGGTTTCTTTACTATACATCAAGTTCTCCTGGACTCCTTTCCCCCTCAGACTAGCCTCCCAGGGAATCATGAGTGAGTTGAAGTCTGTTTTTCTAAAGTCCAAAGTCCATACTCTGCTGCTCTCCTTCCTTACTTTTCCTAGAATCCTGAACTCAATCATTTTATGGTCATTGCTTCACAAGTTGCCATTATGCAAGTGGGTGGCACATTTAGCAATATCATGTTTCATTTAACATGACCACATGGCAGTTAAATAGATGCCTTTGTTTTCTGGTGCTGAGCTGTGAAATAGCCAAGCTATGGCTTTGTTTGTTCATACCCCGAGTGAGCATAAGTCATGAAACTGTACCTGTAAAATGCTGACAGAAGGTGTTAAATACTGAAGGAGGCAGAAGAGGAGGAACTTCCTATATTTTATCTCAGTGGTGCACACTCGTTGGGACCACTGAGATAAAAGGGGGACCACCCCTCTCTGCTTCACATGCCATGATTGCATCCTGGGAGACCTGCACCACTCTCTCCCACCCTTCCCACCCCCCACATGTCAGGATTGGGTCCCAGGGGTTCAGCAGTGCTCCCTCCCAGCTTCCACACAACAGGATTGGATCTAGTACTGCCCTCTCCCATCCTGTGTGTTGTGGAATTGGGTCTCAGGGACCAAACACCACCCACTTAGCTCTTCACTCAGCAGGATCGGGTCTCAGGGGCCCACCATTACCAGGTAGTCTCCAACTGTGGGTGTTAAGAGCTTGGAGAAGCTGTGTAGTAGAGCAAACTGTTTGGAACTCAGACTTCACTGAGGAGCTTTGTTGGTGCTACTTCAGAATTGAATGGAGTCCTACTTGTATGAGCAAGATCAGGACAGAAGAGGAAATATATCTACTTGGTGCCTTTCTGAGGCAGCCTCTACCAACAGAGCTCTTGGGAATAGGCATAAATATGATTCCATGGACCTACCTAGCTTAGTAGTAATATATCACTAATGCAGAGGCAGGCAGTTATTTCAGATAGAGGGCCGCTTAACAACTTTTGGTGAGCCATAAAGGGCTGCTTGGGTAGCCCCATATCTTTACAGTTTCCCTGCTCCCTGGTCACCGTCTTGAGACCAGAAGGTCTGCCCTTAACCTCTAATCTTTGCCACGAAAACCCCACCCCCCTTTGCCCCTCCCTCCAAAAGTACACTTTTTGGGAGTGGGGTTGTCATCTTAAAACATAAAAATACCAAATCAGACACTAAAAGTCAAACACCTACTATAATATATTTTAAACTTATTACAAAACATATTTTTGTCATGATTTATGTTTGCATACTGTATATAGAGATGATTGCATAATAACTCAAAACCAAAGTCTTACCTTTGTATATATTGTGTGTGATGGTGGTGTGTGTGTGTGCGTGTGTATGGTGGTACGTGGGGTGTGTATGTATAATTGGTGTGGGGGGGTGTGGTGAGGTGTGGTGGGGTGTGTATGGTGGGGACTGGGGGTGTGGTGGGGTGTGTGTGGGATGTGGGGTAGGGTGTGTGTGCGTGAATGATGTGTGTGTGTGTGTATAGTGGGGTATGGGGTGGGTGTATGGGGGCATGGGAGGGTCTGAGGGGGTTGTATGGAGGCAATAGGGTACATTGGGGTTGTAAATGTGAGGAAGTTGTGGAGCAGGGTGTGGGTGAGTGGCATTTTTGGGGTGTGAAGGAGGAAGGTGGGGGGGGTGTAAGGACCTCTCTCACAGTCTCTTTATAGCATACAACCCCTTCCAGCAACAGCAGCACTAACAGGTGGGGACATTCACGGCACTCATAGCCAGTGCAGGTGCTGCCACCTGGTGGCGTATGGCTCTAGTGTATGGTTGTACATTGCAGCAAGGAGCACAGCCCAGGAGGCCCACCTCTATTGCCAGGGTCCTTGCCATACACGTGCTATTCCCTCACTTACGCAACACTGGGGAAAGCCCTGCATTGGAGCTGGCTGCCTTCTCCACCTCCTGCTGTGTGTATGTGCAGCAGGGAGCCCCAGCAATAGAAGCAGGCTGGCTGGGTTGCACTTTTTGCTGCCATGTGCAGCACTGGCTGGATCCTTGCACCACCAGGTGGCTACGCTTGCCCAAGTGCCTGCCTGCTGCTGCTAGTGTTGCTGCTGCTGGTGGGGGCAGTGCACCATGGGAAAGTGTGTGCAGGGGTCCCCACACCCCCACACCATCCCTCACACCGGCCCCCTGCCTACCTGAGGCCCATGCTGCCACTGCCCCCTGGGCATAGTATCCATGCTGCTGCCAAGCCCAGTCCATGTTTCCACCTAGATTCAGCTGTATTCCCCCTGCCCCCACCATGCCTTGGTATCACAGGCCAGTTGAAAGTACCTGGTGGGCTGGATCCAGCCTGTGGGCTATATTTTGGTCACCCCTGCACTAATGAGTGTCTCTCTCTTCAGACAGACCACTCAAACACCAGTTGTGTATGCAATGGTTCATCTTAATAGACCTTTAGGACTTGTTTATGTTGGGACTACTTTATTAGAACAGTAACTAACTGGTTTAAGAGATCTGCCTTGAATTACATGGTATTTACTTCATTTTTAATTTTTATGACCAATGATGGAAGCTTTATTGAATGCTTTGGGTTTGTGCCTTTGCATAAAAACCAGTGATAACATGACAGGTACTTTAAGACAAAGGTAAGAACTTCTGCCAGGGTTATTCAGCCTTAAAAACATTGTTAATTGACCATTCTTTTCTTTCGAACCTGGGAGATATCTTTACATCGTATACTTATAATGCTGAGCAATTTGGCTGGAGTCCAAGATTCATTGAATTTTTTTTCTGGGTTTTTCAGGTGTTGTCTCCATGTCCTTTTGAATTCTAAAAAATCTGGTTTAGAGGTGAATTTATTTATAATAAATTCTGACAGAAAGCAACTACAGTATAACCTCATCAGTCCAGTGTGCTCAGGACTGAGCACCTGCCAGAAATTTGAAAATGGTGGATTTTTTAAACCAGCACGGCAGCCAGTTGTAAGTGGAGGGGGCGGGTTGTGGTAGCTGGTCCCAGAGCAGTGGTCACATGCAGAGTGGTGACATGGGGTTGTGAATAGTGGTGGCAGCCACCGTGTACAAGCTTCCCTCTCCCTGGTGAGCAGGGCGGAGTGGCAGCCAATCCTGGAGTGGTGCGGGGAACTGCTGGAATTTTTATAATTCTGGATTTTTGAAATCGAGATTTATGAGGTTATACTGTATTCCTGTTGCCCCAGGAAATAAAGGTCAAAGTATACACTGATGTTTTCTCAAACTTGTAATGTATTGATTTACTTATTTATTTATTTTGGAATTCATACCTCAAGGTTTCTTTCTTTGACAAAGTACAGAAAAACTTTTTTTTAGCTAAGTTACAGGACTGAAAGTTAAACTTCCTTTGTTGTTCTATGGATCATAGTAGACAGTATCCAACAGTTCCTGTAAGATTTAATATTTATACACTTCAGGTGGTTGTAACGCACGACAAGTGATGAGGTTCACAGGGAGAATGTTGAACACAAAGGTTCATTTTGTACCTTTGTTACTTTAATTTCCCTGGTTTAAAAGATGCAAAGGCCCCAATTCAAGACAAAACAGCATGAGTTTATTATTTATGGCATTTTATGGTCAAATAAATGCCCTCTAGCCTTCATGCAGTGTTCACCAAGAACTATCAACAACAGAAATAATGTAACAATCAGGGTGAATCAAATCCCATGAATAAATAATGAAATCTAGTTTCATTTTAAATTCAGTGTAGCTATAAAAAAGTAGCAATTCTGTTAAAGAGCAACAATAAAAATATTTAGATTTGGGGGGAAATATATCTTAAAGCATTGCTAATTCAACAGGACTTTTACAAGTTGTAGAATAGACTACAGATCTACAATTTACATGTATAATAAATAAAAAAGAGTACAATACATATATGCAAATATATATATTTAAATGAAAGCAAATTATATAATGAAAGCAATATAAATATATTGCTTTCATTAGAGTTGTGTGTGTTCATAGTAAAATCCTGGATACACTGAGTATCCCAAGGTCCTCTGTGTGCTTGCGAAGATGAAAGAACGCACTGTAACTTCTGCAGCTAAATTGGTGTGGGTGAAAAATTCATCCAGTGAAATTAGAGATGGACAGTGCAATCCTTTCCACATTGATAACAATGAAAAGAGGAAGCTGTCAGAGAAAAAGAAAATGTGGAGAAAAGGAATTGGATTGGAGACACTACTTTTTCAATATGGTTTGAAATCTCTCGGTCAGCTTGTTATAGGAGTGGAAAGGGCACAGTATTACACAGTCTTGCAGGCTGACATAACAAAATGTATATCGGTGGGTAATACTGCTGATGATTAGAGCCATGGCAGCAAAGTTAACAAATCAAACACATCTGATATGTAAATGCATATAGATAAACAAATATATACATTGATGTGCTTAATGAGAAGGCTAACACAGGCCTCAACAAGGTAATTCCTCAACATTTTCCTAGATGTGGAAGCCAGGCATTGTGATACCTTTGGTTGTTTCCCTTTTGTGCGCTGGGCCAGTAAGTCATTGTTAGCTGTATAAACATGAAAAGCACTGTTTGGCAATTTTAGCTAGGCCTCCTCTAGCCAACTAGCTTTAGTAGTGCTAAGACAGAGCTCCTCACATAGAGAATGATCCACCGACCATTGGGATTCTTCCTACTGATTTCAGTGGGCTTTGGCACAGGCTCTTAAATTCAAACCCCATAAATCACAAAAATAAAGCCTTTTTTTTTTTTTTTTCAGTCTGCCATGTAAATGCATGTAGAGGTATATTGCATGTGTATGCCCATTGCTCTTTGGTGCTTGCTTCTTCTTATTTAAACCCAATTATATCCCAGCTGGGGGTGCCAATAAAGAATGAAGCTTTCCTGAGGTTTTTAGGGGAGCTGGACAAAAAAAGATTTTAATATCACAGGAATTATTTTGAGATTTTAAATAATGTTTTCTCCTTATGCTGAATGGGGGGGAAAGTCAAAATCTCAAACCTTTTCACAAATTGGCAATCTAAAACATACTCAGTTCAGGTTTACCAAATGTTTCAGGTCAATGCTTTCAAAATGTTTTAATCTCTATGTTCTTTTTTTATCATTTTTACTCAAATTAATTTAAATTTGGGTGGGGGAAAGTTATTTTCATACAATAATGGGATTTTTCCTTCCAGATGTCAAACTGAGATGTTTTGAAATTAGCAAAAATGTTGTCCCAATCAAAAAATATACTGGGATCAGCCTTTTCCACAAAAAGTTTACATTTTGATGCATCAGTAGTTCTTCTTGAAAAGGTAAATCGAGGACTGGCTGAAGGAGAGGGGTAAAGAATACCAGGAAAAGGAAGAGGTTTGTGCCATGCTCCCTACTCTCAACACTTCTCACTACAGCTTTAAAGCAGTTTGGTAACTCTAGGAGCCACATAGATGCAGCTTTTAATTTTGGTTGGAAGATTTTCTAGGACTGTACTGGCAGGCAGCCCCATCACAAAATAATTGAATGAAAGACCTATTTTTTTTGCACATGGCTGTGCTTTTATGACTAAAAAGCTATAATGGATTCGTCTTCCAAATTATGACTTCTACTGGAGGAGAGGAGGACCAGAAGAAAACCTTCAAGGTGGTTAAGGACTAGGGGCAGTGCCAGCCTCTTCCCAGAGGAGGGGCTGGACCGGAGCTGGGCTCAGCCGGGCAGGAAAAAGACCTAGCTAAAATGAAGATTACCATGAGTATTGTTAAAAACAGAAGTAATGGGCTGTGGGAAGTTTATGGTGGAGTTTTTCTTAGATTAGTCTTGGGACGGGCCTTGTTTAATATTTCCATTGATGAACTTGGCACAAAAATTGGGAGTATGGTAGTGAAATTTACTGATATTGAAAAGCTAGGTGGTATCATAATACAGAATAGGTTTGGGGCACTGCAAGTTCTAAATGATCTTGAGAACTAGAGTAATATAAATGGGACAAGATTAAATTCTACAAAATGCAAGGACATGTACTTTAGGACTAATGATGTTTACTACAAGCTCGGACCTCATCTGTCGGAACTGACAGAGGAAAAGGACTTGCGAGTATTGACTGATCACAGGATTGAACTGCCAATGTGATGCAGCCATGAAAAATGCAAATGTCAACCTAAGAAGGTACCAGAGCTGATTCTAATAGAGATTAATAAGTATTACTACTGTCTGTTGTACAAGGCACTCTTGAAGCCTCGTCTAGAATACTATGTGCAATTCTGATAACCTTGTTAAAAAAAAGGTGAATTTGAACTGGAACAAGGTTAGAGAAAGGTTATGATGACTGGGGGATGAGGATCCAATCATATATAAGGAAACTGAGTAACAGAAAAGGGATCAAAGCCAATAGTACAAAATGAAAAGATATCTTAGAGATATCTTAGAAAATTTCTGCCATGAACTGGGCGCTTGGATTAGTCAGTCTGGCAAAAAAAACCTGAGAAGGAAAATGATTGCTGTCTATAAATACAGTAGTAGGTCAAAGTCCTGGGATGGAAAGGAACTATTTTAGCTAAAATTTCAAGAATGTAGTTTAAGAAAAAAATTGACCATGAATTTCATTTGGAAATTAGAAGAGGTTTTAAGCATCAGAATAGGAAGGTGTAGAGTGGATTTTTTAAATAAGCAGTTCAAGCAAACACCCCCTCCCCAATTGTTTTTTTTATTCAGATTTTGATCAGTCCATTATATGACATGGTATCTCCAATAGCAGGGGACTGGTCTTAATGACCTAAGAGGCTGTTTCCAGTCCTATGCTTCTAAATTGTTATTAACAGTATGAATGATCAGCAGACACACATTCATTATGTATAGAGCTAGACAGCTACTCCTTTATGAAAAAGCTTGATCCTTATACAGATAAGATTTCTACCTTCTATCACCATGGGAGAACTAGGAATGAAATACAATTTTAGTGATCTTTGTCTGCAAAATAATCCAAGATAAAAACACAGTATTAAAATGGACTTAAGACTGAGAATATAAAGCAGTAACTGAAGAGTAAAAATGTTCTATTGTAATTATTCCCAAACTAAGGAAATATATATCAATATATCCTTGGTTATATCTATCTATCTATCTATCTCCTTGGTATATATATAATATTTCAGTATCTTGGAATTCCCTGAGTTTTTTTTCCCCCTGAAGGAAAATAGACATCACATTTTACCCTAGCAATTGTAATGCTTGGTGTTAGCATACTGAGTCAACTGCAAATATTTGAAATTCCTGGATGGAATTGCTATCTAGGTTTATATATGTGTGTAAGGAGGAAGTTGGGAGCACAGTAGCAAATAAAGTGCAAAAATGAACTCTATCCATCATGGTGACCCTTAAAATCTTGCCCGATTTGCTTAAGACAAACAGACAAGATACCCTCATTACCTCAGTAATAGCAGTATTCCCATGTGTGCCTTTATATTTTCTATAGGAAATACCTTGAGTATTTCAGATTTTGAACAGGAAATGCTTATTTACCTATCTAATGCAACTGGCAAGTTTTAATAGCTGCCATGTGCCATGGGGAGTTAAAGATAATATTCAAGTACTGTACCCAAGAGCATAGACACCGACACTCCAGACTAATGACACAAACTGAGCAAATTCCCTCTAAGCATAGTGGTTATATGAGAAAGAGGTGTAGTCAACTAAAAACCAGCAAGCTTATATGCAGTCACCCAAGGCAAGTACAAGCTGGCAGCTATAGCAGTGATCAGGCTTTTCTTAGGGAAATCTGCATAAGTAAGCATCCCACAGCCCATTAAGCTGGCTTGTCATGTCAGCCCAAATAATAATGGCAGGTCTCCTACAGCACTAGGTACACCTGATAGTGTATCTCTGGGAGAGCTGCTTCCTCTGATACACTTCCTTCTCTGCATCATTTATTCAGAAAGCAATCTACAATGTTC
This sequence comes from Crocodylus siamensis, assembly GCF_052110815.1. NCBI lineage: Eukaryota > Metazoa > Chordata > Crocodylia > Crocodylidae > Crocodylus > Crocodylus siamensis. The sequence goes on from NC_143397.1 coordinate 179,190,580, forward strand.
ATTAAGAATGGTCACATTTAAATTGGGAGTGGGGTCCTTGAAACAGTGACCACTCCACCAGAAATAGGAGATGAGAAAAGCTTCACATTATTATTCCTTCATCTGTGTACAGCGGCCTTGATGCAAAGATACTTACTGGCTGCAACATGCTGTAAGTCACTGCATTAGATGTATAGTTATGAATGCAGGGAACCCTATACTCTGGCAAGAAGTAGTGACACTAATATGTTTATGCACAAGACACTTCAGATTCCATTCAGATACAGTCACATAGAAGTAAAAGCAAATAAGAATATATCATGTCTCCAAAGAGCATTTCTTGCCCTTTCATAGCTTTGGTGACACTTTCTCTAAAATTATGACAATACTTACATAAATATGGCTTGGGCATTCTAAACAATATGAACTAGATATTTAAACGCTACTTCCTTCTTTTACTTATTGGTCCTGAGAGAGCTTCATTCATTGGGAAACTCGGGATTCTACTTGTTTGGAGAAATATCTGGATGCCACAAAACTGGTTATCCCCAGTTACTCCATCTCAGCAGGTATAGTGCAGGTGGCATGCAGGAAGCAGGTGGGGGATAATCAAGCTTTCTGTGAGGAAGTGTCCCTCAAAGGCTAGGGACCAACATTACACAAAAACTGTTTTAAGTGTTCAGAAACTGGTTTAAACCCGTAAAAGAACAGATGTTCAGTGCACATAACGAGTTTGAAAATGGCTAAAACTGGTTTGAGATAAATCTGGTTGAACGTAGTATCAGACTTAACTGATTTGGGTCAAACCAATATATACAATGTCTGTCTCAGACCCTTTATTGGTTTAAGACAAACCAGACACCCCCAGCATCCCGGCATTCTCTCTGGGCTAAGTGGTATTCTTTGATCCAAAGCAGAGCTGGTCTCTCCCCTTTACTCCTTCACTGCAGCTCTGGCAGAGTCTGCAGGCATAGCAGGGTCTGCCTGGCTCCCCTCTGCTCTACCCCCCCCCCCCACTGCTTGCTGCTCAAGCAGGAATCCCTCACATCTCCCACAGCAGGGACCCCAGCCCCACAGACCCTAGACATGTGGTATGCTAGAACAGGTGTCTGTGTGTGTGTCTCTCTGACTTCATTGGGACAGGCAAACAGAACAGTGACCACTTAGGGCTTTTTGGAGCTAATCAACAGGTCAGCTGGCAAAGCTGTTTAAGAAGAGTTTGAACTAATGGAGAAAGGCTATTATTTTGCTGATGGGGTGTTATCAGTCCCCTGATGGCTTGCTTGCCTATCAGTTTGCTGAAGACAATATGAAGAAGCAGGCACTACACACACTCCCCTTGCCTCGGAGTGCTAGCAGGAGACTGGGTTCTGGCAACACTCCCACCACTTAAGCAGCCAGCAGGGAGAAGCCTGGGATGGTGCAGGCAGACCTCCCTAATCAGAACATACTGTAGGGGTCTGGCCACACTCCCCTCAGCTCATCACTGTGCAAGAGAAGGGAGGGCTGCTGTAGAGCCCTCCACCCCGGCTTTTAGCCTGAGCCACTGCAGGCATGTGCCTAAATTTCCTCAGTCCAGAGAGAATGTCTGTCCTGTTACAAACTGGTTCAGCCTACTCAGGTTAGACTAACTTGCAAAGATTGAATCAATTCAGTCTCGGGCTTTTTGAATGTCTGTCCCTAGCCAAAGTGATGCATAAGAATGGGCTTGTGTCCTTGCTCTGTCACAGACTCCTAAGTGACCTCAGACAAGTCATTTTATCTGTGCCTCAGTTCTCAGATTGTAAATTGGTGATACAATAATTCCTTTTTCCACCTTTTATCTTAGCTCTTAGCAGGGACTATCTCTTGCTGAGTGTTAGTAGAATGCCAAACAGGTTAGGGCCCTGATATCAACAGACATCTCAATATGCTACCATAACATAAACAAAATAGGCTTCACACCTTAATTAACATTTGAAAAGTACCTACCTAACATATTTTGAGCAATACAGATAGCAAATGTAAATAAATTTCTATTCATCTAAAGTTATTTGTATATTTTCTTACTAAAAAAAGGAGCGTATTCCTTTATACAAAGTGAGTCCAAAATCTGTGAGGAGACTAGTGAGTGCTAAGGGACAGACATCTGAATTCACAGAGGACAGACTGACTGCCATCTCAGCCTTTTTCTTCTGTGGTAAGGGGCAAGAACAGTGTAAAAACTTGGTCAGGAAAGGATTTCCCTTTTGGTAGCACACTAGGAGACAATTATAAAACTGTCTCTTAGGACACCTTTAGAAGCCGTGAACTAGAGAATGTGGTAAAAGGTGGGGTGGGTGGGGGGATTGCATGTGAGACTGCCTCTATAGTATTGACTCTTGCCATAGCTGTCCAGCTCAATTTAACTCTATCAGACTGCTATAAAACATGCAACTAAGTTCAGTTGTGGCTGCACAAGCCTCTTGATCAGGATGGAACTGAATGTAGCTGAATGCCGCTTTAACTCTTCACCCAGAGACTGAGAATTTTGCAGAATCCATGAACATTAAAATAAAAGAGGGGTTTTTATACCATGTGTTAGCAAACAAACAATTACTAAAATGTGGGATAATCCTGGTTACATGACATTTAAGGTTCCATTATCCAGTTTCTGCTCTCATGTTTAGCTTTTCCCTTCTAACACAGGAACAAGCAGAATACAGTCCACAGTCCGAGTTGAGAGAAAAGGACTCCATATCCAGCGCACCAGGCACTTTCATCTGGCCCACAACACCAGTGTAGTGGTGGGGCCAAGCCAGGAGAGGGAAGTGTAAAGCATGGGGCTGGGGCTGGTGGCAGTAGGGAGTCTGTACCCAGTGGGGCAGCAGCAGCATGGAGCTTGAATGGGCAGGATGTAGGTGTGAGGGAGGGTGGGGGGATTGTGGGGACCATCTCCATACTCCCCCCATGGTGCGCAGCCCCAGATGGTGGCAGCAGTGGTAGGAGCATCAGCAGCAGTGGGTGCCTGGTGCAAGTGCTGCTGCCCAGAGGTGAGTGGCTCTGGCCAGCACTGCACATTGCAGCAAGGAGCACAGCCCAGCCAGCCTGCTTCTATCACTGGAGCTCCCCACCACACATGTGCAGCTCCCACACTAGCGCGTCACCGGGGGAAGACCAGCACTGGAGCCAGTTGCCTTTCCCTTCTTCTACTGTGCAGGTCCCAGGACTCTGAGGGGGAAGGAGGGACTGGGGCTCCTTCTGGTGGAGTCCTGGGACCTGTGCAGTAGGGGGTGGGGAAGACAACTAGCTCCAGCATGGGGCTTCCCCCAGTGGTGCGTGAGTGCAGAAGCTGCAGGTGGGGAGCCCTGGTGATAGAGGCAGGCTGGCTGGGCTGTGCTTCTCACTGCAATGTGCAGCACTGGCTGGTACTGCATACTGCTGGGTGGCAGTACCTCCACCAGGCACAAGTGCCCCTGCTTGCTGGTGCTGCTGCTGCCGGTGGAACTGTGTGCCTTGTGGGGGGGTCCCCACACTCTCTCACCCTCCCTCACACCCCACAAATGCCACACTCCCACACCCTGCCCCCAGAAACCCCCACATAAACAACTCGCACAACATACCCTATTGCCAACACACACACAGAGCCATGCTCCCTCACATCTCCCTACACCCCACCATACATGCCCTGCTGTCCCAAATGCCCCACACCCCACCATACATACACTCACATCCCACACCCCACTATACACCCCCATACCTCACCATAAACCCCCACACCATCCCCACCCCGAAACAATATACAAGACTAAGACTTTGAGTTATTATACAATCACCTCTATATACTGTATGCAAACACAAATCATGACAAAAATATTTTTTGTAATAAAATTAAAATATGTTATAGTAGGTGTTTTACTTTTAGTGTATGATTTTTTTTTTCTGGTTTTAAAATGGCAATCCTCCCTTGCAAAAGAAGTATTATTGGGGGAAATGAGAGAGAATTTCAGTGGCAAAGGTCAGGGGTTAGGAGCAGGACTTGTGGTCCCAAGATGGCAACCGGGGACAGGGCAACTGTCAAGGGGTGAGGTTACCCATGCAGCCCTTGACAGCTCACTGAAACTCATTAAGCAGCCCTCCAGGTGAAATAATTGCCCACCCCTTTTCTAACATGTTTGTAATCTTGTAATTTTATGTGGGATACTTCATCAGATTAGTAAAGCACAGAAAACAGCAGTTTTATACATGGGAGAGCAAGGTTCAAATACTCCAATGGTAGTAAATTTCATATGGTTCACAGCTGTGATTCAGTTTTTGTTCTAATCAATAAAAAGAGAGAGGAGGTCAGCATGTGACATTTTTTAACATAGAGAAGCTGGTGTCCAAGTGATAACTACACAAATTTAACAGGAAGGAGCCTTAAAACCAGTGTCAAGGATGTCCAAGACAACCGGAGACCGCCACCTTGCTGCAGCCCCTCATCTGCCTTCATAGTCACAGAGAACCAGCAGATCTTCATCGACACCTGGTTCACCACTGAGATCATTAGGAGTTTGGACCATGTTTAGTCTGGGACCTTGACTCAAACCTGTTTGCCAGGGGAGACAACCAGGAGTACAAGACTCCAGACAACATGGGTCACTAGAACACACGTTTCTCTACCACATGGTTACAGCTCACCACCCTTAATATTGGGAAGACCAATATTGGGAAGACCAAGGTGTTCCATCAGGCTGCCCCAGCAAAGCTTCCCCCCACCCCTTACAAATAATCATCAGTAGGGAAACCCTGGAAAATATAGACCATTTCCCATACCTTGGCAACCACCTCTCCCAGTCAATTAGTCTTGATGTAGAATTCGAACATTTCATAGATTTCATAGATTTCATTTCATAGACATCAGGGCTGGAAGGGACCTCGGGAGATCATCGAGTCCAGCCCCCTGCCCAGAGGGGAGGAAGTCAGCTGGGGTCATAGGATCCCAGCAAGATAAGCATCCAATTTACTCTTGAAGGTGTTCAATGTAGGTGCTTGAACCACCTCCGATGGCAGACTGTTCCAGACCTTGGGGACTCGGACAGTAAAGAAATTCTTCCTTATGTCCAGCCTGAAACGGTCTTGCAGGAGTTTGCGACCGTTCGACCTCGCCATCCCTTGGGCGCTCTTGTGAACAAACGTTCCCCGAAATCCGGGTGGTCACCCCTGATAAACTTATAGGTGGCCATCAGATCACCCCTGAGCCTACGCTTTTCCAGGCTAAAGAGTCCCATGTCTCTCAGCCTATCATCGTAAGATCTGTTTTCCTGACCTCTGATCATGCACGTGGCTCTCCTCTGGTCTCTCTCAAACTTCTCCACATCCTTTTTGAATTGTGGAGCCCAAAACTGCACGCAGTATTCCAGCTGCGGCCTCACCAAGGCTGAGTACAGGGGGAGAATGATGTCCTGGGATTTACTCGAGAAGCATCTATGGATGCAAGCCAGCGTTTTGGTCACTTTACTAGCTGCAGCATCGCATTGCAGCCTCATGTTCATCTTGTGGTCAATGATGACCCCCAAGTCTCTTTCTTCTGTAGTGCTATCCAACGTAGCACTGCTGGGCCTGTAAGGATGCTGCAGGTTTTTCCTCCCAAGGTGGAGAACCTTGCATTTTTGGGTGTTAAACACCATCAGGTTCTCGTCTGCCCATTTGCTGAGCTTGTCCAGGTCAGCCTGGATCACTCGCCTATCTTCTGGCATGGATGCTTTGCCCCAAAGTTTGGTGTCATGGGCGAACTTGGCCAGTCCACTCCTGACTCCAATGTCCACATCATTAATGAAGATGTTGAACAGTATGGGTCCAAGGACAGAGCCTTGAGGGACCCCACTGGTCACAGGGCACCATGATGAGTGACTGCCATCAATTACAACCCTCTGGGTCCGACCACGGAGCCAATTTCCCAGCCAGAGGATCATGGTGGTGCCAAGGCCACAAGTGGCCAGTTTGGCCAAGAGGTGATCATGGCATACCAGATCAAAAGCTTTTTTGAAGTCAAGATATATGACATCAACCTCTTCTCCCTTGTCCAGGTGATAGGTCACCTGGTCATAGAAGGAAATGAGATTGGTCAAGCAAGACCTACCCACAACAAACCTGTGCTGGCTATCCCTTAGGATGTTAGCCTGGGCCAGTCCATTAAGGATGGCCTCCTTAATAAACTTTTCTAAGATCTTACCCAGGATAGAAGTCAGGCTAATGGGCCTGTAGTTAGCCGGATCCACTCTCCTCCCTTTCTTGAAGATCAGCACCACATTGGCCTTCTTCCAGTCTTTGGGCACTACACCAGAGTGCCAGGAGTTTTCAAAGATCCGTGCCAGGGGCTGGGCTATGACGCTCGCCAGCTCCTTGAGTACCCTGGGGTGCAGATTGTCAGGGCCGGCTGACTTGAAGGTATGCAGCTTCTCAAGGTGTTCCTTCGTGAGGTCAGCATTTATGGAAGGTAGGGATCCCCATCACCCAGATCTCCCTGTCCCATAGCAGGCATGGGCGTCCCATGGGACTGATGAAAGACTGACGCAAAGTACCCATTTAATTGGTTGGCTTTTTCCAGTGTGTCAGTTGTCAGTTGCCCCATCTGGTTTAGCAGGGGTCCGACATTGCCCTTGCTTTTCCTCCGGCTCCCCACATATCTGATAAAGGACTTTTTGTTGTCCTTGATGCTTGAAGCTAGTTGGAGTTCAGTTGCAGTGTTGGCTTTCCTGGTTTGCTCCCTGCAGGACCGGACCAGTGCAGAATAATTCTCCTTGGAGGTGAATCCCCTCCTCCATCCTTTGTAGGCTTTCCTTTTTAGCTGCAGGAGGTCCGCTAGGTCCCTGGAGAGCCAGGAGGGCTGCTGTGCCTTCTTGCTGCCTTTCCTCCGTGTTGGAATAGATTTAGCTTGTGCATTGAGGATCGCTTCCTTGAGAAGCAACCACACTTCTTGAACTCCCATCTTCCTGGGGTCATGGTCCCTAAGGGCCTGACCGACAAGCCTCTTGAGCTTGTCAAAGTCGGCTTTTCTGAAGTCAAGGACTTCTGTGTTGCTGACTGACTTGCCAGCTTTATGGGGGATGGTGAAGGTGATCAGCTCGTGGTCGCTGTCACCCAGCTTCCCATCGATCACTAGGTCGCTGATTAGGTCGTCCCCCATAGCCAGTACCAGGTCGAGCAGCACTTTGCCTCTCATTGGCCCATAGACTTCTTGAGTCAGGTAGAGGTCATCTACGCATGAGAGAAAGCTTTGCGACCACTCAGATTTTGCTGAGTGATCTTCCCACGAGATGTCCGGGTAATTGAAGTCACCCATGACAACCAAGGTCCTGGATCAAGCGGCCTCAGTCAGTTCCCGGGCGAACTCCTGGTCAAGCTCGGGACTTTGAGTGGGAGGTCTGTAGTAGACTCCCACCGTTGTGTCCCCTGTGCCATATTCCCCACAAATTTTTACCCAGAGGGTCTCTAGCTGTCCATGCCAGTTGCCAACATCAGCTTGCAGGGACATGTAGCTTTCCTTAATATAGAGAGCTACACCCCCGCCCCTTTTTTCAACACAATCCCTCCTGTACAGCGTATAGCCCTCTATATCCGTGGTCCAGTCATGGGTGGAGTCCCACCAGGTCTCTGTTATCCCAATGACGTCATAATTCTTTGCACTGAGCAGGAGGATGAGCTCCTCCTGCTTGTTGCCCAGGCTCCTGGCATTAGTGTACAGGCAGGCAAGTGTCCCCTTGGAGACTCTTGCCTTGCCCACAGATTGCGCCAGGGCTGGGGCAGGGGTGGGCTCCCTTAAGTGCCTTTGTCTGCTGGCTTTGCAAGGGTTGCTCAGTGGGCCAGCAGTGGCAGTAGTCCCCCCATCCCCCAGTGGGCTTAGTTTAAAGTCTGGTGGAGCAGGTCAGCCAGCCTGGCTGAGAAGAGCCTGCTCCCCAGGGGGGAGAGGTGGAGGCCATCTCTTCCCAGCAGCTCGCTGCCTCTCTCGCCAAAAAGCGGGCTGTGGTCATGGAAGCCAAAGCCTTCCCAATGACACCAGCTCTGCAGTCTTTGGTTCACTACGTGGATCCTCCTCTCCCTCCTCAGCCCATAGCCCGAGACTGGGAGGATTGATGAAAACACCACCTGAGCTCCCAGACCCCTAAGCCCCGCTCCCAAATCCCTGTAGCGCCTCATGACCTGGCTTTGGGGTGCTCTGAGCTGTGTCATTGGTGCCCACGTGAATAAGGATAGTGGTCTGTGGGCCGGAGGAGCTCTGGGATCCTCTCCGCAATGTCTCGGATGTGGGCCCCCGGGAAGCAGCAGACTTCCCGGGATAAGGGGTTGGGGCGGCAGATTGCCCCCTCAGTCCCCCGCAGGATGGAGTCTCCCACAACAAACACCTTTCGTTTTGTCTTGGGGAGAGCAGGGGCAGTAGCTGTGGTTGAGCCTGGGTTGCCTGCAAGAGGTGCGAACCTGTTGCTAAGCTCCGGCGAGGGAGGGGCCTTGGTGCAGCGGGCCTTAGCACCCTTGACCACCTTGGTCCATGCCCCTGACTGGGCAGAGCAGGAGGTCCCAGAGTCCTCCTTAGTCCTGGAGGGAGACAGTGCCCTACCCTGTGGCTCCCGGGGGAGAAGGGCCTGGCAGTAGGAGTCTATCTCCTGCTTGCAGTCCCTGATGGCACGCAGTCTCTGTGGCCTGGAGCTCCTCCAGTTGGCGCGCCAGAGACCCCAGTAGGGAGCAGACCCTGCAAGGGGAGGTGGCCATGCTCCCAGGCCCCAGAGCCTGAAAAAGGGACAGGCAGCCCCCGCAGCCAAGGGCTCCATCTGGGTGGCCATCTCTGAGGTGCCCAATGGGGCAGCCGCAGAGCCCAAGGGGACCCTTGGGGTGCAGCACATGCCCATCTGTGTCATGCCTCTGATAGGCTGGCTACCGCTGGGACTGATTACTCTTGGGGGTTTGCAGGCAGGTTCTCATGCCCTCCCATGCCAACTCAAGCGCCTGTTTGCATGGCTCTCTGGGGGTCTGGGCCAAGTAGGGACCTGGGCCAGGGCTTGACACAGCCCAGCTCCACACAGCTGCCTCCTCCCAGGGACCAAGGAGTTAACCCCTTCCCACCATGAACCTACTTACCTCTGGCTGTGCTGGGGGTCAGCAGGGGGCTCTGCAGCTGCTGAGGGGGTGTCTGGGGTGCAGCAGGCTTTCACCCACCCGTCTGTCACCACTCCGGCGCTTAACTGAGCTGAAAAAAACCCAGAAGGATCTTGACCACAGCAGGACTTGAACCTGCAATCTTCTGATCCGAAGTCAGACGCCTTATCCATTAGGCCACGCAGTCACTCTGATTAAGCTATGTGGCCACTATCATAGCTCTGGGGTGCATGCTGAAGGAGATGGGTGCACAGGTGGTTTTCTCTTCTATCCTGCCAGTGAGTGGACGAGGCAGACAACATGAAACATGCATCACGGAGACCAAGTGGCGGCTGCAGGAATGGTGCTTCAAGGAGGGCTTTGGCTTCCTCAGCCATGACCGGTACATCATGACAAGGGACATGCTGGGATGGGATGGGCTCCACCTTTCCCCTAAAGGTAAGCGAGTGTTCTCTTCTAGGTTGGCGGACCTCCTCCGGCGGGCTTTAAACTAGGCTCATCAGGGGAAGGGGAAGATGAGGGCAGAGGAAACATTAGACTGCCAGACCAAACAGCACCCACAACTACAGCCCAGCCCAGCCCAGTGAGCGAAGTGAATAAACAGGTAAGAGATAGGGGCCAGGGTAACGCTGGGACTAGGGGGTCAGTATACACATCCACAGGAGGCCTCAAATGCTTCTACACAAATGTTCGTAGTATGGGTAACAAGCAGGAGGAACTCACCCTCCTGCTGGCTGACACCAGCCCGGACATAGTGGGGATTACGGAAACGTGGTGGGATGCAACGCATAATTGGGTGGTGAATGTCAAGGGCTATAGGCTGTACAGGAGGGACAGGATAGGAAAGAGAGGTGGGGGCATGGCACTCTATATTAAGGAGGAATACACATCCTCATCAATTAGCAAGGAGTCAGGGGAGGGGCACTCTGAAGTGCTTTGGGTTAGAGTACAAGGCAGTTGAAGGGAAAGAGACTTAACGGTGGGAGTCTACTACAGACCTCCCAACCAGGGAGAAGAGCTTCACCAGGAATTCTTGGGTCAGCTCACAGAGGTAGTGAAGGCTAAGGATGTGGTAGTCATGGGGGACCTGAACTTCCCAGACATCTGCTGGGAAGAACAGTCAGCCGGGTCTGAACACTCATGTAGTTCCTGGCCAGAGTGCAGGACCTCCATCTAACCCAGGAGGTGCACAGCCCCACCAAGGGAGACGCCTTGTGGGACCTAGTGCTGGCCATGGGTGATGACCTGGTGAGGGGGCTGCGGGTGCTCGACCACCTGGGCGACAGCAATCATCGCCTGCTGGAATTCACCATCCAGCACAAGGTGGCAAAGGCATGCAGTAAGGCAGTGGCCCTAGATTTTAGGAGGGCAAACTTCAACAACCTAAGGAGGATAGTTGGAGAAGTGCTGAGGTCCCGGAGGGGAGGGGAGCCAGGTGTTCAAGAAGAGTGGTCGCTCCTTAAGGAGACGATCCTCCAAGCCCAAATGAAGGTAATCCCAACGAGGATCAAAGGGAGCAGAGAACACACAAGCCTCTATGGCTCACCAAAAGCATCCAGGACTGCCTCCTTGCTAAAAAGGAGGCTTCTTTCCAATGGAAAGAAGGAGTCATCACCAGGGAGGACTATTCTGCAGTTGCTTGGGGATGTAGGAGGGTAGTTAGCAAGGCCAAGGCAGAGATGGAACTGGGACTAGCTTCCTAGATTAAGGACAATAAGAAGTCCTTTTTTAAATACATAGGGGGTAAAAAGAAGGTCCCGGGTAATGTGGGGCCCTTGAAGGACACGATGGGAAATTTGGTCCTCACACCAGACGGCAAAGCTAACATGTTTAATGATTTCTTTGCCTCCGTCTTCCTAAGTAGGGACCAGAACAGCCACCTCCTTGCTGGGTCCCCCTCAGGCCCCGGGGGAGGCACATTTGGGCCATGGGTTAGTGAGGATTTAGTTAGGGAGCTTCCAGAGGGGTTGGACGTATTCAAGTCAGCTGGTCCGGATGATCTCCACCCTAGAGTTCTAAAGGAACTGGCCAAGGTCATTGCAAGTCCCTTGGCATGGCTTTACAAGCACTCGTGCTGCTCTGGTGAGGTACCGGAGGACTGGAAGAGGGCCAACGTGGTTCCCATCTTCAAAAAAGGCACGAAGGAGGACCCAGGAAACTATAGGCCGGTTAGTCTTACCTCGATCCTAGGCAAGCTGTTTGAGAAAATTATGCTGGCACACATTCAGGAGGGGCCAGCAGGCGACTACATGCTTAGGGGCAACTAACATGGGTTCATCAGTGGAAGGTCATGTCAGACCAACCTGGTGGCCTTTTACGATCAAATCACCAGATCATTAGATGCAGGGGTAGCAGTGGACGTAGCCTTCCTGGACTTCTGCAAGGCTTTTGACACTGTTTCTCACCCCGTTCTCATTAAGAAACTGGGGGGCTGCGGTGTAGACACCCATACAGTCAAATGGGTCGCCAACTGACTGGAGGGCCGTACCCAGATGGTGGTAGTGGATGGGTCCTTCTCAGCCTGGAAGGACGTGGGCAGTGGGGTTCCGCAGGGCTCGGTCCTTGCGCCCGCGCTGTTCAACATCTTCATCAGTGATTTGGACGAGGGGGTAAAAAGCACCCTGTTCAAATTTGCTGAAGACACTAAGATGTGGAGGGACGTGGGCGCACTGGAACAGGTTACAATCAGACCTAGACAGGTTACAAGGGTGGGCAGATGAGAATAGGATGGGTTTCAACACAGAGAAGTGCAAGGTGATGCACCTCGGGAGGAACAACTGGCACCATACCTACAGGTTAGGGAACTCCCTTCTTGTCAGCATGGAGGCAGAAAATAATCTTGGAGTCATCATTGACTCCAAGATGAACATGGGCCGGCAGTGTGGGGAGGCAGTTAGGAAGGCCAGCCGCACCTTTTCATGCATCCACAGATGCATCTCGAGCAGGTCCAAAGAGGTGATCCTCCCCCTCTATGCGGCACTGGTCAGGCCGCAGCTGGAGTACTTCATCCAATTCTGGGCTCCACACTTCAAGAGGGATGTCGACAGCATGGAGAGTGTCCAGTGGAGGACCACTCGTATGATCAGGGGACAACAGGGCAGGCCCTATGAGGAGAGGCTACGGGACCTGAACCTGTTCAGCCTCCAAAAGAGGAGGCTGATGGGGGATCTTGTGCCCTGTTATAAACTAGTCAGCGGGGATCAGCAGGCATTCGGGGAGTCACTGTTCCCCCGAGCACTGCCAGGAGTGACCAGGAATAACAGTCACAAGCCGGCAGAGGGTAGGTTTAGGTTAGATATCAGGAGGCGCTACTTCATGGTCAGGGCAGCTAGGGTCTGGAACCAGCTTCCAAGAGAAGTGGTGCAGGCTCCTACCCTGGGGATGTTTAAGAGGAGGTTAGATGCACATGTTGCTGGGGTCATTTGACTCCAGTATTCTTTCCTGCCATGGCAGGGGGTCGGACTAGATGATCTGCTCAGGTCCCTTCCAACCCTAGAAACTATGAAACTATGATTCACTGTGTCAGCGTATCCTTTGGAAAGGTGTTTCACTGTGTCTTTACTGACCAAGATCTGCAGATGGAAACTAAAACCCTGGTCTACAATGCAGTGCTTATCCCCATGCTCATCTACAGGTGTGACATATCAAAGCCATTTTAAGTCATTTTGCTTGGAATGGAAGATCACTGCACCAGTGCTAGCTTCCTCTCTGCAGCTAACATAACCAGCATTGAGGCAAAGTTCATGAAACATAAAGTCTGCTGTGCTGGGCACTGGATAGCTGACACTCATCTCCCAATGCAAGTCCTCTTCTCTCAGCTCAGCCATGGTACAAGGACCCATGGAGGACAGAGGAAGTGCTACAAGGATGTCCTGAAAGCATACCTTAAGAAGGGTGGCATCAACTTTACAAATTGAGAAGTGCTGGCTGGTAACAGGTCTCAATGGCACTGCACCATACGTCAAGCTATAGCCCAGTTTGAAAAGAACCATCTTGTTCAGGAAGCCGAAAAACAGAAGAGAGGAAAGAAAGCACACAACATCCTGGCCAACATCTATGCTCCTCCAAGGTACTACCTCTCATATCTGTGGAAAAACTGCAGAACATGGATTGGACTCTTAAGCCATCTTCAGACTCACCAATAATCCCTCCCCCCGCCCAAACATCATCCTCATATCGAGGGATAGCCAAAGATTGCAATCATTGAAAAAACCCTGGACTGGAATTGGATGAACTGGTAAAACAAAAAGGACATTTATTTCAGAAGTTCTGAAAGGATGTACACATCAAACTTTACTCCACATGCACATGAAATCTGCAAGCATTGTTCAGACAGTTGCACCGATTACTTAGCAGTTACATTTGAATGATTCTCTTCTACTGTATTCCATTCTGTTGCTATATTTTGAATAAATAATTCTTATTCAAATACAAATTATGGTCCATATCCTGCCCTCATTGTTTCATGTAAAGGCTTTTGATTTCTACTCTGGATTTATATCACTGTAAATGAGACAAAAGCTACCTTACAAACTGAGCCATGATGCTCAGAATTCTGCATACCCAGGGGGCGTTTGCTAATTTTGGCCACTTCACCTTTGTCAAACTGGTAAACAACGAATGCTCACTGATCTGTTTGTTTGTTTTTTCGTTAATACAGAATTTTACCATTAATCTTTGTTCCAGCCTTTCCCAAAATAGAAATAATGACATCCTGGGGTATTAATCTGCCCCTCATAAAGCTATCATGACAAACTCAGTTTAAACTAATTTTCTATGCCAGAATTGACCACATCAGTTTTTTGTATTAGCAAACATGCTTAAGTTTCACCTCAGTTTTTCCAGTCAATGTAATTATAGATAAGTCTGAGTCAAAGACATCACATTTAGAAACTTGGTTTCTGCTTTTGTCCAAGTAGTAGGTTACATTTAGTTCAAAATTCCTACTACAATAGAAGGAGAACAATAAAAAAGTGAGCTGCCTGGAGGATAATTGCATCTCCTAACATAAGAAAGGTTATCTTCTCTAATTTCATCATCAGAAATGGCTCATGCAGGGTTAACACAATTAGTGATTCTCTTTTGAAAAGTTCATGGTCAATCTTGGAAGATGTTTTATTCAATGGTTGATGTCACACTGGCAAAAGCTACAGTACCCTAGGATGCCTTCAAGTCCTTTCAAGGGTGCCACGGGGTGGCACATAGTATTAGCACTCTTAGGCTTACAGACATGATTCACAAGATAAACGCAAAGATTTTATATAGCAATCCATAATTGTAGCCTTTCTGAGTTCTTTGAACTGAAAAACTGCTCTATTATTTTTCAGCAGTCAAAAAAGAGTGAAAACTAAGCACTGGCATTTTTCAAGGGGTGCCTCAAATCTCTCCAGGGGAGCATTGGATCTAAAAAGGTTGAGAGGCACTAATCTATGGTCAAAGGGCAATAACAACAAAGAGTATTCATGAAGAAAACCCTGTCAAGCAGCTCATGAGTAGTGTCTATTTGGTAGCTAATGACTTCTGTCACTGAAGAACATCCATATTTTTTACTGTGCCACTAAATATCATTTGTGAAATAAATCTTGTTATGTGGCTAATGTCATGACAGATCTTCCATGGAATTGTCCACATCAGCTGTCTACTGCCACACTATTTGACTAATGTCATTATTACTTAGTCCTTCTCACAACCTTCCAGTCATGGTGATGCTTGCAGTATAGGATCTCCTATTTTGAGACACTCTCCCCATTTCAATAGGCATTCTTCATCTTCTTAAGTGTTTATGCTAATCATCTCATAATGTACAATCACTCTAGACTTGCAATTATCAAACTACAAAATGTTGCTTTACAGCAAACTGTATACAGATAATGTAAAAACAATTAATCTCTCTAGTATTGTTCATTTGTTGCTATGGAAATACTGGTCCTCTACAGAGCTATTAGTAAACATTATATTAGGGATGCAACCAATGACAGAGGGAACCTTGGCAAGCACTGCAGTAAATTTAGAGGTGCATTATTGCATACATACAGCCTCACACACAAACAGGGAGAAAGATACTATTTCCTCAGGGGGTAGTACAATAAAAAATAATTTCAACCACAAGCAGTGACAATAGAAATTTCTGAGGTCAGTAATTTTACAATATACACAAGCACACATTAACAAAAAAAGAAGTAAATTTTGCTGTTGTGCACTGTGTAACCAGATATGGACTTTCCCTGGTGAGTGTTGATGTATATTTGTATACACATATACATGGGGCAGGAAGGGGCAGCCAGCTGTGTTAGGGGCATTCAGCTGTAGGGCCTTTTCATAATGAGGGAGTGTCCTACTGGGAGCTTAAAGTCCTAGAAGAGAGAGCAGGGAGAAGGCAAACTGTAGGGGAACATTTGCAAGAGGAAAAGTCTGTGAATCAAAGATGTCACATTTAGAAACAGCAGGCTGTGAGCTGAACAGCTTTTGCATGTGCCCTGTAGCCGGAGCCAAAGGGCTCTCCTCCTAGTGCTTGGGACAGGGCATAAGCATTTGGTTTTGTTTGTTTGTTTGCTTGCTTGGCACTTAAAGGTTGTGTTTTATTTGGGAGGACTGGCTGAGGAGCTTTTCTGGGAGCAAAACTTGCCTACAGAAGCCAGCGTGCAGCAGTTCCCAAACTCGGACAGATTGAACACTACCAATTTAAAATGATACAACCTTGAGTATTATCAGCATTTTTTTCAGTTCAACCAGCAAATGTTTGTCATATAAAGTAAGTATAATAAATCTGTTAACGCATACCACTGACAGGTTGTCTGCGTACCACTGGTGGTACCTGTACCGCAGATTGGGAACCACTGAACCAGCTCACAGTATGCATCCTTGTGAAGATGTGTTCCTTTTTCAGAGTGGCTGTCTTTCTGTTTCCCTACTCTCTAGATAAAAGTATTTGGTATTATTTTATTTTTGTCTCATATATACTTACCTGAGTAAAGAAAATGAAAGACAACTTTGAATCTTAAACATGGTTCTGTGTACATGTTTTCACATTTCTGCCATCTGAATTTTCTGTGTTTAATGTGCTTAGAAGCCAAACTAATTTTTTTTCACTGGTAAACGTTAGCATCAGGGGAGCAACATAAACGTTTTGTATTTGAAATCAGGAACATATGCTACTTGTCTTAATTCCAAGGCTCTTCATGGCCTCACCCCACCCTACCTATCATCTGCCAATCAGTGATTGAGTCTACACAAGATGCTACGTCGCCATAGCAACAAGCTACGGTAATATAGTTCACTGCTACGGTGACCTACCATCAATGGGCAGGAACCATAATGCCGCCACTACTGTACAGTAGCAATGATCTCATTGCTACTGTGCAGTAGGGTCAGAAACGACCAGTACGGCACCGAGACTGTGCAGTATCAGTGATTACTGCGCAGTCAGGCACACATGTAGAGATTAGCTACTACCTCTGATCAGTCCCTGATGGCAGCCTCCATTGCTCATTTGTTAAATTTTCAGCCAAGTACCTTCTGCTTTCTCCGATGTTTCCTATTATGCTTTGGAGGATCTCTCTGTAAATATATACATAGCTACTTCATTCCCCCCTTTCCAAACCATCCTTAAAACTTTTTTTTCGGTGATGCTTCTAAAAAGACTAAAAATGGTTAAGCTGTTGGCATCTGGAGATCACTGCCTAACATGCTGTTTAATTTTTCTCTTTGTTTCCTTGTACTCCCCTGTCTGTATGTATCCTTCTGTCATTTCTTGTCTTATACATAGAGTAGCTCTACACTGCACAGCTGGTTCAGGTACTAGAAACAGCCTTGCCACAATATTGTGGGGCTCCATCTGGGCTAATTTACTGCAGTGTGCAGTGTACTAACACCTTTAGGTTGTATGCATTTTAGGAAAGGGCTTACCTTTTTTTCTCCATTTATACCTAGCATGTAGCATAATAGGGCCCAGGTCTATGACTAGGTCTCCAAACTTCTATGCTATTGCATCTTCAGTCATCATCATCATCATCACCACCACTGTCATCAGGCTTATATTGCACATGAAAAGACAAATTCCCTATACTTGCAGAAGTAGCACAATTGATTTTAATTCAGATCAGTCTCTTCCCTAATCAATGATTCAAATACAGGGTGCAATTCTTTGCTGGTGGAACAGAACCCTAACCCTACTCTCAGGAAAGTAAATTCGACTTCTGCTGTTGATTTCAGTGGGTCGCTTTCAATTCAGGCCACTATGTCTTGGAAAGGTTTTGTTTGGTTGTTTTTTTTAATTCTTAACCTTTTATTTATGTCCAATAGTTTTGAAGTCTGTCTTAACTGAACAAAGAAAATGTTTGGCTGTGGCTGTGCAGCACTCCATTGACTTCAGTGCAGCTTCACGCAAGCGCTGTGTAATCAGGATCAGAGCTGAAATGTGCACAGATAGTCTTAGGGACTGTGCATGTATATGCATGTGAGAGAAAGACTGAAGGCAACTTTTTTAGGAAATTCAAAAAATAATGTCCAAAATTATTTATTATGTGTATTATTTAAGGCACATGCATTTAAGTGTGGTATGTTATAAAATACTTACTGCTACATTGGCCTGGAAGAGCTCCATAAAATCACTTAATGGTCTACATCACAGCTTCAAATGATTCAGTTCATTACAATTAATGAAGGGTGGTAGATCTGGGAAAGATTTCATATCGGATATGGTCATAGTCATTTGTTCTGTTCGCTAAATCATTATATTATCTCACTGGCACGAATCTTTCAATTTTAACATATTAATTCAGAGCTGGCTCTTTGAGAATTTGTTTTGATAACCTTTTCTGGATATAATATCCAAAATAGCTCATTCTGAAGAATAATTTATAATTTAAGAAGGCATAAAAATGTTGTGTTCCAGTTGCCAAATTATACAATATTAAAATGTTACATAATGCATAAACAGCTTCAATGAATCTAGCCATTCCTATTGTATAATGATGTTGACACTTCACGAATTTTGAGATTGCAATAAATCTCTTATCATGGCTTTTATGGGAGGAAAAGTAAATATTTTTTTAAGTTCAGTTTGTATTGATGAAAACATAAGCAAATCCTCACAGCCCAACTGTTGTAAAGAAATATCTTCACACAAGACCCAGTTTTGAATGTTCACCTTGCTTCCCCGTAATAGACATTAATGCAAGACAAACTAGCCAGACTCCCAAAGGCATGCTGGAACACATTTCATCTGGCTACATCATTATGGAAATTTTGACCATTGGCTCTTAATTAGGTATTCACATTTGCATGATGGAAGTCCGTGATTTTGGCTAGATACCATTCATAGTTCTGATTTGCATAGATTCCTTTTTATAGGGAGTTATATTGTATTAAAATAAACAAGGAAGAAAACAAAATCTTGTTAAAAGCTGAGGATAACGTGGTACTTACGTTGCATATTTAACATGCAAAAAAGGTTTTCTCAGGGCTAAAGCAATTGTAGCTGGAGGCAGAAGTAGCAGCTGCCACTGTGTTCTCCTGAATTAAAACCTTTCTTACAGGCTGAGAAAATCCACTGCTAGTCTTACCAGTTAAAATATTGAAAATACTCTCATGGTTGATGAGATAATGGCAGTTGTGACCAGCCTAGGGCTGTAAAGCAACAAGAATTGAAAGGCCAGGGATCTTTTGCTACAGTGTACTTTTCAACTCTGATAGCTAGGGAGAATAGTTTATTCATATGATCATAAAGGTTGCAAATATGACAAGCGTATGTCTTATTTCATTAAGACACTGAAACAGTGCAACCTTATATTTGACTCTGAAGACCTAAGTGTTCAGTGAAGACCCAAAATCCAGCATGAGTGAAGCTCAGATAATTTCTAAAGCAAAATCAGAGAAGAAATAGGGTTTTAACCCTCCTGGCAAATGATCATTCAGCCCTAGAATATATCATAAGTCTATGATGTATAACTTAGACTAAGTACAGGCTGGGAGAGTTGTTGATATGAAGACTAACTGCTCCTTGACCTAAGCCCAGAGCTAGTTGTGAAGCCTCATTGAATATTAGTAAATATAATTGCAAAAATAAATCATAACGTTGAATTAATCAAAAGATGATAATTAATCATCAGGATATCTACCTATGGGGATAAGAAGATGCTAAATGTTAATTAGTTTAGAAAAGTAACAAGTGAGTTTCATAATTTCCTGTATCTCTTTATTGGCTGATGAGCTAAATAGCACAACAGAGCCTCATCTGTACCCTCAGCAATTTTACTCAAACATTATACTCAGGGCTCTGGTTGGGGCTCTTCTTCCACAGTCTCTTCCAAATGTAACCACCCAGTAAAGAACATAAATAAAACATGAACATTGGAGCAGGAAACAGAATAAAGTCTTGCTGTTAGTCTTCCGAATTGCAATTTTTTTTTTCAACTAGAAACCTGAATGCTTGCTTGCTTGTTTGTTTTTGGTTTTTGTTTTTTGAAAAAAAACTTACCATTTGCAATCCAGCAATCCGGCAAATTGTTAGTCAGTGGGGTTTTTTTTTCAGTCAGGTCTACTCATTTCAGAGTAGCTTTTTATCTCTAGATAGTACACAGTATAAGACTTGAGAAATAGAATAATACAAACTAGCAGCTCATCATTAGATTTTTTTTTTAAAGGAGAAACATTAATTAAATAAGACCTACTATTAAGAAACAAGATTGTCAAATAAGACCCTCTGAAGGCTGGCAAATTAATTTTACTGATAGAGAGTCTCTAAAGTTCCCGTTTATACAGTGAAAGGGTTTCCTTTTCCTCAGAAAATCTGAGTATGAAATAAGACATTTTCAACACTGGCACTCATTACTTAAATGTCATTTGTTCATAAGCATAGGCATTCTTTATCATCTAGATATTCTTTATTCATAGGCAGGTTGATATAATTCTACTGTAAAAGAGGAAAATTTCAGTGGCAATTTGCTAATAAAGGAAATATAAATGTACACCTGCAGTCAGCCAGAACCTTAAACCCAGTAGCATACTAAGGCAAGCAACTGAGGTAGCAGCCTTGGGTGCCAAGTGGAAGGGGGAGTGGAAAAATAATAACTCTTGCCACAGCAGCTGCACAGGCACTCCAGCAGCATAGCACCAGCCAGAAGTTGTCACTGCCTCCCTGCATTGCCACTACTTCAGGCCCCCAGCTGCCTTATGCCTCTGCTTAAACCCTCCACTGTCCAGCAAATACCAACTTTGTGTAAGTGTGCATTTTACTAGTGTAAGGTTAAAATGCACCTTAGGTTTTAGCATAAAAAAAACAAAAATAGACAAGGCATATTTGTTGTGGGTTTCAAATTGAGGTTTTCAAGCTGAAGTTACAAGACAATCAAGTCTAATGACTCTACTCCTTTAGCAGACCATTTAGGTGGCAGCAACAGTGAAGGGCTGCGGTCTGGTACCTGGGACAAAGTGGAAATGCTGACTTCTGGTTGCCATTGGGCTCACAATTGAGAACATGAAGCTGCCAGCAGCAGCTGCTCTTTTTGTCCTTTACCCCCACTTCTTCCCATCCTCAATTCAGCTCCCATGGTGGTTGCTCCAATCACTTCTCTTAGTTACGGCACTGAGTGGCAGAGTGTTAGAAGGCTGTTGGAAAGACATAAGAGGGTCATCCATGCCTACAAACACAAATCCCTGGCATGTATTTCTAGGACCTTTGTAGCAGAAGTTCTGGTCTGAATTACTTGCTCAGATCCTACCACTTGGGATTTGCTTGTGGTGAATGACAGAAAGAAGCAGACTTTAACACAGAGTTCATAACTCAGCATCTGCAGCCCTTTCAGCAGCCAGTGTTCCACTGTCCATTTCCTGGGCATTGAATTTCTATTATACGATGGGCACAAACAAAATTGGATCAAAGTAGGAGAATAAGAACCAGAGCTGGTTAGCAGAGGTCACCAATTTTGTCCCTGAGTCATGACTGAGTAAGCCTTACTGCCTTCAAAATTGCCCCAGCTCCATTGTCCAACCATTTTACCCCCATTACCATACTGTCTATTTTGCCATGGGGTTCCAGGAGAAGTGCGAGACATGTCCTGGAGCTAGTAAGATAGGTTGGCCATTTGGGCGATGACTGTGTTTGCCACAGGGCTGGAGATATACATCAAAGTCATCCATGAGGGGCCAGCAGGGGACTGCATGCTTAGGGGCAACCAACAGGTTCACCAGTGGCAGCTCCTGTCAGACCAACCTGGTGGCCTTTTACAATCAGGTCACCAAATCATTAGATGCAGGGGTAGCAGTGGATATAGTCTTCCTGGACTTCCGGAAGGCTTTCGACACTGTCTCTCACCCCGTTCTCATCAAGAAACTAGGGGACTGTGGTGTTGATACCCACACAGTC
This sequence comes from Crocodylus siamensis, assembly GCF_052110815.1. NCBI lineage: Eukaryota > Metazoa > Chordata > Crocodylia > Crocodylidae > Crocodylus > Crocodylus siamensis. The sequence goes on from NC_143397.1 coordinate 179,212,013, forward strand.
AAATGGGTCACCAACTAGCTGGAGGGCCACACCCAGAGGGTGGTAGTGGATGGGTCCTTCTCAACCAGGAAGGACGTGGGCAGTGGGGTCCCCCAGGGCTCGGTCCTTGGGCCCGCACTATTCAACATCTTCATCAGTGACTTGGACGACGGGTAAAAAGCACCCTGTTCAAATTTGCTGACGACACTAAGATGTGGGGGAATGGGGGCATGCTAGAAGGTAGCAACAGACTACAGTCGGACCTAGGCAGGTTGCAAGGGTGGGTGGAAGAGTATAGGATGGGATTCCACACAGACAAATGCAAGGTGATGCACCTGGGGAGGAACAACCGGCACCATACCTACAGGTTGGGGAACTCCCCTCTTGTCAGCACAGAGGTGGAAAAGAATCTTGGAGTCATCATTGACTCCAAGATGAACATGGGCCGGCAGTGTGGGGAGGCAGTCAGGAAGTCCAACCGTACCTTCTCATGCATCCACAGATGCATCTCAAGCAGGTCCAAGGAGGTGATCTTCCCCCTTTATGCAGCACTGGTCAGGCTGCAGTTGGAGTACTGTGTCCAGTTCTGGGCGCCGCACTTCAAGAGGGATGTCGACAGCATGGAGAGGGTCCAGAGGAGGGCCACTCACATGATCAGGGGGCAGCAGGGCAGGCCCTATGAGGAGAGGCTATGGGACCTGAACCTGTTCATCCTCCAGAAGAGAAGGCTGAGGGGGGATCTAGTGGCCTGTTATAAACTAGTCAGCGGGGATCAGCAGGCATTGGGGGAGTCCCTGTTCCCCCGAGCACTGCCAGGAGTGACCAGGAATAACAGTCACAAGCTGGCGGAGGGTAGATTTAGGCTGGATATCAGGAGGCGCTACTTCACGGTCAGGGCGGCTAGGATCTGGAACCAACTTCCAAAAGAAGTGGTGCTGGCTCCTACCCTGGGGGTGTTTAAGAGGAGGTGAGATGCGCATCTTGCTGGGCTCGTTTGACCCCAGTACTCTTTCCTGCCATGGCAGCGGGTTGGACTAGATGATCTTCTCAGGTCCCTTCCAACCCTAGAAACTATGAAACTACGAAACGATGAAGAGCTCTAATGCTCTGCCCAGTTTAAATCTTTACTGCTGGTCCCATTATCTGTTTCCTCCATAAATAATCAGAATGGCACTGAGAATGGAGTAAGTTTGATGAAATTCTCCAGTTGTGAACTCAAACTCAATAGTAGTGCAAAGGGATAGAGGGAGTACTAAAGTTAATGAGTTCATAGGCTGGGAGTGGCTGCTGTAGCACCAGAAAATGAAAATGACTAATGAATATGAGAAAGCTCATCAGTCTTTCTAGGCATAGACCAATTAGGTTCTTAAACAAAAAAGGGAATAACTCCTTGAGATTATCAGATAAAGCCAACATAGCTTTGCTGATTTACATCAACTGAAGACTTGTAACTTTCTATGTAGGTGTAAACACTGTTCAGAAGCTCTATACACATTTAAGTCTCCCTACTTTTGTATGAAAAAGGAAAAGTACTTCCACAGGGAAAGCCACTTGGGTATGCTGCTTCTTCAGTTCTTGTAGTGTCATGTGTTGTTTTCCTGTAACTATATTTTAGTTTTAATTTCCAAAGACTATGGAACCTCAGTGGAGAAAGAGTGTTTACCATCTGAGGATGAGGTCCCATGTTTTCTGTATCACTGTAAGAAACAGGTTAGGGTCTACACATGCATTTGACCTGGGATCAGTTTACCTGCGAGTAAAGTACTTGTGAGTAAAAGCTCCTGAGCAGGTATCTGCACATGCAGGGAAGCAGGAGCAGATTTCCTGCTAATGTTAGTAAACTGCTCCTGCTTCCTGGGCCACTGCAATGGGTTGTTGCCATTACCAAGGACAGGGAGCACTTGGCTGGGACATTATACCCTGCCTCTGGGGGCTGCCTGCTGCTGGGGTGGGAACAATGTTCTCTTGCCCAAGCCACAGGGAGTTCCTGGCCCTGGCTCCCTGATCAGAGGAAGAGACTTGCGAAGAGATGCAGGGGAGGGGGCAGGTTCCAGCCCCCTGCCCAAATCTGCTGGTGGGGTAGATAGCAGATGGGGCAAAGGGCTGGGACCTACCCTACCCCTGCAGTTCTTCCCAAGCCCTGTGCCTCAATCACAAATTGAATCATGGGACTGGGACCTGACCCTGACCAGGACAGTTCTCAGCTCCTTCTCTGATTGCAGGGTAGAGATTGGGGAGCCTGTTTTTTGCCCAACTCCACACTCCTGCTCCCCAGCCTGTTCCCTGCCCAGTTCCCTGAGCTCCACACTTGTGAAGCTGCCACTGGGAGATAAGGATTTCCCAGTGCAGGCCCTGTGGTTGCACAGCTCATGCTGGGAGATAAGGGTCTCCCAGCCCCCTGCTCCTAGATTGAGATGATGAAGCAGGGCCTGGAAGATAAGGATCTCCCAGAACTTGGTCCCCAATCGTGATTTTAGAGCAGGGGGCTTAGAGGTCCCTGCTGCCAGGGCACAGGGACATATTTCCTGCCCAGGCTCCAGTGACAGAGCCTGCCCTGGCAGCAGGCAGCTCCTGGGGGCAGGGACCAATCTCTCGCCCAAGGTGGCTGGGTGACTGAGAGAGATTTGCTCCCAGTCAGTCATCTACATGAGCAGTACTGGACCATTAATAATTGAGAGAAAATTTGCTACTTGCATTTGCAGGTAGCAAATTTACTTGTGATTAGTGAGGTTTACTGTTAACTAAGCATGTGCACGTGTAGATGCACATGCTTATTGCACAGTAAACTATGATACTGTGCAGTAAAGTGTCTCATGTAGACACATCCACAGAGATTAACCAAAGACTTTGCATCAACAAATGATGCAGCCTAAGGACCTTACTATGAGTGGCATAATAAAGGACATAATGATAAGAACCAATGTGAACAGCAGCATAAGTAAGCAGACCTATGCAACACCTTAGTAACAAGGTAAGGAAAGGACAAAAATTGGGACTATCACAACATTTCAAAAAGAGAGCATTCAATTAAAAATTGCAAAGAAAATGTAAAGATTCACTGAAAAGCCATTCCTATAAAATTTGGAGACTCATTTTATAGAATGAAATAGAAAAGCAGGGCTGAAAGGGACCTCAGGATGTCTAATTCAATGCCCAGCCTGAGGCAGAATCATCCATATCCAAATCAACCCATACAACCCATTCCTAATACTGTATTAATGTGATAAGGCCCCCTCTACATATTACAGGTATCATGCAATTAACTGGTTAATTGAACTAGTGAATTGAGACCAGCTACACGTGCAAAGTAGCTATCACACACTAAAAAGCTTCACCCAGCTATAAAGTTAGACCTCAAAAATGTGCACTAACTTTATAGCTGGTTGCTATCTAGCTTTAATTTGCATGTTGAACAGCATTTTCCCTTTGGCTGGAAGCTCTGTCAGCTGACTGGGCTCCCAGGTGCAGGGGTGCACCAGGCCCAGCCAGTGTTGGGAGTCCCACAATTGAGGGGACTCTCAGCCCCAGGAGCTGCCAATTCTCAGTCCCAGCAGCACCCTGCAACCACTGGATCCCAGAGTCCTGCAGCACACCTCCCAGCACCAGGACTCAGCTGGATCCCTGCAGCCACAGGACACAGATGCAGTCTCCCAGCCTTGGGTGTGCACGAAACCCCCAGGGCTGGAAGATCATGTCTGCCATGATCTCCTAGCCTTAGAGGTGCATGAAACAGAGCCTTCCCCCTAGCCACAAGAGCTTGCTTCTTGTCAGTGAAGGGGGAGTCCATAATTGGGCTCCCCCTGCACTGGCAATAAGGAGTGTTGGGCTGTAATGCACAATCCCACAGTCACACCTCCTGCCATCCACATGTACCTTTGCACCTTTACCTGCATGTGTAGAGGTGCCCTTAGTCTTGCTTTAAATTAAAATCCAAGTACAGCCTTAAGAATAGCATTGTAATTTATGTATCTTTATATTCAGAGTCTGCCAAGAGGTTATGACACCTGCAAAACAGGAAAAAAAGAATGCAAAACAAAACAAATCACAATCAACAATCTTCTCACCACCCCAAACTCCAAATGTTTAGGTGCACAATCCAGGCTTCTCCTTAAAAACTTCCAACTTTTCTGTTGAGCTGTTCTCCCAAATCTCAAGGTTTGGCTGAGAGACAAAAAACTTCAGATGCTCTCTCACCCTGTCACTTTGAAGATCAGTCACTTCACACTAACAGCAGGGCCTGTTCACTTTTCTAACAGCGACCTAAAGGTGTTAGTAACACTTGTTTTTGCAAGAATCTTTTTGGGACAAGCTGAAAGAATGAGGAGCCTTCTTGTCTGAGGCTGAAGGTATGCTGCTTTTGAAGAAACAGTTGTTCTTTAAAGAGTGTTCATAAAAAAAATGATGCACTTCCTCAAAGAAAATACTTTATTAAGTAGATGCCTCAGTGGATTGAAAGATGCAGTGCAAAGCTGTATAACTGAGAGTAAATGTCTCTCACTTGCTCTGGTATTTACTGTAATACCATTAATCACAATGAATTCTCTTGGTATTCATTGGGTTGTGTTATGTAATCCTTTAGGAGTTCTCTTGTAATTTAGTATTAATTAATTTCCACCTACACTAAAGTGTTACCGAAACTTGGACATTCTGGTACTTAAACCTTAATATCTGGCAAGATTCCTCCTTTAGTAGCAACTCTGATGTTTTCCTTTATTGTCTCCTTCCTGTTACATCAATAGTCATAAGTTTATTCCAAGCGTTTGCAGCCAGTAAGAGAGAGAGCTAACATTTCCTTTACCATTTCTCCAACCCACAGTAATCTAAATGCAGTATTTATCCCTTGAGTAATTTGCCACAACTAATCCTCACAAGCAGGTCTAAAGCTGTGTCCTTTGAGACATTCTTCACTTCTGTTTAATATTACACATGAATGTACTTCCTGGCAAATACATTGGTAGGGGGCTCCTGTTATGTCTTTTCTTAGCTCCAAGGGGCTCTCTCTTTTTTTCAGCAGTTTTCTCAAAGATCTGAAAAACCATGACACAGTACAGAAAATGTGTATTTCCCTGTATGGGCTTTTTGCTCCATTGCAGCTACGCTAAGGCTGGAAAATGGGTTAAAAATTCAGGATACGTGCACCAATGATCCCAATCCTGCCCTCTTTGGTCCCAATCCTTCAATCACTTACAAATGTTTAACTGTCATGTCATCCCTAAGTATGTGTTTATGTAGTTATGTGCCTTAGAACAGAGGTGGTCAAACTGTGGTGTGGCACAAGTGGCAGGGGCAGCCTCTGTGTGTGGCACATGTCAGATTGGGGAGGAGACAGGCAGCACAGGGCAGATAGGGCAGGACACAGAAAGCAGAACAGCAGCTTGGTCAAGGCACACAAGACAGGGAGCCAAAAGCTCAGCAGTAGATTGGGTAGGAGAAAGGTATCAGTGGCACTTGGGGAACTAATCTGTAGCATGCCTGCTACGGCTACACTGCTTTAGAACATGTCTCTACCACCTTCCTGTCAGGTCTGGGATCAGCACTCAAAACATGCCTTGCCCACTTGTTCCTGCCGCATATAACCCAAACCCAGGAATTTGGAAGTGTCAGCAGTTTATGGGAGTCTGAGCCCATGCCACTTGTCCTAATATTCTATAACACCCTGTTTTCTCACATACCATACGCCAGCAAATAAAACGCAACTTGTTCTAAGACAGAAGACAGAATGAAAAAAAGATTTTTCCATGGCCGAGCGCTGACCACAGGGGCAGCACTCAGCATAGCTGATCAGCCAGAATCTCATTTTAACCCTCTCAGCTGTTGCCAAATTGGCCTTTGCTGGCTGCTCAGCCAAAAGCTAGAGCCCAGTTTGACAGTGGCTCTGAAAGGGTTACAAACAACTGGCTCTGTAGACTGTACTCTCTCCCTGTCTGCCATGGTCAGGAGTCAGACAAAGAGAAGCAGAGCCCCCAGCAGCCATATACTGTCCCACACTTTCATTCCAGCAAGAGATCAGCCTAAGCATTTAAGAAACACACCCTCATCTGGAGGGCTGATTTTGGTTTTTTTTTAAAAACTGTGCATGGTGTCCTTTATCAGAGGGCTTTACTACCTCAGTATTTAAATTTAGAGATGGAGCTACGCTGAAAACCTCAGTTCAAAATCTAGGCTTCATGGACCCTAAAATTTACCAGTAGTTTCTATTTCATAATTCTGTTTAAAAGTAAAATGGACCTAAAACTCATTATGTTATAAAAAAGAAGTCACTCAACATTTTTAACAAAAACAAACAAAAAAACTAGCTAAGGAACAAGTTGGAAAAAATATGTTATTACTTTGCATAGATTTATTTCTCTGCCATACTCTATGTACTGTTAGAAAAAAAGAAAACATTAATTTAATCTATGTTACTGACACTCTTTAATAGTGGCATTTTGCATTTAAAATGTCCAAGTGTTACGTGAGTATATTTAATAAATAAAATGTAAAATACACAAAGTAATGGTTACCAATTTAATAGTTGAGAAGAACAAGGACAAATAATTTAAAGCACACTAGAAAACAACAAATATTATAATGAGAGTGGAAGTAGTATCATTAGTGAACAATATATTATATTAGCAATACTAAGGACCACTTTGAAAAGTAACTAGTGAACATCCACAGTAATTTTCCATGCTATATCCCCAATCAGTTGGGTGGGAAGTTAACATCATAGTAACAATTTCAATAAGATTTTAATGCAGGTCTTTAATGGAGGCCCCATTATGATACCATTTACGATGTGAGATAATGATGGCAAGATGATTTCAATATAACTCTAAGGGGACTCCATTATGAAGCCATTACAATATGAAGCTGCAATAGCAAAATACTTTCACAGCAAATCCATAGAGACATCCTGATGGTTCCATTATGGTGTAATTCCAATGGGAGGTGACGATGCTCTAAGGATTTCACTACAAATCTACTGAGAGAGTGCCATGATGTAAAAATAAAGCATAGTATGATCTACTTCTTTGAGGGTAAATTGATATTTCCCTTCTAAAGGGCAATTCTGTTCTGAGACATTATAAAAATGTCATTTTATGCTACAAAACCTGGTCCCTGGGTACAGTCAGTCATATCACCTTGTTTTAGTGACTAAAGCTCAGTACTCTGATTAGCTCTGCAGGGCCAAAATGATTAAGAGGATAGGAATGAGCTCAGGTCTCTTGCTGCCTATCTATATCACAGTTGAAAACACAAGGCCTGTACACTGGATCTGACCCATGGAACCACTGCATCTAGCCTGCAAAACTGTGGGGCTTTGCCCATGTCCTGCCATGGCCAGGTTATGGGAGGACTTTGCACGTGCCATGCTGGACAGTGGGGTAGTCTGCAAACTGGCACTGCACTGTGGCAAGGCAAAGGGAGATCTTTTTGCACCAGTACAGCCGGGCAGCAAAAAGCAATAGGGGGTGGGTTGGGAACATCAGCCCCCTGGGACCCAAGGCAGGCTGATCTGGCCTGTGGCTCCCAAACCTTGCAAATTATTTTTTCAAGTTCCAGTTTGTTACATATGCTTTGCCCTGCAGAAGGTTGCATGATATTACAGGATGCACCATGCACAACATCTGAGGACAATGAGATTGCACAGGTGCAAAACGGTTCTCTATTTGTCATGTTAACCCCCTATTATCAGTAAAAATATGTTAAAATTGATGGTGCAGCATGTACAAGACCTGAACACTGGGAATCTTGGAAAAAGATTTAGACCTTGAGACAAAGTACCTCCACACTGCTGCAATGAGAGGGATGTGAGCAAGGGTCATAGTGAAGACCTATATATTCAATATCCCCTATTGTTTTCAACCTATGGTTGATTGATTGATTGATTTATGCAATTTATATGCCACCCTTCCCAGCAAAGGTTCAAGGTGGCTTATAGCAAGAGAAACAGATATGTAAAAGGGCAACTAGAATAAATAAACAAATAACAAAATAAAACAATGTAAAGTAGAGATCCACTAAACATTTCAGCCTAGCTTTGATTGCTAAATGCATGCCCAAACAGAAAGGTCTTAAAGTCCTTCTGAAGGAAGTTCAGGCTCAAGTTCTAGGCCTCAAGGAGGATGCAGTTCTGGTACTGAGACACGCCTGCTGAGATGACCTCTCAAGACTTTTCACCAAGCAGGTTTGGTGTACTGATAATACTTGAAGGTGATTTCTCTCAGTTAACCTTAGAAATTGTGATGGGGCACTGTGGCTTAAAACTGGCTTGAGCACCTTCACACTATGTTACAGCAATTGTATGCTTATGGTGTAGACCTGTGAAGCAAAGGTCAGGTACAAACAGTATTCTTTTATCAGTCTAAGCAATTGGAAACCAGCCTAAACCCATAACAGAACAGAAGTTCAGCGACATAGACTGGTCTGAAAATGGTGGAACCTGGTCCAAGGTAGACCTGGATCGATGTGCACTCAAACTTAATCAGTGAAGTACCAGTTCCCCTATTCATTCATGTTAGGTCACTGTCTGCTGGCATCCCAGGCTTTTTCACAGTCTCCTGCTGGCCTCTCCTCCCAGGGATGCATGCTAGCACTTGCCCTACATTCAGCTACTTTGGGCAGCCCTGTCCCCAAGCTGTCACAGAGCTAAGTCAGCACAGACTCTTTCCAGCGCAAACACTTTCCACAGCCTCACCTCCTGCCTTAAGCCAGGAGTCAGACACAGGCAGACAGCAAATCTGGGGAAAGGAGGCATCTGTTTTCTTATGCACAAGCCCCAGCACATGGGCACCCGTATCCCTGGGCCATGCCCCTGCACCCTGTCAAAAATCACTTCCCGATGTACAGACAGGTGTGACACAAGAGCCCAGGAGAATCCCTGTGTTTGGGTGCAGCCCCATGGAGCCCAATTATGATACCAAGCGAGCACACCTCCTTCTGCGGCCATGTCATCTGTCAGCCACAGGCACATGTTGGCTGCAGGCAGGCAGTCGCTAGCAGCCTGGGGAGCCTAGCGGTCATGCTGGGGGTGTGCAGAAGTGCATCCAACCTGCTGACCTCAGCCAGCACAGGCAGCCTGTGTGCTCCTTACTAAAGGGCAAATGTGTGTTCTGTCCACCACTGATCTAAACCATGCTGCTTACTGAAAACGCTGTAACTTGGATCGGTTCTGCCTCATACTTTTCGAATGTCTATAGCTAGCCCTAATGTCAAGTTCAGCTTTTCTGACTGTGAGTCTATTCAAAAGCAAAGTAGAAATTCATTGAACAGAAAACGATTTCCCCCTCATGGCTGCTGCAGAAGAAATTATTACTGGTAAAAGGTTCTTGCCCACAATTAATCTCAAATACTGCATGTGGTAAAATTTTGACTGACAAAATGATTGTGTGTATGCAGCCGGACAAGATGCATGTTGTAGACACTGTCTGTTGCTTTCCAATCAATTTTTTTATTCAAAATTAAATGATCCCGACAAGGTGGAAAGTTTCCATCATTCTCTTTCATTTTAAACTGCTAGTGAGAGAAGAATATTTAAAAGTGTCTATCAGAAAATTAGAGCAGGTCACTGATTTTTTTTTTTCATTTGAGCACAAAAAGGAAATGAAGATCAAAAGGGAAGAGAGAAGGTTTCATTTCCTCCCAAATTTATCCAAGGATTTCATTCAGTATTTATATCACCGTGTGTATCCTGTCTCTGACAAATTCTGATGTGGTTCTGAAGTCCTTCCTCTGTGTTTACTAAGAACAAACCATGACCTCTGAGAGTGCTCATTGTAATAATAGATTTGAAACAGGACAAAATTTATCCTGAGAACATCACTTGCATATTTTTAAGCTCAATGACACATGCAATTGGTAAAATTGGAGAGAAACTGGTAGAAGCCTACAATGTATTTGAAATATGTCAATAAAATTATGTGTTCAATTACTTATATAGTGTAGTTCATTGTAGTAGAAAATAATATAAGAAAATAATATAATATATTAAAGAATGTTAAGGGATATCCAGAGTGGGAAATAACATTGGCCCTGATTCTGCAAACATTTATGAATGTGCTTAGCTTTGGTCATATGAGCAGTCCTTTTGATATCAATGGGGCTGCTGTTATATATGATCTATTATAGAAAATGAGGGTTGGAAGGGACTTCAGGAGGTCACACTACTATGTGAAAGTGATGAAAAGAAGTGAAAGACCCACTTTCTGGGACAGTAATCACCTAGGAGGATTTCAGCTCTAGCTACCACTAGGGGAGAAAGTTATAGGACAGAAGGGAACTAGAACAGTCAGGTGATAATAAATCAATCCTTGGTACAGTCTAGAGCATCATGACTTTTTTTAGTAGCACCTCAAAGATTAGTGACATCAGTAAGACCAGAAGTAGCATAAATAATGTAGGAACAAATGGCCACATCCAGAAAAGTGCAAATGTGAGGTATGTGGCACCGCAGACCAGTCTGCAGAGCCACACACCACACATGCAGGTGTTCCCTGGGCTGCTACCTTGCAGCGTGGTGGAGTGGGGGAGTTGACCCCTGGAGATCCTGGAGTTAAAAAACCCACAGAGAAGAGAAGTCGGGTGGTGCATGCAATGGCAGCATGCACCACCCAAAACTGGAGCCTGGCCTGCCAGCCAGGCTTCCTGCCATGACTGCAGCTCCCTGAGGCCCCCTGAACTCCAGGTAAGGCTGCTGGGGCCAGCAGAGTTTCTGGCCCCAGCCTTCCCTACCCAGCACGGGGCAACCTACTGCACACCAGAGCTCACGTGGCACAAGCATTCCCTATGGACAAGTAGCAGCGGCACAAGGTGTACTGTTGCTACTTGTCCCCAAGGAAAATAATTCTGTGCTCCTCTAGATATGGCCAATGGATGCTTGTTTAGTAGTAGTTCAGACAGATGGCTAATTCCAGAACCTTTTAATGTTCTGCAGTCATTAGTTCGGTGAACACTAGTTATGTTTAAGCTGGTGTATATTGTACCTTAATATATAAGATGGATATTTCAGTGCTATAGGCATATTATTATTCCTTTGTAATGCAATCATTTAGATTATGTTCAGGTGTGTATCAATATAGATCAAAAAGACAGTCTATGCCCCAAAGAGCTTACAATCTAAGGGAAGCAACCACAGGTGGATAAGGCAGATGGCTAAAGAACAAAGCAACAGTGAAGAGATACAAACTAGTGTGAAAAACTGTCACTGTAAAGGAGATGAATAGCAATCATCCAGAATTTTAAGGAACATATGTGTTATGCCTGTGTTCCCCTTGTAGACCTTACATATAATTTTTAAAAAATAGGTAATTTTTTTTGGAGTGACATACTGGTCCAGCACATCCTTATCTGTTGCCAACCCATCACAATAATAAATGGTGATAATAACCATTACTTGTGGCATATGCTGGCAGTCATCATTGTTATGTTAAATAAAGACTTCTTTTGTGCAGACTTCTCCATGCATTCGTCTCATGTCACCTTAATATATCTCCTTGCCTCTCCATTGGATGAGGCCACAAGAAATGGAATAAAAGGAGCACAGGTTTTGATAAAGATTTCAATACCTTTTGTGGTGATAGAGCCAAACTGCATGGGGTTTTGTCTTGGGTGTTATGGGTGTACAAATTATAAACATGTGTAACTAACTGTGTGTAGTTTAACAAGTTCTTATCTTCTCTTACACAGTCAAAATTGTTAAGGATGACTGGAATTTAAAAGGCAAGTGAAGCAAAACTCCCCATTATTCTTTTTTTTAATTTTAAAATACATACCCTTCCTTCCCCGATTATTTCTGACTTTTTCTCTCCCCCTATATTCCCTATAGATAAGTATGAGTAAGTTAAGACATAGGATAAGCTTTAGTATTTCTGTAGCAAGTTTTTTTTTCTTTTCTCTCCTTTTTTTGATCGACTATTTTATATCGTATAATTGTTATGTTTATATTGATTTTTACTGTGTGATTACTGTTTTATTGATTTTTACTGTGTTTTTTTAATTGATGCTATATGATTTAGGCCTATATGTGTAAGTTAGCATAAGTAATGTCAAGTTTCCATTTTGTATGTCAATCCTCCATGTTGTGTCCTCTGCCCGGGGGGGTGGGGAACCTATGACTCATGTCTAACCAGTCTCAGTTCTTGAATGAATGGGGATGAATGAGAGTGATTGAGATACAATGGTAGCAGGCCTCTACAGAATAATCAACTCAATGACTGGACCATCATCTTAATGATCAGACTACTGCCTTGTACTGACTCACCTAGGAACAACAGACCTCATTCAGGAACAGAACAGAAACCCAGCATTTGAAAGACAAAGAACCTACAGAAACCAGCAACATCACCGTTGTGTCCTACCAGACAATAAGAATACCTGGAACTGCATGTAGACATCTGAGCAGGACTGTCCTTGCCTGGACATGTCCCTCCCTTAGGAGCCACAGGTAGCCCACTCCTATAAAACGGGTGGTAAAGTGTGACCTTCTTGGGACACCTTCTCCATCTGGGCCAGCACCACGCCACACCACCTATCCACCCAGAGACCCTACTGGCAACCCCCTCTAGACAACACCTTGCTGGAGAAGACCCCGACTGGCAACTGAGGATCAACTCACAGCCCAGGATAGGTAGCTCTTACCCACCTTCCTTCCCCAAGCAAAGGACCTGGACTCTGTCCCTACACACCTTGACTTCAATCCCTCCACCAAGCCTTTTCCTCTCCTGTTACCAATGTGTGGGTATGTTTGTAAGTGGTTGGGTATATGTATGTGTGTTTAGGAACCAATGACTTTGTGGGGATGTGTTGTCTGTTGTCTGTTTAATAAACCTGTTATTTTGAAACCCTGAGTTAGGTTTTTTCTCTTTTTGACCTCCCAACCCTCCTCCTTGATTTCCCAGCTATCTCTCAGCTTTCTGCCTCCCTGTTTCCTAGCTGTCTCCTCCTTGTCACTGGGCTTTTTCCCTTTCTTCCACCCTGGCACCAGGTGACCCCGAGTAACCCCGGGGCACATTAACCCTAAGTAACCCCAAGCCCAATTAACCTTGAGTAACCTCGGGGCCACTTGACCTTAAGTAATCCCAGACACCAAGTTATCCCAACCCCCCCCCAGGGTTAACACAAAGCCAGGAAAGTTTGTGTATGTGTATTGGGTGTGCAGGTATTAACAACTGATTTTTGTCTAATTTTTGGTGTGTATAATGTGTATGTGCTTGAATTGGAAATAGGTGTGCGTGTGCTTAGATTGGTAGTCTTGGATGTGTGTGTGCCTGAGTTGCTGGTGTGTGTGTATGCACCTGGTGTGTATATGTATGTGTCTAATTGATTTGTGTGTGTGTGTGTATGTGCAATTGTGTCACATCCTCCTGCCTAACAGTGCAATTTTGAGATCCTGAGAGTTGGCCTGGCCCCACAGGACAACACAAGATATTGCAAAATCATGCAGTTTCAAAACAGAATGTGTTTTTTTTCTAGCTGATCTATAAAACTCAGTAAAACAAAATTTCACCAGCATGGACTGTAATAGGTATAAACACCAAGTTAAATAAGTGATAAATGTGCAATATTCAGTTTTAAAATATTCAGTTTCACCAGCCCTATATAAATGGAACAGAGAAAATGACAGATGAAATTATGGTTAAAATAGTAAACACAGAAGTGTCTTCCTGATGTAAAGAAAGAGGATACTTTATTTTTAAAAAGAAGAGGACTGAAGTAATAAAAAAAGGAGTTGGAATAGAAGGACTAGATGGAAGAACCAGGGAAATGCCACAAAGGAGGCATTCATCATTATTTTAAACAAAGACCTCTGTCATTTACAGCATTATTGTATATTTGATTTAAGACTTAGACTATTCCTCTCATTCTATACCTTTCCGTGGTTGCACTCAATTCCAACTCTTAAGTTTCCACAGCCACATATGACTGTGATTTAGGACAGGTTAGTACAGTTTTCACAACAGCTGAATAGATACAGAACTCAAATATGAGAAGCATTTTAAAATGATTAAATGGGAATTAAAACAAGTGGAAAAAAAGAACTGCAAGTTTCCTAAGAAAAGGGGAGTACAGTGTAGAAGTGGTTGCCAGCTGATAAGGTCACTTCTTTGACCTTGAAGCAATTAAATAGGGAAGATCAAATTCATTATTG